>NC_058159.1:10656503-10820167 GCF_020080835.1 Cotesia glomerata | reverse complement strand
TAGAGGTTAGAAAAATAGATAGTAGCCGATTCTCAGGCTTACTGAATATGCATACAAAATTTCATGAGAATCGGCAAGCTGTTTCGGAGGAGTATGGGAACGAACATTGTGACACGAGAATTTTATATATTAGATAAATATATGAAAAAATTGATTTGGGTGCTTAAATGAAAAGTCTCGATGAGTACACTGTAAAAAATCCGGAGTGAATTTCACTCCCATCACTCGGAGTTCCGTAGTGAAGTAATTAATCACTCCGCATAGGGAGTGAATCCGGAGTTTTTATTTGCGGGGTGATTTCGAATTTCACTCCGAAAAACATCCGCGTTCGGAGTTTTTAAAATAAATAAAATAAGGATGAATTTTCGTTCTATAAAAAAAATCTCAAAATTAATTTACTATAAGGGTCATTCCACGTCAAATCGACCAATAGATTAGGCACCAATATAAATGAATAACCAATAATAAACAAATAAAATTAATGTTTTTTTTCTCATCATTATGCCACTAAATGAAATTTCAACTGTTCAAAATATCAAAATTACGCGGTTTGCCAAACTCAATTAGAATAAAAAAAAAAAAAATTTAAGGAAAAAATTTTTTTTTAACAAATTTCAAAAATTCATATTTTTGAAAAAACAAAAAACACAGTTCCAAAAATTTCAGGATCTTTTAAGATTGGTACAAGGTAGTACACAAAAAAAAATTGAGCCAAAAATTTAGTATCGACGGTCAATTTTGACAATTTTCAAAAATTCAAAATTTCACAAATTGGAGATTTTTTAAATTTTTTTTTCGGAAATTTTTTTTTTAATAGCCCCAAGTATTCCCTTTGAAACTTACTCAATGCGATTTTTTTAATTGCAATAGTTTTCGAGATTTTAAAAACATAAGTTTAAAAAATATGGAAAATAGTGAAATTTTTGATTTTGCACAACTTTTGAAAAAAATTTTTTTAATTTTTTTCCTTTGGCAGAACTTCGTTATAAGATAAAAGAATACTTCTGACCAAAATTTGTCCAAATCGAAAGAGGTCGAGTCCAACTATTGGTCGATTTGACGTGGAATGACCCAAATAAAAACATTATAATAATAATTAAAATGAAATATTATTAAAAATAATAAATTAAATTTTTAATAATTAAATATAAAAAAGGTTTATAAAAATATTTTCTTTACAAAAATTTATTTATTTCTAAATTCATTTATTTTGGGAGTGAATGCGGAGTGAATTTTATTATTAATAAAAATTAACTCATCCTTCTTGGAGTAAATATCACTCCCGCTGGGAGTGAATCAATTAAAAATCATTCACTCTTCATTCACTCCGCGTTCACTTCGCAAATTTTTTACAGTGTATAACATCGGGATGAGCTTATATCGTTAAAAATATCAATAGTTCACGAGATACGAGGTCATTTCTTAATTATTGATATTTTTTAAAAATGTAAGCTCTTCCCGATGTTACACTCGTCAAGAGCTTTCATTTGAGTACCCACATGCATTTTGATATATTTTTCATATATACATATATATAATATATATATAAATATATGGAAAGTTGATGTGGGTACTTAAATGTAAGGTCTCGATGAGTGTAATGTCGGGATGAGATTATATCTTTAAAAATTATTCACCAGATGCAAGGTCATTTCTTAATTATGTATCTAGAGATAGAGCATTTTCGAATGCAGCCTAAATTCTTATCATAATAAATTGACTATTAGTTAGAATAATATGAAACCTTGAAAAGGCACAACTCCAAATTAAGACCTTTCTAATGATACCAAATTGAACCATAAAAACCCATTTTATCATAAAAATATACTGGCCACAAAATTTTTCTTATTCTCTTAATAATATCGATTATTATTATTGTTATTATCATGATAATTATTATTATTGTTGTTTTAACTATTATTATAGTATTGCCTGCCATATGAAAATCATGTTGCTGTCACATGAAAATCATGTGGCTGCATCAGGAAAATCATGTGGCAGCCCCAATTTTTTTTTTTTGCGTGTATTGTTAAGAAAATCCGGACAAAAACAGTTTCACTGTAAAAAAATCACGCCAAGTCCACGTTCATAAGACTATTAAGAAAAAAAAATTTTAATTCTTTACAAAAAGATATAAAATAAAAAATTAAAAAATCCAAGTAACCGATATGGTTGTATATGATTTTTGGAAATTAAAAAAAATTTTGTTGTAAATTTAAAAATTAAAAGAAACAATTTTGGAACGTATTTAGTGTGCGTGGTTACGAAAAATTTCACTTTTTATGAAATTCCTAAAATCTATCTACCAGGACTTTTAAAAAAAATTGAAGTACACAATGACGCACACCAAGTACGTTCTAAAATTGTTTCTTTTAATTTTTAAATTTACAACAAAATTTTTTTTAATTTCCGAAAATCATATACAACCATATCGGTTACTTAGATTTTTTAATTTTTTATTTTATATCTTTTTGTAAGGTAAAAGCCCCAATATATGATCATGTACCAGTATATGATCACTCCATGTATTTGTATACCTATATTTGTGAGTATAGATATACAAATACATGGAGTGATCATATACTGGTACATGATCATATATTGGGGCTTTTACCTTAAAGAAATAAAATTTTTTTTTCTTAATAGTCTTATGAGCGTGGACTTGGCGTGATTTTTTTACAGTGAAACTGTTTTTGTTCGGATTTCAGTATTTTTTGTAATTATAATAAAAATTGACAATTTTAATTTAATACATTTCCGGTGGCAAACTATCCCCTTTAAGCTATAGTTCATGTAAAAGTTATTCTTTCGCCGCCTGGCGTGTGTAATTGCAAGCTGTCAAATATCTTTTTTTCACTGTAGTTTCCCATCTATTATAAGATTAGCATGCATCTTTATATTATTTAGTCTCTGGCCGTCCGCTTTTTACATAAGAAAAAAGTTAAAATCTAAAAATCTGGGTCGCTATAGTTTGTGCTGATTATTTTTGATAATTTTAAATAGAAATTATAAAGATAATTGATAATAATCAAGTAATACGCGTAATAAAAAGCATGAACTACTATTATAAAATATCATATAAAAAAAAAATCAAAATAAATTTGAAAAAAAATTTGTAACCTCAAAAAACCGTTCTGCTTACGGTATATACACACTCGGTAGTCTGGCTTGAGAACGGAACTTGGCGCCAGACTCTATCGAGTCTGTTGAATTTAGTTTCAGCAGTATTTACAAAATAAATATCGCTGAAATTTCCCGCTGTTTGTATTCAATTGAGCTCTTTAAGCTGAAAAATCTAAGTATAATCGGCAAAAATTATTTAATACTAATATTTGAACTTCAATATTGCTTGAATGAATTAACCAATATATGAGATTTACAACATTCAATAAAATTTTTAAAATTCTACAAGATTTGAGGTGATCGACGCAGTTTTCTGAGAATAAGACTCAATTGAATTTTGAAATGAATCGGTAAAATACATTAAAAGTTATACTTAAAATTTTTTCTGGCAAATTTTGTTTTTAAGATTCCTCAAAATCTACCAGGTTAAATCCGTTCAATTGGTTCAATTGGAATTTCATATCGGGAAGTTACAAGTCATTGCGAAAAGTTAAAAATACTTAATTCACTTAATTTAATGTTTTTTTCAAACTATAACATAAAGTTCTATAAACAAAACTTTCTGCATATGATTATTTCAGAAGACGATATTTTAAAGTTTACATTGACTGTAAAATTTATAATGATCTTTTTACATGTGGTTTTGTTAGTGAGATTAATTTATCCTGTAAATTACTCCTATAATAAGATAAGAAAAGATTTGAATTATCATCATCGAAATAAATGTTTTATATACACATCTTAGATCAGATATATTTAATTTAACTTAATACTTTTCTTAGAATTAAATACAAAAAGAACAGAAATAAACGTTTTTTAAATATCATCAGCTGCAAAAAATGTTTGATCGTAAAAAAATTTATAAAATAAAATATCGTTGCTAAAGAATAACACTTATGCAGTTGCAGAAGAGCAGGATTCCTTAGAGAGTCAAAAAAACAACACCTCAAGAATCCAACGGCGATGTTTTTCTCAGAAAGCCAAGTTCCAGCAGATGGGATTGAGGCGGAGAAAGAGAATAACATAACTAATAAAACCTTATACTGGCGGTCAAAACCTAAACCACATGCTAGAAAATTCATATTATAAATAACAATTTCTTGCATAATATACTACTTTCAAATTATTAATATATTGTCACAAAAAATACATAAATATTTTTCAGATTAATTAATATAAAATAAAATCAAATTATTATTATCATCATTATCTTTGTGAATCATAATTTATGGTAATTATTCAGAGACTGGATCAACTGATAATTAAAAAACCGCAAATGATGATAGTTCAACCGTAAACCTAAAAACATACCTGCTGTGATAAATACTAAAAGAGTAAGGATAAAAGAAGAGGATACAGAAAATAATGTTGGACGTGTTCTTAAGTCTGCGAGAACAAAACTCAAGGTCGTTCTATTTTCTCGGCGACTACAACTAGAACTATAAGTACATAGACAACGGATGGTACATAGTACGGGTAGTTATAGTGTATGTACAAAGACAAATATAATGTGAGTAAAAAATAAGAAAGTCGACTAATGTAGCAAGCGAATACCGCACGGTATTTTCGACTTGAGTTTATAATCCCACGAGTGCTCCAACATGCTGCAGACTTGATAGCGGTATTAATGATTACGCGTGCTTCTTTATACTATTAATACCATCTTAACACAATGGTGGAGTCTTAACGTACCCAACAAAAGAATAATAAATAGATATAAGGTAAAACAAATTTTAATATGCAGAATAGCACAAACATACATTGGAGATATCAACCTATGAATCTCCTGGCAATCTCAACACTAAAATGCTACGGTTATCCATACCGGTTGATCCTTTTTGCTGGCATAGTATTGAACCTATAATCCTATCTACACCACCTTCATTATACCTACACATATTATTTGAATTGCTTCTATGTATGCTTGTCCATAGTTGTAGTAGTAATAGTAGTCGTAGTAGTAGTTCTAGTAGTATCCTTCCAGTAGTACACTTGAAAGTGATGGTAGCGATCTTACACTCCACTCACTGGATCTCAAGCGTCAGTGACTTTGCGTTCGCCGGTCAGACCGGATCTCTACACAAAACGTGCAGTGTTGTTACTTCGACTAATTTTTTTTCATTTAATCATATAGTATCAGTAATTAAATGATTAATTATTATCTGTGACAAAATCATTTTGCTAGTAATCATAAAAAATAATTAATTCCAAATTTTGAATACTTTAAAGTTTGTTTTTTTTAAAGATTTTTATCGCTATTTTTTTAGAGTTATCTTTTTAAAAAGTAGGATCTAGATTTGGGAATTTTAGTCTATAATCCGAAAAAAATGAATACTTGGAAAAAAAAAGTTAAAATGATAAAAAGGTTTAAATGTTTGCCGTAAAATACGAGAATTCTTAAAAAACAACGAAGAATAAAATTATAAACCCCATAGATAATCAAATCACAGCTCAAGCACAAAAAAGTGTCGTAGCAGGGCGCGTGAGTGTACAGCTGAGTCGATAAATTCGATTTTTTTCTTTTTCTGTGATGAAAATACCGATCAACCGATTAGAATATTAAATAGTTTTTCGAGTTTTGTGAAAATATCATAAATATGTTTATTCTGAAAATAAATAATGGAATTGACAAGAATTCAAGTGAAACAGGCCTGCTTTTATGGCTCGCTATTAAACCATATTTATTGTTTTTCAAGAATGTCTAATAAATTTGATTATTTTTGAATGTGCAAAGTGCAAATAACGTACTGTTTATGAATCATACATGGGTTTTTCAGCGGTCTGAATTCCAATGAATATTAATTCAAGATTTAAAAAATAGTTTCGAAATTATAAATTATAATTGAATAGATTAAAACGAACGGAGTTGATGAATAACTTAAATGAATATCAGTGAATGGTATGTAGAAAGAATGATACATTAATTGATAAGTTTTGTGTTTAATCTGTATCAAGTTTTTTAAAAATAAACTTTAGCAATAAAAGTGACAACAGAGTGAGCAACCAAGCGCGTCTGTTCTCCATTACTCACTAGAGATTCTGTCCGCGCGTGCATGACCGATTCGTTAGTTCTCTGGTCGATCCGGTTGGTTCTCCAGCCCACTGCAGAAAAATTGCACAAAATTACAACTCAGTAAATGAGAAAGAAAGCCAACAAGGGTAGGTAATTACACTAATCCTACTTTGTCCTTGCTACGTTCCGTTGCACTTGGCAATTGATTGTCGTTTGAAAGAGAGATAGATTCACTTTTTGTAAAAATGTATTCATTTTATTCAAAAAAGTGATACATCGATACAATTGTTGATAAAAATTATAAATAACGATAAATATTTGTTGGATGATGAAACAGTATTTAATAAAGTGATTCAACAATTGGAATGTGCAAAATTATTGCGAAGAATTTACCAAGAAAGTGACAGTGGCTCAGACTCCTATTGGATGTAATTGAAGAAATTACGTCGGATTTGCATCATTGGAAATTTATAAATTTGTCTGTTACCATAAAAAATTTCTGAGAGTTATTACAACTCACAAAAAAAAAATTAGTAATACATCTACTACCTCTCATACGCATAACTCAACCTAGGGGGAACTGATATATTGAGGCCTATTTATTAATAGTGAAAATTAGTAATTGTATTTACATGTGATAAATAAAAGTAATTATAATTATTGGAAAAACTTTGATTATTAATTATTGATAATTGTCAATAATTATTAATAAAAGATATAAAATAAAAAATGTCATCAAACAGTGAATTTTCGACAATGTCGAGTGGAGAAGTACCCTCTCTACCGAAATCACTTCCTAGCTCGAGAGAAGCTACGGCTGAGGGTAATTCTAGCTCTGCAGGTGGTTTTATACCTCTACGTGACTTTCTTGATCGTTTTTCATTACCAAGAGTTGTGAGACTAGAAGGAACTGGTGGACGTCCTGTTTTACTTTATAAACAGCAGCAGCGATCACTTAGAGTCACAGCAACCCTTTTAATACATAGATATCGTCACGATGTCAAGGTTGGGCCGGAAATTGTTATTCCCGAGGGTTATCCGGGTAAGTTACTGATACCGTCTTTATCAACACAGCTTTGCTATCTAATCTTCCCTTTTTAAATAAATACACACTCGGAGTGTATTTCTTCCTTTTAGGTTTATGCCATGAGAAAACTCGTTTCCCGCAAATTATCTACCCGTTTAATACTGCACTCGTATTCTTGCAATCTTATACTTATAACGAAACACAACTTGATTGCTATAGTGTAAAAAAGTAACGTAATAATCAAAAAACTTTTTTTATAAATTTATACTAAAAGTTTTATCATAGATAACTATTTCATTTTATTTAAAATATAAAACAATGGTTATATATTTAAAACGAAACAAATTCTATAAAGCTATTAATTATACAAACTCCATCAATTATTTCAGAATTATTGTCTGTAAAAATAATTTTTTCATATGTTCTACATTTAAAAAATATGACAACACTCCTGCATTTTTATTTAACTTTAGCGTGCTTGATATTTTAAACAAATGGACGAATTAGAAATTGCTTAGTAGATTATTTGTAGAAAATTGTATAATCTACAATTTTTAATCAATGAAATTTTATCTGATTCTAAAATATGTTAAATTATTATGGAAAAACTTCAAGATTTATTTAGTAGTTTATTTTGTTTTTTGACACAGTTGCAGAACTTCAAAGTTAAAAAAAATTTTTTCGTATGTTATTTAAATTAGAATTAGAAATTTGCGATCAGCGACCTTTAAATATTAATATTGAAGGTTACGCTTTTTACAGGCATTTTTTCTTACCTTGACGTGTAAATATTTCAGAGAAGATTTCGAAAGATAAAAAATTTTATTTATTTAGGCAAAATTCATAATTTTGGGGAAAAAAAAAAACCTCTCTGAAAATGTCAGATCCTTGTAAGATTATTTAAGGGTATTATGATAAAAAATTTAAGAAGTTGAAAGTTTTGTGTGAAAGTTCGATTTTGACGATTTATTAAAATTCAAAATTCTAAAAATTTTTCATTTGTGAATTTTTTTTTTCGACAATATTTTTTTTCTATAGCTTCAAGTGTCTCCTTTAAAACAAACAAAGAACCATTTCAATATTTATTAAAGTTGTCAAGATATTTAAAAAAAAAAACAATATTAAAAAAACTGAAAAAATAGTAAAATTTTGAATTTTGAGTCTTTTGAGAAAAATTAAAAAATTTTTTTACTTTTGTATATTTTTGTTTTATTATAAAAGAAAAGTATTCATCGAATTTTGTCCAAATTGAAAGGGGTCGATTTCAACTATTGATCGATTAAACGTGGAATGACCCATACACAGTAAAAAATTTTGCGTCATTTTTAACAGAAATCTTGTGTAAAAAAAAATTTAACACAAATTTTTGTGTTATTTTAACATAAACGTTTTATGTTAAATAAATAACATACTATTGTGTTAAATTTTACACAAATTAATGTTAAAATATTCTACAGGAGAACCTAAAATTTTTGACGCATCTAAATGTTAAATGTTTACATATTAAAATGTTAAAAAGTTATTTCCCCAAATTGAAGTAGTCAAATGCATAATCTCAATAGTTATAGTTAAAAACAATTAAAGTTTTCAAATATGGACTATTTTTATATCAAACGGGGGACTAGTTGATAATTCATAAGAATATATACAAAAGTAATATTTTTTTTTTTTCAATAATTTGACAGTTTTATTACAAACAGTAATTAGAATAGTTATAAGAAATATTCCGTTGGGATAACAAATTGTTCATCACTAGTTTCATATAATTGCCAGTTTTTAGTGTAAGGCACACGCATAAAATGATTTTGTTGAAATAACAAAAGACGGGATAACTGAAACATTTGTTCTGGTAACAAATGGGTGTAGTTACAGCAACAAATCCATCAGTTGCATTAACAAAATTTTTCAAGTTGTACTAACAAACCAATTTGCTAATTCACAAAATCAATTTGTTGCCTTAACGAAATCATTTTGTTGCTGTCACAAAACGACTTTGTTGCTGTTACAAAATGATTTTGTTGCAGAAACAAAACTAATTTATTGCTAAAATATTTTCCGAATCAGCTATAGCTGATTATAGCATATTTTTAAATCATGTATTCACTTTATTACTTTAACAAATTGTCTTTGTTACTCCAAAAAATTCTTTTTGTTATTTTAATAGAATAATTTTGCTGTTTCAACAAAAAAATTTGTTATACCAACTAAAGTATTTTGTCGAATCAACTTAAAGATTTTGCTATAGTAACGAAACTGTTTTGTTGTTATAATATATCAATAACTTGTTATAACCTAAATTTTGTTATTTTAACTAATAATTTGTTATCCCTATGTTAAAAAATTCATTTGTTACCACAAAATATCTTACGTTATCTTAACGAAATTTTCTTCTGCGTGCAAGTCGGATATTTTTTGTATAAAAGTTTTTGGTTTCAAAGTGGTTCGATTGGCACTTAGAATTAGTAAATATTCACTTATTCCAGTGAATTTTCACTAATTCATGTTTAGAGAGTAGTTAACGTCATTATAAATTTTTTTCTCTAAACGTAGGTAACTCTTATATAAATAAAAATAAAAGCTTCAATTCCAAGTTAAGCTTCAAGTTTCAATTTAGCTGCTTCCAATTTGCTGATAAAATCGATAATTTGATTGGTACATTGGCTGGATATACCATAAAAATTATGCTGCATAAAAAACCTGCATATATATATATATATATAGGAATAATGACATCCTTGTAGAATTCATCAGTGATTTTCATATAGCGGGAAGTTAGAAATAATTAAATAAATAATACTTAATAGATGAAATAAAATCTGGAAAACTGTAAATTAGACCTACCCCTGAATAAAAAAAAGTATTGAGACAAAGAAAAAAGTATTGAAAAGTATTAGATTGACTTGATAACCAATACTTTTAAAAACTTTGTCTCAATACTTTTTTTTTATCAGGGACGAAAGCTTAATATTCTTTTTGTGGTGTTATGTTATGACAAACATTAATTAAAAACAATCATATATATATTATTAAAACCTTGATTTTTAAGACGATTTTAGGTGGACCTTTTTTTAACTTTGTTTTATTTTATTTTTTAAACGATCGAGGATGTGTCAACTAATCAATAAAAATAATTCAATTCATCACTATAAAATAAAATCTCTTTTCATTATTCAGGATATTAAAAACTACCTATAGATCAATTCCGAAATCTTAGCAGTGTCAAAACTTGTTTAAAGTTTGTAATTCAAGCAAAAATATCTCCAATCAAAAAAGATGTGATTTATTATAATAGTCCTTGTTGATCTAATTATTTTATAAAGTACTAAATATAAATGCATTTCTACCGCACAAATGCTCAAAAATACTAAAGAACAGTAAATAGTTTTAAAACTTTCCTATAACTCGTAAACAGCAGAGTATTTTTGAGCTCGTTTACAAACTCAATTGTTTTGGATTGCAATCTTTTAATTTTAACTGAAAGTAAAATTAAAATGACTGTCACAAGTAGGCAGTTCTTGTTGAAATGAATTAACATATTAGCTTGTGAGTAATACATACCTAGATACATCACTAAAACCCACAACAATGTTGTCCCATTTGTCGGCGCACTCGATAAATAAATCTATAAATTCATTTGAGTTCGATTTATTCAATTTGAACATGAAAAAAACTAAAAAATCAAAAATGAAAATAAAAAATTTGAATAACAAACAAGTTTTATTCATAAATTCATTAAACCTGACAACGTGTGTTCGGACATGAGGACAAAAATTTTTCATTACTTGCAGAAACTCGTAACTTTTTTTTATCTGGCTGTCCACGTATAGTTGACGAGCATTATAAGCAACATTACCAATTAGGGTTGTTCTATATCGTTCATTTCACGTACATTAAACAGACATAAAAATTACCTTATAAGATATCTCAATATCAGCTGGTTTTACGTATAATGGATCAATAAACAAAATATAACGATATAAACTATTTAAGCGAATAATTATGCAATTTTATGTTTAATTAATTTGATCAGAAAACGGGGATTAATAAATGAGTACAATAAATTTTATTCAAAGATTCGATGCAACACAAAACAACCTTGCAACCTACAGGCGTCTCTTAATGTTTTTCACCATATTAAACATATTACTACCTTTTATTACACAGCAGTAACAACAAAGCGTAAAAGAGTCTTTCCATCACTCCAGGAATGGAAATCGATGAAAGATTACATCATCGTTTACGTCGGTTCGCACACCGCATTCTTTTGCCTACACTCCTTCATTCTCTGTTGGAACCTCAGACGCAGAGGTTTATGTTAAGGATGTAACGGTAACTTTGATAAAGCATTTTGCGTCGACAGATTAATCCTTCACTGGTTACTCGTACCCGTTAATAATACTTGTACTCCTTTATTAAATTAATAATTAATATCTACGCGACTTAAGAGTTATTCAATTTGATAATTAAAAATTCTAATTACAATATGAAAACAAAATTTTTAATCATCCTTTATACCTACAATATTGTTTATAATAGACAGAATATTTTTACATGTTTTATAGTTATGAGTTACTATATTTTTATCATCGGTTCATTCTATTAAAATCGTTTTACGCAACCTATGTAATTTATTTATATTATATAATGTTTTAAGATACTTAGTTAACAAATTATCATCGTCATTTAATTAATTTGTCCAACTATTTCAAAAAATAGGCATTTACATGATAAATTAGAAATAATTAAAAAAAAAACGTTCCAACTTCTTGTAAGATCGTTATATGTACGAATGAGAGATGAAATAGTTGTTAACTAAAAATAAACACATTTTGTTTTGGAAAAATTTTGAGTTTGAGAAAGAAGACCAAAATTTCCTTAGCTGAAGTATAAAATTTTCTTCAATTTTTAAATCTTGATTAAATAAAATTTCTCTTAAGGAGGTATTACCCCAAGAAAAAGACACCAATAGGTTAGGAATATTGGCAGGGTGCGAAGTGTATGGTGGGGACGGCTGGCGCTGATTACCAGTTTTACGTATAAATCTTATGGGAACAGCATGATTTAACGCTAATGGCGGCCACTGGAACTAAATTACTCCGTTTGATTTAACACAGAAAAAGCATGAAAAATGAAGGCAGCACCACTGTGCACCTAGCCAATTGGTTTCTTTCTCACGCACTAGTGTTGCCTCTCTTTACAGACTATCGCTCACTTACTTCCACTCATGTAAAATATCGAAAGTCACTAACTTTAAACATTTCTTATAAAAAAATGAATACCGCTCGTTTGTGTTATTTTTGATAAAAAATACTTGTTATAACTTCAATTTAATATTCTCAGTTTTTCAAAAAAATCCTAAAAAAAAGTATGGTTGTTATTCAGTAAAATATTCACTCTAACTACGGTCGAAATAGGGAATACATGTTAAATGTACGATTTTTAATTACTAATATTTCGAAAATTAGCACCGCAAGGACTATTAAAAAAAATTTATTCGTATAGAGGACACTTAAAAGTACGCGTATTCAAAAATTGAAGAATATTGTAAGAAAAGTGATTTTGGGCAATACCTCCTTAAACGCGCTTTTCATGCTTGAATCAAAACTTCTTCTTTGAAATTCTTAGGTATTTATTGCTTCAAATTAATTAATTTCTCAATTCAAGTCATTTTTATTCAATAAAGATAATTCATTTGACTCAAAATTAAATTAAAGCTTCTTCTCAATACAAATAAAAATACACACAAATTTATTGAAGCATACAAGTGAATAAATTTTTTTAGGGTAAGAAAAGTTTTTAAACTTGGCAAATTTTTTGAAGAAGAGACTACTTAAACATTTTTACAATAAGAAATTTCTCCTAAATCAATAAAAAATTTTTTTTCTCTCAAATAAGAAGTAAGGAAATAAAATTATTTTTGGCTCACAGGGCATTTTTATTTTGATGGGATCATTTTACTAAGCATCTATATTGTTAAAAGAAATTTTAAAAATCGATAAAAAATCATTCAAAAGTCAGTCCTGCTAGCAGTCTAAGGGCTTAGGCTGCCCGAACAACGGGTAGACAGGCGAGGGTTCGAATCTCTGAGACGCCGCTTTTTTAGCGATCCTAGCACTTCGACCGTAGCCAGGTGTACCTTGACCAGGTTTTCTGTGGTTTTCCTGACCACTGTGCTAAGAGGCGGGGGACAGGCGAATGCGGGTATAGTAAAATGTAAGTCGGCCCCAGTCGCGACTCGGGAGAGGGAAAAAGAAAAAATAAACACACGGAAAAAATGAAACACGACTGGTTACTGTGCTACACAAGAATGAGCGATAAGTGTATAAAAAAAGTTCTTAGCACATTACTAGATCATGTGATAATAAGAATGAGTCGTTTTTACATATGACTGAGTATTGTTCAGCACAGTAACCATTCCTATGTTACACATTACACTGAAAACACGAGTGATTCTCATGTTCACAGTCACTGTTAGCTTTTAGGACAATACAGATTCCCGTGAGCAGAAGAACCCTTACTATATAAAATAAGTATGAGTACTGCGCAAGCGTACGAACCAGTCACCTGACAAACGTTTCTCATTCTCGTGCAGCACAGTAACCATTCCTGTGCTAAATGAGAACTGTTGCTTTGGATCACATTGTAATAATAGTAAAAAAAACGAAATTTATTTCATTTGTAAATATTTGTAATATTAACTCATATTTTTATAATTATATTTAGTATGGTTTACAAATAGAAATCATAATATAATAAAATTAATTTATTATTATAAATAATAATAATTCTTTAATTTTTTTTAAATATATTAAGATTTAATACGGTTGTATGTTTCTGAATTGTCATCAGTAACTTAAAAAAAAAAAAAAATAAATAAAATTTATTTCGAATTCTGCATATGATGGATTAAATAGACCAGATAAAAAGTGCATAAACTGATGTCAATTTTTAAATCAACATTTCAAAAATAGAAATTTCACAGTTGTATTATTTACATTTTTAGCAATCGAAAATAACTTTTCAATTTTTGTGGAAAAGAAAACTTAAATATTTATCAATAACGTTCTTAAGTTATATATATATATATATATTCTTATGGAATTAATCATTTAAAATTATAGTACATCTTTATATATACATTTTTCACAATAGTACAATACAATAAGTTAAATTAATAGAAAAAATATAAATAAATAAACAAAAAATAGTTACATATTTAAACTTTTTTTAATTTTAAGGTTAGAATAAGCGGCAACTCATTTAGTTGGCTGTAGCTAGTCGTGTGATCCAAAGCAACAGTTCTCATTTAGCACAGGAATGGTTACTGTGCTGCACGAGAATGAGAAACGTTTGTCAGGTGACTGGTTTGTACGCTTGCGCAGTACTCATACTTATTTTATATAGTAAGGGTTCTTCTGCTCACGGGAATCTGTATTGTCCTAAAAGCTAACTGCGACTGTGAACATGAGAATCACTCGTGTTTTCAGTGTAATGTGTAACATAGGAATGGTTACTGTGTTGAACAATACTCAGTCATATGTAAAAACGACTCATTCTTATTATCACATGATCTAGTAATGTGCTAAGAACTTTTTTTATACACTTATCGCTCATTCTTGTGTAGCACAGTAACCAGTCGTGTTTCATTTTTTCCGTGCATGTGGTGTAAGCAAATTGCAAATATCTGAAAGGACATGCAATGGAAATAAATTTTATTTTTAAAAAACCAGTCAAATATTAATTTTATACAATTGAAAACTCTGATATATAATGCATTTCAATGATTCGTACCGGTCAAGAATTTTACGGAAAATGGAAACATCAAAATTTGGCCAACTCTAAATAAAGAAATCACTAAGTAAAAAATTTATATAAATATTATATTAGAAATAATAAAAAAATTATTTTTCTAAATAAGGATAATTTAAAATTTCGATAATAATAAAGGTAGTAATGTAAAAATTTAGTTACCAAAAAAATTGGAATTATTTTAAAAAAGATAAGCATAAAATTATAAAATTTAAAAATAAGATATCCGTAAAATTAGACAAACCATAAAACAAACAAGTGAAATGACAGATATTTAAAAAAATGGAGAAGAATATATTTAGACAAGTCAATAATAAAAAGACAATTGAAAATTTAGAAATATAAAAAAATTGATAGTTTTAATTATTCGTAAACTTAAAAAATGGGCATCTCTAAATATAGACCAGTAAATTTAGATATCTTTAATTTCGAACATCTCTAATTATTTACAAATATAAATTCTTAAAATTCACAACAAAGACGATTAAAAATGTAGTCATCATACAAAATAAGCGCTGAGAAATTTAAAATACAAAAGATAACTAAAAATTAATTAATTTTCCTGTGACCGCTGCTCCAGGAAGTTATAAAGTTATTTGCGATCGATTGTCTTGTAATTTTTAAAACACACCAAAATTTTGCTTTTAATCTTGGTAAAAAATATTTTCGAGGATCCGGAACTGCCAACAGCTCCTGTGACCGCTGCTTCAAGAAGTTGTAAAGTTATTTTTGATCGATGGTCCTTTAATTTTCAAAACAAACTAAGATTTCGCTTTTAATCTTGGAAAAAAATATTTTCGAGGACCCGGAACTGCCAACAGCTCTTATGACCGCTGCTCCAGGAAGTTGTACAGTTATTTGCGACCTATTGTCCTGTAATTCTTAAAACGCACCAAGATTTTGTTTTTAATCTTGGTAAAAAATATTTTCGAAAATATATACTTCCTGGAGCAACGGTCACTGGAGCTATTGGCAGTTCCGGATCCTTGAAAATATTTTTTACCAAGATTAAAAGCAAAATCTTGGTGTGTTTTACAAATTACAAGACAATCGGTCACAAGTATCATTACAACTTCCCAGAGCAGCGGTCACAGGAGCTGATGGCAGTTTCGGGTCCTCGAAAATATTTTTTACCAAGTTTAAAAGCAAAATTTTGGTGTGTTTTAAAAATTACAAGACAATCGATCGCAAATAACTTTATAACTTCCTGGAGCAGCGGTCACAGGAAAATTAATTAATTTTTAGTTATCTTTTGTATTTTAAATTTCTCAGCGTTTATTTTGTATGATGACTACATTTTTAATCGTCTTTGTTGTGAATTTTAAGAATTTATATTTGTAAATAATTAGAGATGTTCGAAATTAAAGATATCTAAATTTACTGGTCTATATTTAGAGATGCCCATTTTTTAAGTTTACGAATAATTAAAACTGTCAATTTTTTTATATTTCTAAATTTTCAATTGTCTTTTTATTATTGACTTGTCTAAATATATTCTTCTCCATTTTTTTAAATATCTGTCATTTCACTTGTTTGTTTTATGGTTTGTCTAATTTTACGGATATCTTATTTTTAAATTTTATAATTTTATGCTTATCTTTTTTAAAATAATTCCAATTTTTTTGGTAACTAAATTTTTACATTACTACCTTTATTATTATCGAAATTTCAAATTATCCTTATTTAGAAAAATAATTTTTTTATTATTTCTAATATAATATTTATATAAATTTTTTACTTAGTAATTTCTTTATTTAGAGTTGTCTAAATTTTGATGTTTCCATTTTCCGTAAAATTCTTGACCGATACGAATCATTGAAATGCATTGTACGTAAATTATTATAAATAGTTAATCACTTTTCTTGAAAACTTCCATTTGTGAATTTTCCTACAATTAATTTCTGATTACGAAGGGATTATGATGATATACTAAAACATAATGAAGTAAAACACGCATTGTGTTTCTTCGATTCTAAGTTTACTCAATATAATTAGATTGCTTGTTCACACGAATCTGTAATCACTGCAAAAAATGAGTAAAGGATATTTGCGAGAAGCAAAAAATCCGGGTTTGTAACAAATAAAGACGTTAAAATAAGGCTGTTAAACATTACATGTTTATGATTGTTACAATATTTTAGCTTACGTTAAAACCTACTCAATTATCGACTTTACGTTAAAACAACTACATTTATCGCATCACCTAAAATCAGCTTGGAACTTATGAATCAAAAAATTTTTTATTGATATAACGCTTAGGGAATTATTCAGAAATTAGTTTTATGGCTTTTTCTAAAAATAAAATGAATTTTCCGCTATATTAGAGCTCTAAACGCTTAAAAAAACATTTTTTTTTTTTTTTTAGATTTCTCAGAATCTATTGTTTTGAATTCATTTAAATTCACACGAAACCTAATGACAACAAAACTTTCTTGAATGCCACAAGCCATATTTTAATCGGTCAAGCCGTTCATGAGTTATGAGTTTAGACAAACACACACACTCTTTTTGATCATAAAAAAAAAAAAACAAAAAGTTAATGACTTAATTTTTTTTTTCCTAATATTTGATTATCTATTTTGATTTTCCTCATAGGAAAATAATCGTTATACGAGTTGCTTGATCGGTCACATTTCACTGTAAAGTGTACACTAAAATCAAAGTTTATTAATGTACATTATGCAGGGTTTTGTTGCTTCAACATTATGATGTTACGAAAAATTATCATCATCATAAATTTTTTCTTAGACTAAAAAGTTTTTTTTTCGAGTAATAAAAATGATCGATTTAATTATAATTTTACCTTATTTCATTGTATGTAACTCTTATATGTAAAGATTATCAAAATAATATTTACTTTAACAAAAATATATTTTGTTGACCTGAAAATCCCGGTGAGTCAAGAAAAATATCCTAGAAGTACTTATGGAAAAAAAATCTATATACATTGTTTTCTAACAATACTTTTTACTTTAAGTAAAGTGGGTTCATTATAAGACTAACTATTTAAGTACAATAATTAATTACATTTCAAAATGTATTATTATATGAGTTCTTCACGTTCTCTGTATAAACTATTTTTTCAAAGCATACAGCAGAGAAACGAAATCTAAGGTACAATCAAATTTTATAAATATATCATGTGTCGTAAATCATAACAAATAACTAGACACGAAAAAATTATTCTATAAAAATGGTATCTTTCTAACAGACAATAAAAAAATGAAAGTCATATAATGACTGTATTTTTTGAAGGACTAAAAGTAACATAATTATATCTTCTAAAATATGAGATCAGAGTATTACTAGTTTAGAAGTGACAGATAATGATTATAAACGTAAATATTTGCACACTCAATCTCAATTGTAATTAATACTTTATCGATAAACTTCTTAATTATTGTAAAATTCAATCGTGCTTGATATATTTATTTTATTGCTTCTCTTCAGAGGTACATCTTTAAAAAGCAATTGAGACATGATCTAAAGAAAATACAGTGCTACTGAAATAGTATAAATATTCGTTAAAGTAATACGTATTCGATTCACTTGTTTTACATAAAGTTTCGACATAGTAGAAAACAATTTTTAAAAATTTGGGGTCATACATTTTTAAAATAGTATCTAAACTCACATTGTTT
Organism: Cotesia glomerata; assembly: GCF_020080835.1. NCBI lineage: Eukaryota > Metazoa > Arthropoda > Insecta > Hymenoptera > Braconidae > Cotesia > Cotesia glomerata. Next base: position 10,801,554 of record NC_058159.1, on the reverse strand, counting down.
ACAGTTAGATTAATAATACGATTTAAAAATTGAGCTTATGGTTGATTATACAGAGGACGTGATAGCAATCATGGCTAATATAAAGAAAACAATGTATAATATATGTCTATAGCATTGACTAGATTCAACAATATCCATAAATTTATTTGCATAATATATCTTCTACTTTGCCTATCATGTTACCGAATGAGACACTGCTTATAAAATCATATATAAATAGAAGAGTACAAATAACAATTTTACTGATCGTATAAAACTTTATTATCACATGATTTATTGATTAAAGTATTCTGCAACGCGCTGTGAAATAAATTCAACGAAAGCTATAAAATGTATTTACATAGTATGTTGATATAAATTATTCTAGTATTGATTAAAAATTCCATATACACTAAATATAAATTTACTTTTCAATGTCAAATTTTATAAGACTAAAACGTTTTTACACAACTCATAACACGAATCAGCAATTAGAGTGCTTTTTTATAATAACATTTTTTTCGTTTTTTCACCGCAATTAATTTTTTTGCTGTTATAACTCATAATAAGTTATTTTTTCATCTAATATATTTGTTTCAACAATGATGGAACAAGAGATGTTGAAAATAACTGTCTCATTTAGTATGATTTGATAGTAATAAATGAAAAACAAATTATCTTATCTTTTGACAGCCTTCAGGCGATTAGTGAACGTCAACCACAAAACCTAACTATTACTATTTTAATGATGTTTGTGATTATACATATTAATTGTCATTAACAGAGGTAACATTTTCAATTTCAAAAAAATTGTGACAGTTAAAACTTTACTAAAAAAAAATTTTGTTTATGTTGCCATCGTTAATTAAGTATCTAACCACTTCTTTTTATCTAAATTTTTTTGTTTATTTTTTCCTATCAATTATCAAAGGATAACTGAGCAAAAATAATAGTAAATTTTTAATTATTTTCTATTTTACTTTAAAAGTCAAGAATATAATTTATTTGTCATTAAAAAATGAATGAGTAGTATGAGACATATATATATTTTTTTTTACTTGAATTGTACTATGTCAATAACATGACATTTAACATCACAAATTATCGAATATTCCTAAGTGTGAAATCCACAAAATCAATTTTAATTATACGCATTATAGTATATGAGTGTAATTTCACAAAATTGCGGCAACTTTAGTGAAAATCACTGTTATTAAAAAATAAAGGTTACAATAATTTTTACATTTTCTCTTCATAACTATATAGAAAAATAAAAAAATAATAATAGTGATAATAATAATAATTATTGTTGATGTATAAGAGACGCGTTCCAACCTGTGCGGTCTGGCAGATGTCCTAGACAGCTATGGTTTCGACCGAAAATAAATAAAAATAAAACGCATCAATGTCTGCAATTCTACCCTTTTACTTGAAAAACTCAGTCTTCATATTCGGTTTAAATAACAGATATTATGTGGTGGATTCTTGGCGACCTTGTAGTGTAGTTGCGAATCGTTATTGCACTGCTCACAAATTTAACAATTGACTGAGATTTATTTGTCAATAACTTTTCCGATTTCATTTTTTTAAATAATAATAATAAGCGGTTATTGGACGTATATAATTTATCGACTGTAAAAGTAAAATGTTTTCTTTTCAATTATACAAGTGAAATTAATGGAAAATCGGTTTTCTACATCTAAGAGTGTAAATGGCGATACAGTGAGTCAATTAATGCACTTTTTGATTAGAATTATTTCATTTTTATGAGATTTCTAGATTTTATTTATCTTCGGCTTGTTATGCTCCAATAGTTTAAATGAAATTATGCAGTCAATGAACCATAATAATTCAATGCTCTGAAAAAAAATATTTAAAATAAAAACCTATAATATTATAGTTTTCATTACACTCTAACAAACGTATAAAGAAAAATAATTTAATAAAAGTTTCATAAGCAGAGGAAATAAACAAAGTTATACAACTTAATAATAAAAAATCAAAAAAATTTGTAGCTACGAACCAAGTAATATAGATGAGATACTACTCATATTTTCTGAATTCAAAATATTTGAATTATTCTATTTACTTTGTTATAATAGAATAATAATTATATATATTCATTGCTCAAATATGCTCCAAAGTTAAATGAACAATAGAAATTTCTTCAAAATCACGGGTTCAACGTCCAGAAGCGTGACATGATCATAATGACAATAATAATAATTGTAAACATCATCTTATCTTGAATCGGGTGAATGGTCAAATTGAAAGAAAAAAGAATATAAATTTAAAGCCCGAAGAGGGTCTTTTGCGTTATCAAGGGTGAAAAATATGGGTTTCGTTTCTAAAGAATACAAAGTCTTTTATCCACCTGGATCGCCCTTAAAGGATTTGGTTACAATGTAGTAACAGTCTGAATTCTTGAACCAGTCTATTTACACTCGCGATGAATCACACCCGGATCTCAGAATAGGAATATAATAATATAACCTTTGGCTGTTAATATCTACCGATTATTTATCAAATATAAATAAAATTTGAATAAAATATTAAATTTTTTTGACGCATTGCTATTTTTAAAATTTTGAATGTTTTTTTTTAATTTTTGAAAAATATTTTTACAAAATATATTTTTACAAAATATATTTTTTTTTTATAATCTTAATAATATATTTAATTAATCGATGTCAATGAGTGAATCTGATAATAAATGAATGATGAGCAAAATCTGTGATTTTGCAAGACCAAGACCAAGACCAAAACAAAGATCATACATACACTAGCAAGAACAAGACCGAACAAGCAAGACCGAGACTGGTATCAAGACAGTCTTGGTCTTGGTCTTGGTCTTGCTTTGCTCATCACTATAATAAATTAGAAATATCGTGATAAATTTGGAAATAGTAGTTTTCCGCATTGATTGTCAAATAATCCATAAATCGGTGAACGGATGTTTTCTTCTGTAAGATTATATTTACGTTCCTTTGAGATATCAAAACCCACTTGGACTATCTAAGTATTGGTTTTTAAAATATTATTTTCTTAATACTATAAAAATAATCGGATTCTTTCCATTATTTAATGTTTCGAGGAATATTTTAAAAATTACTTTTCCGACTGGTCTGTAAATTTGATCAGACCTGAATTTTAATCAATCATTTGTGAATTTTTAATTAATTCAAATTATCTGTGAAAAAAAATTTATGAATTAAACATAAAGAATATGATTTGCCGAGCTCGGACATAGCGGAAAGTTTTTCAACAGTCCTGTTATATGCATAATCCGTTTCCGGCAAAAAATCAAGTTATTGATTTCATCATCTTTCAAATCATTCATGAAATCAATAATGTACATTTAAATGAGATAATAATTGGTCTGTTAGTAACAGCCGGTCCCTACGATTGCAGCTTTATATTTCTCTCCTAGACAAAGAAGAATTTTGAAAAAAACGCTCTGCTACATGATAGATTTTTTAATTATCTATTTCGTAGCAGAGCGGTATTTTCGAAATTCTCATTTGTTTAAAAGAAAACCATAAAACTGCTATAGCTTTATAATCATGAGTGCAACAAGGATAGTACCGTTTCTTGCACTGAGTGCGACGCGAGAAAAAGATGGGATCGGCTGTTGAAGAAAAAAAAAAAGGAATTTTATATATTTTTGAGATGATCAATTAAGATGTTTAGATAAAAATAATTGTCTTATACTAACTTAAGTAATTACATTTCATAAAATATACATTTTTTTGGGTTATTTTATTATTTTTTTTTTTTTTTTTTTCAAGCGTTTGCCGAATAAATTTTTTACGTGAAAACTGTAAGGTTTTTTGGATCTAAGATTCGTTCTGTCATCGAATGTTTATTTTAATTGGTTCTTTGAATATTAATATGATATGATATCAAATGGAATTTGATTGAGCAGCCGGATGTGGAGTCTTATCCGAAACTTAATGCTAATAAATATCTACACTTTTACTCTAAAGGAGAAATAAAAACATATATGTATACTACATATACAAAATTTTTTTTAAGAAAAATAATTCTATTTAAAATTTAAGGTTTAAAAATATAGATAAAATACTACTTAATATGTACGCTGGCACTTTATAACTTCCTTCTCTAACATTAAATTTTAATTAAGAAATAATATATTTTCATTCATTAATATTTATAAAAACTATTTATATATTTTAATTTATATATCCAACTTTTATTATTTAACTAAAGTAGTATAATCTTTGAATAACTAAAGTTATGAATAAGTAATTTTTATTAGCGATAAAATGTTTTTAAGATCAGTAACCGCCAAAATTTACAAAGTACTTGAAGAAACTAGTACATTAAATACTTGTAATGACTTGATTTAGTTACTAATAGTGATGCGTAGAGGAAGGATCATTAACACTGAGATATAGAGATAGTTAAATGTTATTAGCTATTGAAGAAATGATTGGGATATTAAAAGTAATTTTAGCTTTCATCCTATATAGGCATAGAGATAATTATACATAGTAAGAGTAATCAAAGTAGTGCTAACTGTGTCAGATATATATGTTTACAATGAAGATGGAAAGTAAAGGAAGAGTCTCTTGCGTAATATAGACCTTCCCATTACCCATGGGCTTTACAACATTTCTTTCCGAGTTGCACACTGTCGACGAAACTGCTCTTGTAATTAAGTTATCAACGGAAAATGAGGCCATCAGAATAAAACAGACTGTGATTCTCTAATAAATAAGTTTATTTTATTTCTGTTTGTCGTAATACTACCTATTCTTTATGGGTACAAATCCATTGTTAACTTAATTAATTAAGGTTCATCAACACTTGCTGGCTTATTTTATTAATTATAAATTATAACTTCAATACTTTTTAGTTCTCACAGTAATAATACTATATACACCGGAAAACTTCTATTGTTATTTTGTTTTCTTATAATTAAAAATTACATACATACATATATATATATATATATATATATATATATATATATATATATATATATATATATATATATATATATATATTTAAAAACAAAATGTATTATTTTATTAGTTGAAAAAATGATCATTATTCCAATTGAATAAATGGCAAATTTTATTGCTAGTTACATTAAGCATCAGCATAATAAATCATCATTATAATACTAATAAAAATGACTTAGAGCAGTTGATATGATTGAAAAACATAGATTCCCGCACACAACCATTATTTTTTTCAAAATTTTGTTCTATTTATAACTTAATACTTCATAGTTTAGGGGTTTGATTTAAATTTAGCAAGAAATATACTGCTCCAATCAACGCAAATTCTTTATTAATCTGAATATCGATCTGCCGAAGTTGTACTAAATCGAAAATTTTATTTTCAATTTTTCTACCTTAAAAATTATGTATATTCTAAAACTTTTAAGTGAATATTTCGATTTCTACAGTTTGCTTAAGAATTTTTCACCTTTTTTAAAGAAGTTTGCTTTAGACGTTTTCGTGTGATCTGTAAACGTATTTATCAAAAAACTTTCATTTTTTCCTGAAAATTGACACACTAAAAAAATATAAATAAAGCACAATACAGGAACACGATTATTATCTCTACTAAATTTCCGGAAGATTTCAAAACAATTTTTAATCAAAGTGATTTTTGGAAAGGTCTCTTTAAATATGATAAACTAAAACATTTTTTTATAGAAAACTTGAAAAAAAAATTTGGTTTTTCAACAAAAAAAAATAAAAGAAACATAATATTGATCAAACTGATAAAGATAAATAATAATAAAATAAAAATAAAACAACTATTAATGAAGTTCGCGTGATGTTGGATTATTAATTAATTAGTATTCAAAATAACCATCACAACACTTAAACACTTAGGCGTCGCAATCCTATAGTAAACTCATGCATGCATTTATAAATTTTTTTTTGGTTTGATTGTCATTAATGTTATAGATAAAGATATTATACGAGCGTCTTACAAACACGATCATCGTAACTCATTATCATAATCTTTATTAATCTGCGTAAGAGTTTGTCACGCATACAAACTAACTTTTATTTTCTTATATTGAAACACACACATGTATAAGATACTTGTTCCGTATCATATAGCTTTTACGTTTCTTAGAATTATAATTCTCAATAAAAAAGTAAAATGAAATAGAAAAATTTTTTAATAATAAAAAAAAATACTTTTAAGCATTTATTAATAATAAATTATTTCAATTTCAGGGTGGTTTTCCGTAGTCTCTGGTAATAATGCGATGGGAAGCGCAAGAGTTTACAGACGGATTGAAAGTCTTGTACGAGGTGGAGTACCAGCTTTCCTCTTAGCAGCACCACTTCGAAGCTACACTCTTACACACTCCAAGATGGGTTAGTTAGTAACGACGTCATACCATCATTCGTTATTTTTTTCTACTCTAATTTATCTTTAGCATCGATTAATTATTTATATCCGATATCTTATTTACACAAACTCGGATTTGAATCACCGAGGTAGAAAACCGGTCAATGTTTTTATTTGTTGCTAAAAAACTTTAAACTGAAATATGTTATACAGATAAAAAATAATTTATAAATAAATTGAATAGTTTGATAACTTAAATGACTACAATTTCTATTTATAGAAGACGGAAATCTACGTGCTCATTATACCAAGACAATAATACAGGCTGGCGAGGTACTACGCTTAATAGCAGTCTTTCAAGATACCAGAAAATGCAGTTCAATACCCTTTGGAATAACAGGAGGTACATCGGAAAAAGACCAATATGCTCAATGTTTAGATTCCCATGGTCGCGAAGTATTTGTCGCTTTATCAACTCGAGGTGAATTTTATGCAATATGCCAGAGTAGTAATGCAGATAACGGAAATGACGCTGTTCTTTATAGAGTTCATCACTTAGCAAAACGTGCTCTTCCTCTAAGGGTAAATTTTTAAATCATTAATATATATTGATCATTCTATATAATACCTAATTGTAAAAATCATATTATTTTATTTAGTTAATTTTCTGATATGTTATAGTAGCGAGTATAAAAAAAAAGCTAATCTGTAAATTTTTAGCCCTTACACTAAGAAAGCAAAGAAATTTTATCTAGATAAGGATTAATTGGCTTAAAAATGTATTGAAATTAAATGTTGAATTTATTAATTTATTTATTTATGAATAAAATCAATAACTACATTTATTATAATAGATAAACAAAAAGTTTTAGTAAAAATTGTTTCAATCAATTTGACCCACTCTTCGGGGAAGAAAATTTTCTAAATACTTATAAGTAATTTTTTTTTTCAGTGTAAGTTTGCAAAATACGAATTTTTTATAATTTTACAATATTAAAAGTATGATAAATTAAAAAAATTCAAAACCTATTGATTTCATATTATTTAAAAATAATGAGGGTCACCATTTTATCATGAAATTGAGATAAATACAAAACATAATTTGTGGGCCATGAAAAATCGATTGAAGGATACAAATTTTAAGTATAGTAATACTTGAATTTTTCAATTAATTTTTAAGTTTTTCAGTTATATAAAAATTAAATGCTGGTCAAAAATCAGTAATTAAAACTATTCTAAATGGGTGTAGCAAATCAAAGTATTTTTAAACATTTTTTTTACATATCGACGTTCTAATTAGCAAATTGTCTCATTCCATTTTAAAGAATCTTCCATTTGTACGAAAATACAATTAGTTCGAAATTTATCATCATTTAACTGATATATAAAAAACCATTTAATATATAATAGAGGTATAATATTTTGGTTAGGATCATTCAAATAATTTATAATTAGACTATGACTACATCAAAATGTTAAAAAATCACCCTCTAAAAAATAAGGAGTTAGACCAATTTCTAATTAGACCGTCGATATAAAAGCAGATAATTTATAAGAGAAAAATGTAAATTTTTTTATTATTTACAATTTTTACAAAAAATGTTTTCAAGTCGAAAAATTGATATTTTCAAAAAAAATTTTTTAAAAATCACTTTGTCTTAAATAAACTTTAAGAAAAAAATAGTTGAATGTTAGTTAAAAATTTAATAATTTTGATTGTATGGTTATAAATAGGATAATTCTTACTTCCAAACTATTACAAAAACTTTCTGGATTATTATCGAATGGGCTACATATTTAAATATCTCGAATTTTTAATCTAATTTTTAAGAATGAAAAAATTACAGATGAGCTTTTTTTAATGCAAATGAAAATACGTCAAAAAATTAGCTATTTTGGTATGAAATGAGTAGTCTAACAGGTAACATTCATCATCCTAACCAAACTCATTAATAAAAATATCATTTGAAAATTGATCCATTTTGTACAGGTCCGATTAATAGCTGGGCCACTACCTATCCCACTACCGAGAGAATACGGAGGTCTGATGCAATTAGAAGCATCAACGAAAGGTTCCATTGTTCTTGGTTGTATTGTACCGGAGAGACCAGTTCCAAATCCTGAAATGCTAGAACTCGTAGTATCGGGTAATGGAGCACCTCGAGTTCGTAGAGCACAACTTGGTTATCCATCAGAAGCACGACTACTAACATCGCCAAAGATGCAACGATTATTATCGGCTTGCAGGTATATTTAAAATGGTTTCTTATATATATATATATATATATATATATATTTCGACTCATCTGTCGTAGAGAAAAGTTATTGACAGTTGAAAGTAATGGAAAACTTCCTGCTTATAAGCCAGCGAGTTCATTGCTCGAGATTTTATCTTGATTGCAGACCGATCAGTGTTGACCGGATCGATTGATTTGTTTTCTTGTTTCAGTCGGGCGGTCGGTGATCGTGCTACAGAACCACGAGTGGCGCCACAGAAACTTCATGCTAGTAGTATTAGTAATAATAGTCTTGGTGAAGGATCAAAAGAAATGCATTTAAAAAAAATAAAACCCAAACCGGAAACTAAACCAGTGCTACAGAGTTTGCGTGAAGGTCTTGAACAGTTTAAAAAATCAACTGTTCGTGAGCATAGTCAAACTCGTCAAAATTCATCAAATAGTTTCTTAGAGAAAATAACTAAATTGACTTATGTTGGAGGTGGACGTAGTAGAAATCCAGCCAAGAAATCAGCATCATTCACTTTTGCTACTAAGCCAGAAGTCGTTGTCAAAGCCAAGGAACGATATTCAAGTCTTGAACCAGATACTTCGTCGCAAAATCATTCTCATCATTCCAAACAACCAGTACAGAGGTCTATATCCACGAGTTTTCTGGAAACACCTCCAGTAAAAGTTGAACTTGAGCCAAATTATGCACGGGTATGTGATAGTTTAACACCTTTGACGATAACACCTCAATCTAAAGTGATATGTACTAAAACAGATGATTTGTACACTGAAATTTGTGAAACAAATTCTAATAAAAAAATTCAAGAGTTTCCTGATAATCATGTAATTGCTAGGATAAAAATTGTTGTAAAAAGTAATGACTCTTATCAAGAAAACGGAAGAGAGGAAAAATATGCCAACTCTTTAATTGCACCCCAACATATCGATTCTGATGTCAGTATCGAAGATAACGAACTATATAACACAATTTTTTGATAGTTCGACAATTTTTAGTTAAGTTGTTTAAATAATTCAGTATATCAATTGTTTTGTGAGTAACTAGGACAATTATAACAGTTTATATATATATTTTTTTTACAAATTGCCATTTGATTGTCCTTAATTAATCTGTATTATGTTACATAATTTTTTATTGTACTAATAGAATATTAAAGTTTGAATCTGTAAATAACATAATAAATATAAGTCTCTAAGACATTATAATTGTAGTTTTTGCTAAAATGCATCAACTATTTTTTATTATCATAAAAACTTTTAATGTAAGCCAAATAACTTTTTGTTAAGAAAAAAAATTAAAAAAAAAACAAATTTTTATATTTAAAAAAAAAATTATAGATTCATTCATAATCATATAAAATTAAATTAACTACATACTTTCATTTATATCTTTCACTTTGAAGTTTCAATAATTTTGTTTTTTTTTTACCCACTGTATTGGCTTTTTTCATGGTATCTACTGCCTTTTCCGAATCAAAAATATAATGCCTGCCAACATTGATATCAGGATACTTACCAGAAAAACTTTGCGTAAATAATGGTTGCATAAGCAATTTAGATAATTGATTTCTCTTAAGTTTTAAGTGTCGTCGAAGATCTGCCGATTCTTTAGTCTCCAATGTCATTTCTCTACAATAATAAATTTGTAATATATATTAATAAAATGATAAATGATTTAAATTAATAATTAAGTTTATACATGCGATTGCAGGATGCTTACTGTTCATCTTCATCGAGCAATAAATCCATTTCTTCGGCGGCTTTTTTCAACCAATTTTTTTTCAAATTATCACGCTTACTGAATAACTCCAACTTATCGATTTCTCTAGCTACATTAACACGCTCTTTAACAGCAACTAGAAGTCGATCTATGATTGGAAACATAGGAATATCCTGAGCTGTAAAAAAATGAAATTTTTTTATTTGCGAAATCAATGATAAATATTAAGTAAGCATACACATCTTGAAATTTTAAAAAGTATGTGAATTCAACAAATTTATTTATATTAAATGAAAAATAATAAAGAAAATCGTATTATATATAATTGCTTATTATTATGAATTCAAATAATTCACTGATGAAAGATAATTTAATATGTAAATACCTTTAAAAAAAATAATTCAGTAAAGAAGTTATGATATATTTTGATATAAAAAATCTGTAAGTATCACTTAAAAAAACGGGTATGATTAACTTCATATTTTCTTAAAAAAAAGCCTCTTTAACGTTATTTAGCTAATTATTTCTAGTCAAATTATGAAGATACAAAAATTTCGTTGTTTTTGTGAAAGTCTATTTAGCTTTATAAAGTACGATGTTATGGTAAACAAAAATAAAAATAAATAAAAAGTATACTTCTCTGGCTACAATTTAAAAAGAAGTATAATAATCATGTATAGAAAATATGCTAATATTTTCACTGAAATAAAAAAGTAAAAGAAAATGGGTAAGAATAACAAACTTACTGTGTCCAAGTGTTTTACAGAGCTTCGTATAATATTGTTTTTCAGAAGGTTCCATCATCAAAACAGTAATACCTTCTTTTTGAGCACGTGCTGTTCTACCACTCCGGTGAACATAGCTTTCAGAAGTTCGCGGTACTTGATAATGAATGACATGCTCAATATTAGGAATATCAAGACCTCTAGCCGCTACGTCAGTAGCGATCAAAAGACCGTTTGGATTTTTTTGAAATCTTTCAAGATTTTTCAAACGTTGTTTTTGCACCATATTTGCATGAAGTGGTAATGGATTACAATCAAGAATACCAAATAATGTTGCCAAACGTTTAACACATCCAATACTATTACAAAATACTAATGTTCTACCGGAATGTCTTTTCAAAAAATAATACAAATAGTAATCTTTATGATCAACTGTACATGCTATTCGACATTCCGTCAATGTTCCTGCAGTACCTGAAATTAAGAAAATAATAATTAATAATAATTATTAATTGAATTAAAATTAGTACTAAAGTTGAAAAATAATTCGAATAAACGTACCTCGCTCTTTAGTTACATCAACAATTTTCGGATTTTTTATTTTCAATAAATCAATAACTTTTTGCAATTTTTGTCCAGGAGTGATCTTAAAAATTTTACTTGAAGGTCGACGCTTTTTTTTACGTAATAAAAAGTCAGGAATATCATGAACTAGAGTCAATGTAGCGGAGAATACAAAAGTCTGACGTTTTTTTAAAGCTTCTGGATTACTATTGATTCTTCCTATTAGCTGATGAAGTTCTTTAAAATGTCCTTTTTCTAACATACGATCGGTTTCATCAATAGCTAAATACTTAATAGTATTCAACTGATTCAAATGTATATTCCCTTGATCAATAAGTTCCCATAACCTACCAGGAGTTGCAATTACTATTTCAGGACCTTTTCTTAGTATTCTTTCTTGTTTGACAGCTGCCATTCCACCAATAATAACAGCAATGTTGATGTCAGTATATTTAGCAGCTTTACGCAGATGTTCTCGTATCTGGATCGCCAACTCTCGTGTTGGTGTCAAAATTAAAGCGTACAACGGCTTCATTGAGTCACTTGCTAATGGTGTGTTACCATCATTAACGAGACCATAATCAATTACTTTGACGCAGCCAATACCATCATTATTTGTCATGTCATCCGCATCATCATCATCATCATCAACATTATCGTCAAATTCTTTTTGGTCATCTTGTTCAGAATCGGAAATTTCATCGATGTTTTTATCATTTTCGTCACTTTTGTCGGTTGAAACTGACCAACGGTCAGTAGTTCCACACCGTCTAGTTTGCTTGATTGCTTTTAAATCTTCTATGTTCTCAGACTCAGTTTCCGATTCTTCATCTTCTTCAGACTCTTGAGTATTATTTTCTATTTGAGGTTCCTCTTCCTTAAATCGTAAAATTCCTGTTAAAATAGGAATACCAAACGCTAGTGTTTTACCACTTCCTGTTTCAGCCGCTCCTAAAATATCTCTACGGCCAAATATTGCAGGCCCGAGAGTTAAAGATTGAATATTGGTTGGATTTTTGAAGTTTTGCTCTTCTAGTGCTTTTATTATTGGAGGCGGAACTCCTAAAGCACTCCATACCGCTGAATTGAATTCTTCAACATCTACAGTTGTATCTTTACAAACGTCATCAACTGCTTCTTTAGGCTCATCAATATTTTTTAATTGAATAATAACTTTTTTCTTTTGCTTAGTGGATTTTTTAAGCTTTGGCCGGGGTATTGTTAATTTTTTTGATTTTTTTCGTGACGGTTCATCACTAATCGGTGGTAATTCTTCAAATCCATAAAACATTGTCAAATATTTGTTTTAAAATGAAAATTTAACAGTAATATATTTCTTTCAATTATTCAAATATTTAAACCTGAAATTATTTATAAAATAATTACTCGTGAAAAATTTATAGGATATAACTGATGAGAAGTAAAAATAATCATACATACCTTTATTGTGTTGTAAAAATGAAACAAATGATACTTGTGATGTTGATTTTATTTTATAAAAATGAAAAAAAAATATTCACAACATATAAATTCAATAATATAATATAAAATATGTAGAATGTAAACAAATACAGAAAATACCAATAAATAACCTAACTTAAACACACTATCAAACCACGTGCGATATAATTGAAGGTTAGAATTAAACAACAGACGCTATCTGTTCAGAATTAAATTAAGTTAATACTTTATTTTGATGTTGTGCACTCCGTAGATAAAAGATTATCCGCATTTGGTCATATGATGTAAACGTCCTCTGTTGTTAATCTCGATGATAGATGATTTTTCGTAAGCGTCAGAAACTTTTCTCCATAAAATAGAATTAAATAAATAAGATAAAAATAGATTTTATCAAACAAATAATTAAAATTGAAATAAGTATGATTGTAGTAAGCATCCAATTTTTTTTAAATTTATAAAGAATTCACTTATTACAAGAATAATGTAATAAAAAAATTCGTTGGGAAACTTTTATGTTTATCTTCTGCAGTTTTTTAAATTTTTTTTTTCAATCATTGAGTTTCAAAATATTTAATAATTTTCAAAAATCGACTACTGATATCGTACTCACAAATGTAACTATTTGAAAAACGAAAATGGAAAATTATCTGACCGTTTTTGAATACTTTTTACAAAATAACTAAGTAGAAGAAAAATATTTAATAAATAAAATCATATTATGCATAGTTTTTTTTTATTTTCTAGGCGAACAATTTTTTTGATTTTCTTAATAAGTTTGTTTGTTGAAAAAAATCCTGAAAATTGTCCGATGTTTGTTAATTTCAGTATCATACTTTTTCTTGCTTTGTAATGCTAAAATTAATACTGATCAAAAATTGTTCAAGAGGAAAAAGAAAAATCATTTAATTTAAAACTTAATTATCCTAAAACTTTATAAAAATTGAATTATGAGGACAAATGCAACAGAGTTTTAAGAAACTTGCAAAAAAATTATCTAACTATCAATTATAGCAAACTGATTAACTATTGCTTCAAACTTATATATAAAAATTTTAATCATTTTATTGCTTTGCTGAAAAATAAAATAATCATAAATAGATTTAGTGATAATATTTATTAAATTTCTCCGGTGTAAACCATGAATTATTAAATTGAATCTTATAAAAATTGTTTTCATATTGTATGCTACTTTAACGCTATTTAGATGACTAAATGTAAAAGTCTATGTCTAGGTAAGATACAAAAATATAAAATTTTTTATACCCAACTTCTTTTAAAAATTCGTATACACATACATAATTAGTAACGATAATAAAATTAGTTAGTCAAATAGAATATTTTTTCCATGTCCGTACCACAAATTTAGATTCTTGTTCTTTTTTGCGAATAGAAAAAGCACCTTTTTTCTTTTATAAGCAAACAAATGTCTTGACGTGCGTTGATATTATTTCAAAATAATGGAAAGAATTTTAAATTTTGGCTGTAGAAATGGAGAAAAATATCTAAGTAAACACTCCACAGAGGAAAGTAAAATGTCTAAATCCGCGTGTTTGTCTTGAGTCAAAAGAAAATTTTCCTTTCTGGTTGAATAATCGACTTTAAAACAAAAAAAAAAAAAGAATTTTAAACCATGGAAATCGTTGAAAGAATTTAATTATCTTGAATCAAACAGAAAAGTTCTTAAACTAAGTGATATTATCGTAAGCTAAGAAAATTTTCTGTGCTCAAGACTATTTCTGCTTGATTAAGAACAATGAACTTTTTTAAATGATTTACTGGTTTAAAATTATTTATCTTAAATTAAAATCATTTTTTGATCAGTATACTTTCCTCTTACTCTCTAAACATGAATTAGTGAAAATTAACTTGAATAAGTGAATATTCACTTATTCAAGTAAATTTTCACTAATTCATGTTTAGAGAGTAAGGTGTGTAATACACTACTTTCATTAATCATGATAAACATTCAAAATCTACACAAACAAGATAGCGAATCCTGACTTGAGCAGGATTATAAATTACAAATTGATTGTGTCGAAACTGCGGCTTTTGAAAGAGTGGCACATTGACCAGTGGTTCAAAAGGAACTTCAACTCCTCTTGAAATATGAATAGAATCTCGAGGACTAGAAATACCTCTGACAAATACTGAATGTACACCGTCTGATAGTTTTTTCATATTCTGTGCCCGATAGAATTCTTTCATATTACCCAATGCAACTTCACACAACAACATAATACCCTGAAGATTTCCATTACACACTAGACTTTTACTGTAATTATCTGCTTTTAAAGAGATGCTTGTAAAATAAATTCCTTTTCCAAACATGTGGCCAGTGTGTTTAGCATTCAGAGGACAAATCTTTAAGCCTTTTGAAAAAATAGCACCGATATTATTTAATCTAGTTCCATGCCAAAGTAATTTTTTGTTATGAAGATCTTTCGTGTAATTTTCTTCTTCACCGTGTCTATTGATCATGAATATATCATTGATTTTGATTCTAAAGTGATAATGAAATTCTGAATGAGTGTTTTTTACGTACTGCTGAATCATATTAAAAATCTCACAGTTTTTATCTAGTGCAATGATAGTCGAATTTAAATTTTTATAGCACCAATCTAATGAACGTTTTACCAGAAAATTTTCAAGTAACTTGCTGTTACCATAGATGAATCGTATTAATCTTTGGACTGGGAATGTTTAAATAACAGTATTTTCATTCTCCTCTGGTATATCTAAAGGTGCATACATTAGAAGCTGATTACAATCCACCAAAAAATTGAATTTAGTTATACAACTAACAAGTGGTAATTTTTCTGATACATAATAATGATTTTCAGTCCCAACTATTCCCCAACTTTGAACTAGTTCAAGTAGTTTCTCCCCTTTATTTTGAATATTGATGTATTCATCATATCCAAAATGATAGTCACAATTTCAATTTTATTGTATGAAATCTCATTATAATAAAGGATGTTGTTTCCAAAAACTTATCGAGTACTTTCGGTCTTGATCCTCATATAAATAAGTTAAGGTTTTACGACATTAGTTCAAATACAAAGTTATACACTCATAAATTAAATTTTTATGTCTGCTTGATTAGGTAATCCATTACTTGGAGACTCTTTTTAATTTTACGTATCATCTTCTTCCTCTTCATTATTATTATTTATAGTTAGTCCTTCAAAAACTGTTCAAAAAAGTATAGAATTAATTTAAAATGCAAAATAATTTACATAACCTTTATATATATAATTGAATATTTTAAAAAAAGTTACCTTTTGTTTTGTTATCGAATTTTTTTCTTTCTTCAATTGTAAATTACTCTGTTAAAGTATAAATATTATCTATAAAAATATTGAATAAATAATTTTTTGTTATTAGCAAATAAATTGTGAAAATGTAAACACAAATTCTAGCACCCAGTATAGCTTCAACAATTGCGGCGAAGTGTGTGGTTATGGTTGTGTGTGTAAGCACCTTAGTGTACGACATATTCTTACAATTCGTCTCTGCGCAAAAGATCCTTTGAACTTTTGATGAAAATAAATTTTACGTAAACGTAAATTGGAGGCTAGGTAATTTTCAACATATTTTCAGAAATTTTGTTTATTTTCTTTTAATTACTAATAAAAGTAAATTCAAATTCTAATAAAATAATGTTTCTGAAAAAAATCAGATGACAGACTATTGCGGGAGTGTCATAGTAGTTTTCATAATTTAATTTATTTAATTGTTTAATTAGTTATATGCCAGAAGTTAACTACTGTACCCACTATTAGTCTTTTTGATAAAAATGCCGATAATTACAAATGAATTAGAAATTCACAATTCTTAAAAATTTGAAAATTTTGAAAAAAACACTCGAATAGATTTTACGATTTTCTATACGAGTATTTTTTCCAAAATGAAAAATTTTAGTTAATTACAGATAATTATAATTATAATTTAAAATTACAGATAATTTTAACTCATCATATTTTTTAAAACAGGGTATTTATTAAAAAAATTACGGCTGGCGGCAAATTCCTGACTTACTATTCAGTTTAACAGTCACCTAATTTTTAGGGTATAAAAAATAAAAAAATTAACTTTTTTATTTCTTTTTTTGTATGACTCATGATGCGAAGCGTCAGAGAGTGCTTTACGATCAAAAATTTTTTTTAACTTTTTCATTTATCATTTTGTTCTGCATCGCGGTAAATTCATGAATATGATTCGAAAAATCATAAGAAATGAGCTTTTCAATTATATTATCAAATTTAAAAATTTAAAAAATTAATTACTTGTTTCGTTTTTTATTGAAATTTTTTAACATCAACATTTGAGCACCAAAATATTTTTTTTTTAAAGAGTATAATCTTAAGAGAAATCTTCAAGTTATAATATCATAATTTGAAGATATTATATAAATTTCCTAAAAAATTATTGACTTTTAATTTTTGATCAACGATTAAGTGATCCCAGATAGCAAAATGACGTATTAAGTTATTCCGAATGAGCTCAGATTTCTGATTTGGACGTCAGAGTCTACGTCTAAAAGACGTCTTTAAGACCTTCTGAAGAGGTCGAATGCGCCGCTTATTGTAGACTTTAAAAACTCATCAAAACGAGCTCTTAAAGAGCTCTTTTTTCTGAACTCGCACAAATGAATGATTTTTTATCTCTATACGCTATTATAATGATAACAATAATAAGAACACAACAAAAATAATATTAATAATAATAATAATAAAAGTAAATTATGAAAAATAATTCAGAGTTTCATGAAGCACCGATGCTGGTTTCGAATGTTTATTATTTTAGTTAGACCTAATATTGTCGGTTTAACGAGAGAAAGTGAAAATCGCAATTGCCGTAACCAAGATTCGAACCCGAGTCGCGCGCGTGCTAGATCGATACCTAACCCCCTACGCTGTTCAAACGATACGTCGTCACACATCTAATGAGATGTAAGAATAATGATTCTTATAAGCTAAGTTTATATAGTGATGAAATGTTGCGATCATTGTCTATATTATTTATTCTATTTGATACTGTGTATCGATAGAGAAAAAGTAACTTTTACGAATATTTATATACCCTAGCGGTATCGACGACTCAGAGTAAACTCGGAGTTTACGCGGAGTTACTATGGAGTATACTCCCTCTTGGAGTTTAATCGGGGTATAAGCGGAGTTTACGCGGAGTTTTAGAGGTGTATGCAAGGAGTATTGTGTGCAATTACGACACGGAGTCTAAAAGTGTATTATTGGAGTTTTCGAGAAGTTTTTGACGAGTTTTTCGGAGTCGCTATGGAGTTTTCCTCGCGTTTTTGTCCGGGCATATTTTCGGAGTTACAGTGGAGTTTTTTTTGGCGTTTTCGTCGAGTTTTTGTTGAGTATTTTCGGAGTTGCTAGGGAGTTTTGTCGAGTTTTTCAATGTTTTGCGGAGCTTTATAAGAGTTTCGCTGGTGTTTTCGGAGTTTTGGTAGTGTTATTGTGGAGTTTACTCGCAATTAATAATACTTCACGGCATGAAAATTAATTTTAATTTCACAAAGATGACTATAAATAAATTATTTTTCAATTACGGTGTACTTTTTATTAATTAATTTATTTATTTACAAGTTGAAATATATTTATCTACATAGAATATGTTATTTAATAAATATATTATGAAGTTTATAAGTAAAATATATGATATATAAAAAAAATGACATCATAATGAAATTGTCAAAAGTTTACAGTTGTTACACTGAATCAATATTATCATAACTAAAATTAGAATTTTATCAATACATAAAGCGATTCAAAACTTTTTCGGTTTCCGTAAGATAGACAGTGTTGTTTATTACTTGGTGGGTCTTATTATGTGACTAAATAGTTAATACTGATAATGTCTAAGATAGCTTGACCGATTGAGCCCTTGGCTAGAAATCTAATAGACCGGGTTCGAGTCCCGGTCTGCACGAATTATTTTTTTCGGTTTTTCATTCATTATCCATCAAAAACTCCGATGAAACTCGCAAAATACTCTTGGAAAAGCTCCACAATAGCTCGGTAAAGACGCTGACTAAACTCGACAGAAAACCCGTAAAAACACTGATAAAACTCGGGGAAAACTTCATGAGAATACCAGCAAAATTTCAACCAAACTCCGTAACGATCTCAATTAAACACCTATTAACCACTATCGTCTTTATGTGTCACAATTGCACACAATACTCCGAGTTTACTCCCCATATGCGCTGACTATACTCCGTCGTTACGCTGAGTTTCGGACGAGTTTCTACAGAGTTTTATCGGTGGCACCGAAACCGCTAGGGTACTAAAAAATATTCAAAAGTCTACCTGTAATATTTTTTTAAATAGTCTATATAAATTTTGTTTACTTTTCACAATGTAAAATCTAATAGATAAATTAATGAATATTAAAAATTCAACAATAATTAATAAGTATATAGTTATAAGACATCGTTAAATTCGAATAAAATGTTTAAAATTGATACATGCAAAGTACTCCTTAAATGTAGAAAGTTCACATAATTTTTCAGATTAGAATCCAATTTTATTATTTTATCTAAATTAGTTTGATTACGAACCAGATTTTAACATTATTGCCTATTACTTCATAATATAATTTAAAATTTTTGAAAAATTTAATTAACCTGGATTAAGAGAAATGAGTTAACCTATGCCAAGTGTATATCTATATATTAATCTATTCAAATTGTTTTAAATCATTTTATTCGAATTATTTTTTTTCATTTTCAATTTAATTTCTCAATCAGGAAAGTAATAAATGAAAAATGAATAAGATTTTGACAGCTTTATATTAAAAAGAAATTTGTGTTTTATTTATAATGTCTATAAGCTCATTATACGCAACTCAAAAGAAGTCCAAAAAGGGACTCAGTTAGATGTCAGAAAAATTGACTCCAAACTTCTGAGTTCATTAAGAGCTCTTAGTTCTGACCTCGTAAAAAGAGCTCCCTTAAGACGTCACATTAGGACTTCTATAAGAAGTTTTTAAAAGACTTCATACTGAAATCTTTCTGACTTGGATGCTGACTGGGATGCTATGATTTTTTTTTTATTTTGTCAACTAAATTGTGTGCATTTTTTTTTTTTCAAAAACTAAGGGAAGGATAAAGTAATTGATTACAAAATTTAATTTTAAAATTCCTTTAAAAAGAAAAAAAATTAAATTTCTCAAAGTATATTTACTACTGCCCACTCATAATAATATAAATTTAATGCTTCGTTAATGTATATCTGGTAATATAACTCAATAACGTACGCGGACATATACCAATGATTCGATGGCGGAAAAATGAACGTAAGTAGACTGTGAGATCGGCACAATTATTGGCTTACGGGTTGTCTGGATAATACTCGTATCGGTAGTTGACAAAAAATAATTAGTACCAACGACAAATGAAGATCACGAGAGCTCAATTACAAAAAGCAACAATATATACATGCAACAATACATATATGCAAAAAAAAAAAACAACAACAGAGATATAATATAACTGAATTTGTTTTTAAAATACTTCACGTGAAGTGTGTTTAAAAGAAAAGATCTGTATACAGACTGACACTTCCTTGGTTCCTTAGTTGGCATGTCAGAATACAGAAGTCCTTTAAATTTTTTAAGGAAACAGTTGAGTTGATGGTAGGAAAGGCCCTCGCCAGACAAGCCGGGGTAAAATGCCCCCATTGCAATCGGACTAATTTTTAACTTCCCGCTAAGAAAATTAAAAATTTCAAACATCGGGAAGTTATTGGTTTTACTCCGTTTTTCGAAAATCGAGTTTTCATCAGATCTCGACGTTTTGAGGTCCTAGGACCTAGGAAGCTTCCCTGACTATTCCCGCGAGGGTGTCACTATGTCTGTGTGTGTGTTTTTTTTTTTTTTTTTTTTTTTAAGGGGGGGGGGAATCCTTTTTACGGATTCTAGGCATAGTTGTTTGGCCTGGATGTGGCGACTCGACGCTAGCGCCCCTACCCACTAAACCCTAAGCCCCTTTTCCTCTTTCCCCTAATCCCTCATGGAAACCGCCGTTAGGCATTACTTCGTGAGGGGAGGATCTAGCTACTGCTCTTTCTTCTGGTAGCTAAGGTGTTATTTTACCTTTCTTCTAGATGTTGTCATTTGCTCTTCTTCTTTCGATGGAACGCAAGTCTATAAGGACTTCTGTTGTAAATGTGCTGATGGCGTTCCAGGAGGCTCTTGATGACAACATTGCTTCTACTATTGTCTCTGGTTGGATTTTCTTCTTTAGGATCATCTCCAGCTCTTCTCGCTGTGGGTAAAATCGTGGGCACTCAAAGAAAACGTGCTCCGCGTCTTCATTGATTCCTGGGCAGGACGGGCACTCTGGTGAATCATCATGCTTGAAGCGGTGAAGATACGTCCGAAAACATCCATGTCCTGACAACAACTGCGTCAGATAGTAATTGACCTCGCCATGACTTCGGTTTAGCCAAACGTCGATCTTCGGTATGAGACGGTGTGTCCATCTCCCTGTTGTCGCGGCGTCCCACTGCGATTGCCATCGTGCGATGCTGTTCTGCCGTTCTTCAGCTCTGAGCTCCTCGGCACTTTGTGTGGTTGTCCTCTTTCGTTGGTAAAGGTTCCGTCTTTTCTCAGCTAGGACTCTGAGCGGCAAAGTTCCGGAAATGACACACACTGCTTCCCCTGATATTGTTCGAAAGGCGCTTGCAACTCGTAGGGCACTCATACGATATATTGTTCCAGCTTTTCTCCATGAATCTTGCACCTCTAGTGCGTCAGCCCAAATGAATATTCCGTAAGTGAGCACCGATGTGACTACTGATGACAATGGTAGCCTCCTGCTCTGCTTTGGGCCTCCGACGTTCGGCATCAATCGTGCGAGACTAGCTCTCACTACTGACGCTTTCGTACAGACGTGTTCCACTTGCTGCTTGAAGTTGAGTCGGGCATCAAGCATCACTCCCAGATATCGTATATGAGGTTGTGATGTGATTTCTCGGTCACCGACTTTTAGCTTAATTGTTTCAACTTCTTTTCGGTTGGTAATAAGCACTGCTTCGGTCTTCTGCTTGGCCAGTTGTAGGTTCACTGTATCCATCCACTGGTTGATCTTCTCAAAAGTGATGTCAAACAGATGTTGAATCTCGTCGAGGTGTTTGGCGACGATCACTGCGGCAACATCATCCGCATACGCTACCAGTTTGACACATCTTGGAAGCTTCAGTCTCAGGAGCCCGTCATACATGATATTCCACAGAAGTGGACCAAGAACAGAGCCCTGTGGCACACCACCGGTTATATCATACTCTTTCGGACCATTCTTTGTATCGTATTTCAGCACTCTATCTGTAAAATAGCTAATCACTAGTCTGCGAAGATATGTTGGCACGTTCTTCTCGTCGAGAGCTTGCATGATGCAGTCCCAATTAGCGGAATTGAAAGCATTTTTGATGTCCAAGGTAGCCACCAGGCAGTACTTCTTCGTTCCACCCTTCCATCTAGTTCCTGTGATTGCCTCTTTGGCCGTATTAACAACCAGGTTGATCGCGTCCAGGGTTGATCGTTCTTTCCGGAATCCATACTGGTTGTCTGTCAAGAGTGGGTCGACCACTGCATCTATTCGCTGATGGATGATACGCTCAAATATCTTACCCGCCGTATCTAGCATGCAGAGTGGTCGGTAAGATGACGGTTCTTCTGGCGGTTTTTTTCCTTTAGGTAAAAGTACTAACCGTTGCTGTTTCCACTTACAAGGAAAAGTTCCCTCCTTGAGGCTTGCGTTGTAAGCGTCTAGAAATAATGTTGGTGCTGCCTTTATGATGGTTTTCAAGGCTATATTAGGGATTACGTCCAATCCCGGCGCTTTATTATTTCCTACCCGATTACAGGCCTCCAACAATTCTTCTTCAGTGACAGGTGGAATGTCGTCCAGTTCATCTTGCGTTGACTGATAATTGAGACTGTGTTGCTGTGGAAACAGCGCAGTGACGATTTTCTGAAGGAGTTGGGGACACGTAGGTGACGGCATTTGTTGTTTCTTCAGGTGCGTCATGACCACCTTATACGGCCGACCCCACACGTCTTTGTCGACCTCGTATATGAGCTCTTTCCAGCATCTTCCTTTGCTCTCTTTTATGGCCTTATTAAGTTCACGACGAGCTTTTTTGTACTCTGCGATCAGCACTGCAGAGTTAGGTCGTTGATAGCCACGCTGAAATATTCTTCTCTTTCGATGGCACTCTTTACGGAGGTTGCTGATATGATCATTCCACCAGTGTACCGCAGGTCTTGAATTCATAACACGTTTGCGAGGCATACTGGCATCACAAGCTTGTGTTACTCGCATCATCAGGGCCTTAGTATGTTCTTCTGCACATCCAGTCTCTATCGGATCACTATCGAGGGCTGTTAGCAATACTTCTGGGTCAAGAGATTTCAGGCATTTGGTTTGGTGAATTTTCGCGGTTTTTTCCGCTTAGGCTCCGGCCGAGATTTGTTCACCGGTTGTTTTGGTAACCGTTCTCTCGCTTGCTCCTTCTTCTCCTTCTTGGATTGGACCTTCTGCCATTCAGTCACCTCTTTTTTTCCGGCGTTCTGCACTGCCGTGTTTTTCGGAGGGCTTGGTTTCAGGTCCTTTTTCTTCACAACTTGGCTGATCGTTGGGTCGGGAGAAGATCGATCTTTTCTCTTAGTTGACTTGCTGCTAGTTCTGCTTCTGTCTTCCGCAACTGATTCACCATCACCTTCGGCTCCAGTGTCCATTGCTTCTTCATTCACGACAGTTGCTTGAATGCTTTCTCTCCGGTGTAGTGCAAGAAGTGCGTCGTACTGTTAAACGCCATTCTTCATCAAGTTTCTTGAATCTCTGGAGGGCATTGGCTACGCTGGTCGTCTTGGTCTTAATCTCCTTGTGGATATTGACCTTAGGTTGGACGAGGTCATTTAGCTCACTGGTCAGCTTTTCAAGGCATTCCAATGCTTGCGACCGCTTCATTTCAGCGCTTGCTTCAATCGCTGCTTGTTGGGCATGAGGCGCGTTTTCACTATTGTTGTTTTTCTGAATTTTACTCATACTTTTAAATTCACCAGCGCATCGTACGGAGTGGAGCGGGTTGTCATAACTAGGAACGGGTGTACCCTCGGAGATAGTACTCCTACCCCAGTTCCCTGAGGCCTAGCCGACACTTAGCCAGTCCCGGAATACACGGACGGACTAGACTCGCTCGGAGCGGTGAAGATTCCGATCTCTAACACTCACTGCGTACTTCCTGATCAAGGCCCAAAGTGGCTGGCTCCTGATCCACTGCTGTAACTTACACTTCGGCAGAGCAAGCTCACATCAGCCGTGGCCTGCATCGTCGGAAACTACGACACGAGGTTCCGGTCACTCCCAGTGGGTCACAGCAGGGAACGATCGTCTTGTTAGGTCAGTTAGTGTGACCAACCCATTAAAGGGGAGTTTTGTCCACGGGAACGTATTTTATTTGGCTCCTACCCTCTGTACCAGGTACAGCGAGCGTTCTCCCATCCGCTACGGGGAGACGCGCCTGGTAGCAGTTTCTCCTCTGCCCCAAGTGTGTGTGTGTGTGTGTGTGTGTGAGTATGTGAATCGCTTATAACTTTTGAACGGTTGAACCGATTTTATCGCGGTTGGTGCCATTCGAAAGGGCTTTGCCAAACTTAGATTTCCTGATAATTTGAACCGATTCGGACCGATAGATTTTTGAGAAATTTAAAAGAAATCTAAAAAAAAATTTTTTCAGAAGTGGTTTATTTGGAATAACTTTTAAACGGCTCTACCGATCAATTCCAAAAGCTAATCAGCTCTCAACCTTGAAAAACCACGTCGATGGCCGCCAATCCGGTCAAAATCAGTTGATTCGTTCAAAAGATATCGTGAACGAAGGAAGACTGAAAAAAGTATTTTTTCGCAGTTACTCCGAAATTTCTAGTTCGACCAATTTAAACTTAGAAATTCTGTATAAGGCTTAAAAAACTTCATAGAATGTCGCCAACCGCGTAAAAATCGGTTCATTCATTCAAAAGTTATTGCGGTTTGAAAATTCAAAAAATAGTGTTCTATGAAACTTCTATCAGATGAGCTCAAAGAGCTCAAAAGCATAGAAAAGGTATCTTTTGAGCTCGGGAAGCTCAAAACAACACACAGATTGTATTTTTGAGCTCGAAGAGCTCAAAAAAAGCGGCTAGTTATTAACGGAATTAGCGGGAAGTTGTAGGGATGGCCTTTAGGGTCAACCGTTTTCCTAATTTTTTTTCCTACAATACCTTATACTGTAGACAACATCTCAGCCAAGTTTCAACTCTGAAATATCATGCGTTTTTGAGTAAAAAATAAAAGTTTTTTTTTTTTTAAACTCATTATTCTCCAAATCTACTCAAGATATTAAAATAGTGCTTATGGGTTTTAAAATATCACTAATTAGTATTCCTAGAAAAATTCGCTCCATAATCGGGTCAGTTGGTCATCGGTAAAAATGCGATTATATTAAAAAAAATTTTTGTTTATGCCAAAATCGTATGGTACACCTTAGCTTTTTTTTCACGTATTACTCTAACATTGACCTACAATATATATTTTTTTAAGATTTTTCAAAATATTAGACGATAGTTAAAAAAAATAAAATATTCTTAAAACATTAAAAGTTTAATGATCCTTACAACCATCTAATATTTTTTAAAGTATGAAAAAAATATATTTTGTAAACTTAGACAAAGGGATAATGTATAAAAACCTACATGACTTTACTTAAGGAGTTTGAGGCAAAAAAAATGTTTTAAGAATATTTTCAGGGAAAATGTTTACTCGCCAATCGAGAATGTTGAAAAAATATTATATTAAAAAACTAAAAGAAAGTAAAGACATGAAATAGTTTAAGCTAAATAAAACTAGATGCGAGCAGGATTAAGTCGTAGGCAAATAACCTCGGGACTTAAGTGTATGTGCAATTGCATTTACGACCTCAACGAGTGGAGAGTCATAAAAGTAGGTGCTTGAAATAGCTCGAACCTAGCATACATGAGATACAAGGGATGCTTGTCTGGTCAGAAATATTGTAATTGAGAAACAATTACATACTCATTTTCAGTTTTATAGTAAACCAATTTTTAAATTAAATTATATATATTCTTTCCAATATGTATAAAAATCTGTTCTCAATTTTCATGAATAATTTAAGAAGCTTGTTGTATAAATCAAACATCTTCCTGCGAAGTTTGTTCTTGTATGACGAATGTTTTACTACAGTAAATTTCTCGTATTATAATCTTGATCATTTTCGGCTCTAATTATTCGTTCATACATGTATTGGGGAGCTTTATTTAAATTTAGTATAATTTTATATACAAATAAACAACAATTATACGCAGTCTTTGACCTGATATTAAATCCACTCAATGTTACTGATATACTATTTATACTACGTGTCGTACAAGCCTCCATGTTCGACAATTCTGAATTTTTTGGAACTTATTTTTACTGAAATTTAACCTTAATAAGCCACGATATTCAATATACTGCACGGTACTAGTGCAGAAAAAGTGACTCTTGTCTTATATACAATATTTTTGGCTTAAAATAAAATACAGTTTTACCTACTCTATATACATAACAATTTGTTTTCTAGAAAATTTTCCAGCAGATAGTAACGCCAGAGCGTTGTTTAAAATTTAATTTATTGTTAACAATACCAAGATGTTTAGAGTCGGTTGTTTTTTATTTTAATATTGTTTACTTTATAAGATTACAAGGTTTCTTGTATAATATCTATGCTGATTATGCATGTATTAACATATATCATTTTTGTTCAAGTTAATTTTTAACTATTCATCTTTAAGCCAACTGAATCCAGTACTTAAAATTCACTAATGCAACAATAACTGTGTATTAGATAAAAGTAAAATTTTTGAGATCCTCCACCGACAAAATATCCTCTAAATTAAAAATACAACTAGAAATTCAAATTGCGTGCATCCGCGCGCGCTCTAACCTTGAACCAATAAGGAATCAGGGTCCATGTTTTCGATACTAAGCTAACTTCATTCTACCATCAATTTTAGTATATAGGATGAAAGTCTTGAAGTTAGTCAAAGGTCGAAATTCGCGAAAAACGGGCCACGATTCATTATTGGTTGAAACTAGGCACGCGCGTAGCGCTATTCAAATTTCTAGTAGATTATAAATATTAAAGAACATATATATTTCATTATGTATACAGTATAAATTAAAAATAAATTGAATTTAAAATATATTTTGTACAAAATTTTTATGTCTATAAATACTTGTTTTTGTAAAAATAAAATTTTACAAAATAAGTATTTAAAGATATTTTAATAGTTCCTGAAAAAAGATAAACAATCAATCAATAAAAAAAAGCGTGTTTAAAATGCTTAACTACACCGTACTTTTGCCTTTAGCTACTAGAGACCTCTCTACTAACAGTACATATACAATCCTAATAAAGTTTCGTAGTGATGTCTCAACATTTGTCTAAATTACAAACAGGAGCAAAAGAGACAACCAAAAGAAACTTTATTGAGATTTACTGTGTATGTATATAAATTTATTTGACTACTTATCTACAAATGATAAACTCAAAAATTGTTTTTATAAACAAATGACATAATAAAAAATTAAATCAGATAACAAAAAATCTGATTAAAAAATACTCGTTTTTAATAAAGAAATTTGTTAATAGAAATATTGTTATTGTTTACAACAGTATACATCCAGTCACTAATGATTGATCCAGTGACAGTGAATCTAATTCAATAGTGTGCGATGACTATTAATAACAATAAGCCGACTCCTATTTTGATCAATAATAAAGTTAAATGAATATAATTATATTAATAAATCACATAATTACAATAACAAATCATTTTTACATCATTAATATGTTTAATTCAAGTAGTCGGTGACATAAAAAATATTTTTATACTTTTAAGACATTCCATTTAACGTACTTAGAATTTTGACATCAAGGAAAAAAATATCACAACAAATAGAAAATATGATCACTAAGTAACAGTAATTTTTAATATACATTTCAATTTTTTGGGAACAGAAAATTTTACTGCTAGTAAATTCTAAATTAAAACGAGTGGTATTTTGAATTTATCTTATATAATTTCTAACCTATATTGACAGTACATTGAAAAATCGAATGCATTCATAGACTATAATTTTTATTGAAATTACGATTATAAAAAAAAAAAGAAAAAATAATGGCACGAAATTTCAGCGCACAATTAGAAAAAAAGAAACACGCACAATATTTCAAAAGAATTTTACAAGTAATGCCAAGTCAAATGGCTCAATATGATTCGAATAGAGTAATGTTTGCATTTTTTGCTGTATCAGGACTTGATATACTTGATTCGTTAGATGTATTGAACGAATCTGAAAAATTATCAGCTATAGAATGGATCTACAGATTGCAAGTAACTGATGCTGGTATCAGATCTGGTTTCCAGGCATCAACAATGCTACCTGATGACACACTTCACTATCAATGTGGTTATTTACCAATGACTTACACAGCACTTGCTACTTTATTAGCACTTGGTGATGATTTAAAACGTGTAAATAAAAAATCAATCTTAGAAGGAATGCGTGCCTGCCAAAATCCAAATGGCTGTTTCATGGCAATGATTACTGAGAGTGAAAGCGACATGAGATTTCTTTATTGTGCTTGCTGTGTTTCTGCGATACTCAATGACTGGTCTGGAATGAACAAAACAACTGCTATTGATTATATTGTTAAAAGTATCGTAAGTAAACATTTGTAATTTATAAACCTAAAATTAATAGATTACAATTATTTACATATTTCGTTAATAAATTAAAAACATTCAGATGATTATTAATGTTGGAATGTTTTGCCTGATTGGCTAAGCGTTTAATGTACTTGGGATTCTCTCATTAGAATAATTACAGTCGTATGATGGAGCAATGGGACAAGGTCCAGACTTGGAGTCACATGGTGGATCAACATTTTGCGCGGTCGCCAGTCTTTATCTCATGAATGAACTTCATAATGTTTTATCCGAAGAACAAATTGATAAGCTAAGACGTTGGTGTCTGATGCGGCAGAATAGTGGATTCCAAGGTCGACCTGGTAAACCATCAGATACCTGTTATAGCTTTTGGGTTGGCGCAACATTGCATATGCTTGATGCTGGCCATTTTATTGATCCCGATGAAAATCGAAAATTCATTTTGAGTACGCAAGATGCTTCCATTGGAGGTTTTGCTAAATTTTACGATACACGCGCTGATCCACTGCATACTTATTTAGGTTTGTTTTGAAAAAATATTTACTTCTTTAATTTTTATTTAAGTACTATGTTAAGTATTTAGTAAAACATCACATATGTCTATTGGAAAAATTTTCAAATGGCTACGTATATTTGTCATAGAATATTTTTATTAATAATTTTCTGCTTGATACAAATATTACTTTTTTTTGTCGAAAACAAAATAAAAAACAAATACTTAAAAATTTCAGTAAATAATTTGAATTGGATTATTATTTTTTTATTTACAAATTTTCTTAATGTTTTTAAGTATGTCATACAATGAAATGATTGGAAAGAAGATTCAAACTTTTTATTGCAATATTCTTAGTCCTAATGATCTTATTAATTTTAGATAACGTTAACAACTTAGATCAAGCTTGAAGTTTTTTTTCATTATATTATTCTTTACAATCATTAATAATAATCAGTTAAGACATAAACAATAGAATATCATTTATATTGAACGGAGCAGTCACATCATTACAGGCAGCTAAATGATATATTAGTCGGTTTTGTATAGAAAAGATAGGTCTTACTGAAAATTCATATTTTTTAAATAAAAAAAGACATTCTGAAAATGTCAGAACCTTTTAAGATGATATAAATATATTATATTTAAAAATTTGAACCCAAAATTTGGTGTCGAAAGTCGATTTTGACGATTTTTAAAAACTCAAAATTCCATAGATTTTTTTTGTTCAAATTTTTTTTTCTACAGCTCCAAGTATCCCCTTGAAAACAAACAAAAGTTTATTGCTGAATTATAATATTTTCCGAGGAATTTAAATAATAAAGTTGAAAAATTAAGAAAATAACAAAATTTTAAATAAGTTACGAAAAAAATTTTTTTCATTTTTCTTTGGAAAATGTTCGTTTTATAATGAAAAAAAAATGTTGACCAAATTTTTTCCAAATTGAAAGGAGTTGATGATTTCAACGATTGGTTGATTTGACATGGAGTGACCCAAATAGTAAATATTTCATTTAATCGCTTAAAATTAAGAAAAAAATAATTTACAAGTGATAAAAAGATTTTTTTTTCATTAATTTTTTCATTACTACATAACTTTTTTGATTACAGGTCTATGTGGCTTGAGTCTCATGGGAGAACCTGGGTTGCTGCCAATGAATGCTGCCCTCAATGTTTCTAATCGCGTTTATAAACATTTAAAAGAAATTCACAAAAAATGGAAAACTAATTGATTAGTCTTCTTTTATTAAGTAAATTAATTTTATCTAAAATTATTCATATCAAGCGCACATTAATATATAAAATCCGTTAAATTGTACTGAAAGATTGTAATACAACCTGATAATAATTTGTTATGAATATACCACCATCGATAGATGTATTTATTCAGAGTAACTGCATTTGTAACTTTTTTAAATATCTACAATGTATTATAAATAACAATTATAATCACAGTAATAACTAATTCAAAAATTATACATAAAATTTTTATTGTAAATTTAATTATGTTTAAAATGTAATTTATACATATGTTAATTACCACTAATATATTCAACAATTGCAGTTTTAATATGTTCAACTCAATGGATTTAAATTTGTAAATGGTTAAAGTATTTTTGTAAATTTTTTCTCAAGTAATGTATTATGTTGATTATTTTTATTGTTGAAAAGTAATCACTGTGATTGAATATACGGACAATAGTCGTTATACATGATGTTGTAATGAATGTGAATAATAGTTCCAAAATTTATTTTAAAAAGTTTCTTGATTTGTGTACCGTCGAAATAAATATATGTCTAAATAATGCTTTAAAATATTCATCTATCGTTTTTTATATATTACTTAAAATTTTAAAAGCTACAATAATTCGGTTCTTAGGGGATTAAATATAGTAATCATTATCAAGAATTAAAAGTTTTTTTTATAAGAAATATTTAAACTAATTCTATTCAATCATTTAGGGCACAGTTTATTGTTGGCCGTCATCAACTTCAAAATCGCAGAGGATATTGATGATATTTTGATTTTCAACCAAATAAAATAAAGTTTCCTAAAATCAATCTAAAATGATTAATTTCCTTATTTATTTTTGAAAATTTTCAATTCTTCGCTGGAAATTCAAAATAACAAATTGTATAAGTATTAAAAAATAAAAAAATCGTATTTAAAAATTTTTTAAAATAAATAATTGACATCAGCTATGATAAAAGCAATAGTACGTTTTATAAAGCAAATACGGTGAGGCGGCTCTGTGAATTATAAAGATAAGTTATACAATGCAAAATTTCAATCTAACAAAACAACGTACAAATATCCACAAATTATCAGAAGATAACATGGTTGTATAAATTTATTAATGTAAATCATCGTCTTTGAATATAAGCAAAAGTGGACTATCAAATATAAAATTCCAAAAATACTAAAAACTGTAAAAATAATAAGGATTCTATTTTTATTATTTACTTAAATTTTGCGTAAAAAAGAATTTAATTTTGAATTCGTTAAAGTAACCACCCGAGGCACAAATTTGAAGTTTGAATTTAGCTGTTGAGGCTGATTTTTAAACTTTTGAAGTCAAACTGTTCAAAGCTGAATTAAATTTAAAATGAAACTGTCTAAGCTGAATTGAAATTAAAATCAAACTGTTTAGCCTGATCTAAACATCAAAGGTTCAAACTGAATGGAACCAGAGTATTATTTAGGCTCCCCAGTTTCAAACCAGCATCAACTTTTGAACTTTTTGAGACTGAACGACCTTTTGTAAAATAAAACATAAATCTGAATTGATGCTGACGAAACTATTTGTTTGAGGGGTGGTTGAGTCTGATGAGATTGAAATCAAGCTCATTTTTTATTTTTAAGTTGAATATTCTATTTTTGAACTGGAGGACCTGATTTTCTAAGTCAGATATCTTGGAGTTTTTAAAAGTGAAAAATAATGGGCGTTCTTTAAAATTTTAGTTCAGCCTTGTGGTCGACGTTCCAGACTTAGGATTTCAAAGGTTCCGGAATCGAGTCCCACCAAGAGTAACTTCTTCTATTTGATTTTTCAACTTTATTAATTAATTGTCTATAAATTAAATGCTCATAAAATATTTTTTTAAAAAATATTAAATTTATTACAAAAGGCGCCATTCAATTTTTCAAATTCATGAAACAAAACTACGCTAACTATGGGTACATCTCATTAATATCACAGCCGCGAATGCAATCAACTACACCAAATTTTAATTAACGAACATCCTTTTCAGTCAGCCTAAATTATAAACCTATTTTGAAACGGAATGACTTTTTTTCATCATTAAAATAAACTTTAAGTTCAACCTGATATTCCTAAATCGTCGAATATTCGGAACTAGAATTAAGTAATTTCTTACAGAATACTTTTTTTTTTTTAAATATCAGCGCCCTTTTTCTTGTTATATGCGTACGCAGTCTAAAAAATCTAGCTTTATCAAGTGGCGCCATAGTTTTCACGTGACAAATAAAAAGAAAAATTCGTTTGTCTTTGTACGGTTATATCGTAATAAATTTTAATAAAATTCAATTAAAAAAAAATACGTAAACTAGGCTACTGATATGAAAATACGGACCCAGTTCATCGCATTCGTAAACTAATAAAAAGGTCCGGTCTTGAAATATCAATTTGTTCGGGAGTAATCATTGGTACATCAAAATGGGGTGACATCCGGACGTCCACGTAAAATTTTTCAAAACGTTTTTTTTTTTCAAAAATAGCTACATGAAATGATTTTAGAAAGTAAAAAGATGGTTTGATTTAAATGATTTCTCCGTGTACATCTACTTATATTATTGTATAAGTGTAATATGGTTGTGATAGAGACATTTAAAGATCACAAAATTGCTTGACCTTGACGAGTCGAGTATAAAGCACAACCTCACGCGCTTCGCGCTATGAGGCGTGCAATTAAAAACACTAAAATTTTTATGATATTGAAATTAACAGATATCGGAAATTTTTTTTTAATATTTCTAACAATTAAATTATAATGAAAAAAATAAGAAAAAATAGTTTCCTATTTCGAAATTAAAAAAAAAAAAAAGATATTCGTGCAATTTTTTAAAAAAATTTTCTTAGTAGTAATCAATTTTCTAAATAAAAGAAAAAATGGTAAGTAGTTTATTGGATGTAGATCAGTAAAATTTTTAATGAAAAGTTTTGTTAGAACTAAATTTGTCAAATATTTAAATTATAATTTTCATTACATAGTATAATCAACTGCATTTTTGTATTTAGCAAATTTTCTCAATTTTGTAACAGTTACTATTTATCAAACAGATATAATTGAAATAGTAAAAATACAATACAATATGAAGATGAATGATTTCATTGATTAATAACAACTAATACAAAAAAAAAAATTCTCGAGTTGTTGACTCAACTGTCAGACTTTAGTGACCGTAACTGTTACGTATATTAAGGTGATACATCGCACACATACCTATACGTATAATTTTATATCATGAAATACACTAACAAACGTATACACATTCAAACCTATATATAGAAGGTTTCATTTCCTCCCCACTCCGAAGTAAGTGAGAGGTTCCATGGTAGTGGGTTGGTCGCAACGACAGATCATAACAGTCAAGTAGATGTTATTCGTCCGTTCGCGGGTTGACTGTACTACTAGATTAAAAAATAGTGTTCATAGACTTTTATTAATTATCTAACTATTATTTAATTGTATCACTATTGGAATATTCTTCAAGTGCTGTGAATAAACTTTTTTTTTTTTTTTTTAGTTTATTCAATCATTTTCTATAACAAATAATTGCCATTGGAAGTCGTGAGTCGTTCTCGACTCACACTATTCTATCGAGGTTTGTAGACAATTGGGTACAATTTATAAAAACATAAAATTAATTTTAATTTATAAATTAAATAATTATTTTTTTGATTGACAGTTGACTAATTAAAACTCTCATTTTACACATAATGATATAATTATTGTTATAATAATAACAAGTGGTTAACGGAAAACGATAAGTATTAAGGTAAACCGCGATAAGTTTAATTGCATAGTTTTGAAATAATCGCTCGATTTTTCGATCTCTTTTAACATATAAATGTCCTCTTTTATGAATAAAATTGAATAGTATGATTTGTTAACTCTAAAAGTTATTAGTCATCATTTAAGAAACGAAGTAGTTTTCCCGCGCGAATTTACGATATGAACAATAAAAAGTAAAGCATTCAATCCAATTTATATCAATTCTTAATTTACACTTAATGTTAGTTTATTATGATATCAACGATCAGTTATACATTAAGATTTAATATTTTGTTAATTATATTTATATTTTTAGCTTTACATATGTGCTATTTTGATTTCACACTCTGTAACTTTTGTAAAAGCTTATAATTGGCGCTTTGAGCTGTTGAGGATTTATTAAATGAAAAAAAAATAAGTACTTTTAAAGGTAAAAAGCCCCAATATATGATCATGTACTGATGTATATGATCACTCCATGTGACTTGCTTATACCTATATTTTGTGAATATAGATAATACAGAAATACATGGAGTGATCCTTACTGAACACATGATCATCTATTGGGGCTTCTTACTAAAGTTTAAAAGGAAATCAATTTATAAATAGTAAATAATTGGATGAAAACGATAATAAAGTGGATTTTCCTCATGAGTTTAAGTTCTTACACGTCTTTCAAAATCAATGGGTCATGGTCGTAGCCACAGCTCTATAACTAGTCATAGTCACATTCAAACATGGTATTGATGTAATTTCACTTACATATCTCGTGAATAAAGAGAATTACTTGCAGAATTCTTGCGGATACGAACAATTTTACAACAACACGACAGCGTTTGATATGTAAATTAAAGGCAATAAATTAATATTGTTATTGTTTATAATTATAATAAAAGATTATTTTTAAATTAACAAGAGTTTCATAAAAACGTTAAAAAAACTAATTTTTTCTCTATAAAACTAAAATTGGAATAAAAATCTCAATCTCAGTTATAAAGTTTGTTTGAATAAAAAAGTTTATTTAGCTGGAAAGAATGAAAGTTAACTTACATAATAGTTTTTATTTTATAAACACAAAACGCTTTTTTACAATTTATAGTAAATGTCATCCATGGATGAATTGTGGCAGAACTAGATAACAGAGTTAAGGGACAGGTTGTCGAGGAGATTTTTTCAGTAACTATAGATCATCCGAGAAAGAAGTTGGCGGCTCGTGCCCATAACCAGCTGATCAATGAGCAACAGCTGCCATCTGGAATAGGGATGTTGTGGTAGTTGAGATCAAACGGCATTACGTTGAGCCATATATATATATATATATATATATATATATATATATACCATATGATATATATGCTGCTTATATATACCCAATTGCCAAAACTTTTATATGTATGATATTTTATTTATTCTCTCGATTGGGCGATTCCATGTGTTTAAAAAGCTTTTATATTAAACTTCTCAGAAGTATCGAGAGATTATAGAGTTCGAAGGATTAAAAATGTTCTTAGCTAAATTTGTACTTTTTACTTTTGCTTTTGCTAATTTGAAATTTATCTTTAAAAGAAATGTAATGAGTACAAAAAGAACAAAAATTTAATCCTTTAATTTCATTCATGCATAATGATAGAAATTGATATTTTTTTAAACTTAGTATATTTAAATATTTTTACAAATTAGAAATTTAAAAGAAAATTCATAATAATTAAAATTTTTGCGTTATTGAGATTTAGTATTTGTTAACCCCAATAGACCATATAACTTGAATGTACGTATTTTCACTGCTGTGCTCAAATAAGTAGTTGATTATTATTCAAGAGACTATATTTCTTACTAAACTCCATTATTGGTATAATGGAGGTCGGCTGTCGCTTGTTATTCTGCCAGCAGAGAATTCTACCTATGTTCGACTCCCAAATTTTATTCATGGATCGATCGACTGCTAGAAACCACGAGTAGAGGCATATACCCTTTTGTGGACTATTGATTTTGAAATTTTTAGAACTGAAGCACAAACCGAAACGAATTGTTGCACATGAATAATGACGAATAACCAACGACAATAACTTAATGTAATCCTTTTCATTTTGTTAGTGATTGCTTTTATACTTAAAATTATTTTAAATAAGATTTCATTTTGATTACTAGTCGAGAAGTGAGTTTTCCGCGAAAAGTACGATCAGGAATTTTCTTAAAAATAATGGCTACTGTTGAATCAGTTCAGGAATTTCAATTCTGAGAAAGAGGCTTTTTTAATTTATCCATTTTAAAACATTTCATTTGATTTATACTCTGACAAAAACAGAAGAGAAAAAGAGGTAGTCTCCATTTTGTAGTTATAACTTCAAAAATATTGAGATATGTCATAATTTGAAAAGCGATCCTAAAGAGGAGAAAAAATTTTAGTAAAATAAGTTTTGACTCCCGAATTGTAAGGTTTTGTTTATAGTTTTAATTTAACTGCTGAAAAATTGAAAGTGGGCTCACGCCGCGCGGCGGCCGTTTTGGTGCCCAGACGTTGCCGCTAAGCAAAGTATGCGGCACAAAATGCTTTTTTATAACATTCAATATTAATTTAAAATCTGAATAAATTATAGTATCGTCTAGACACTTGAAGGAGCCTTAGCCCCGCCAAAAAAAAAAATTCTTCTTAAGCTTAATTTTGTTTAAGTTATTCAATTGTTGATTAGCTTAATTGCTCGGAGACTTTGAGTTTTCATGAAAATCTCTATATAAAGTTTAAAGTAATGATACCATAAATTTTTTTTTTCTTTGGGAGATATGTTATATAAATAGTGAACATTACCGCAGTGGTAAAAGTTTGCTATAAGTTTTTTCATTTGTTTACTTATGATTTTTCAAAGTTATCAAAGAAAATGAAATATCCAATATTGTTATAAAAAGATTTTTTTTTTCCTAAATTTTTGATTTTGGTTGTTGTTTTGTATTATTATGCAGCGTTTAATGGCAGCAAAAAATTTTTTAACATTAATTGTTTAAAAACTTTTTATAAACAAATAGACAAAATTTCATATTTTTGAAAAATTTTTTGTGTTTTTGTTTTGTCTTAGTAAACCAATGATTTGAAAGTACTGCTGCTTAAAAAATTTACCAGTTGATATAATTGTTTTTTTCACATTTATGAACCATTTAAGTTATTGACATTAAGAAATCGTTTTTTTTTGCAAGTCATCGTTTACCAGTCTCAATACAATTATGAAAAATTTTTTTTAGCGAAAAAATTGTTTATTTTATAAACAATTTGTCATAAACAAATCTACATTTATTTTATTGAAACCGTTGCTTCAAAAATTTATAAATTCAGCTGTATGCATAAAAGTTGTAAAAAAAAGATTTCTTCTCTTTTTTTTAATAAAATTTTCAAAATAATTTACCCCACATCCAAAGTTGAAGCGGTCAAGCTAGTCGGCTTAACTTTTTAATTGTTATAGCTTCTAAAACTATTAATGATACGGTCTTTGCGGCATTCGCAAGACGATCTTTTCAGAATAAATTAGGTTAATATGACGAAATTTTTTATAAACAGGTATCTGTTATGGTTCAATTTTTATAAACATTTTGTTTATAAAAAAATGCATTACTTGAATTTTTTAAATAATTATATCTTTTGAACTATTTGAAGTTACGGTTTTGCTATGATTCCGGTTAATTCAGCAGAGTAATTATTGGACTATCCTCAAAGCCAATTTTTATATTTTTAATTCCATTTTGTTTATCTAGTTTTTAGGCTTTATTCTCATTGACTTTACAGTTAAAGGTACATTTTTCTGGAGTGTACTGTTATGTTTTCTTGCGCCCACGCCAATAATTTATGTCGTTCTTCATTTCTTTTCATTTTGGAACTTTCAATTTATTTTAAGCGATTGTCAATTCAAAAACTCAAAATTTTTGCCAGTAGTAGAGAGAGGCATCGACGGAATTGAATGAACTTTTTACAATTGTTTAATCAGATTGCATGAAATAAAATTTTGGTTTTAGTTTAAAATTACAAATTACTTTTAAAGTGCATTGGAATTATATCTATTCTAATATATTAGGGAATTAAGCAATGAATATAAATTGTGCCAAGCAACTTCAAATAAATGTTTTCATTCTTTTTAAAATCTAGGTTCGTTTAAATAGGTCAGAGAGAGGAATTTCAGATATCTTTGTGTTTTGGAATTATAGCTTTACAAAATGGAGCTGCACTTTTTCTTCGTTTTTTATTTATAACTTAGTAATTTTAAAAGGGTGAGATAAATTCCAAAATTCTCCTTTTAACCAATTGGGAAGTTTCACTGAATCAATACCAACAGCACTTTTAAGAAAAATCAGGATCCGATTTTTCACTTGAAGAAACTCACTTATAAACTTAGACTATTTCTATTTTTGTACATTTTCTTAAAAATTATTTTGTATAAAACTTTCCAATCTAACTATATATTTTAATAATATTATTATTTTGATATTCAGGGAATTTTATGTAGCTTATATGAATAACTGTTTTTAATAAAGATTTATAGGCGCTAATAAGACATTAAAACAATAAGATATTGAGGATATCTTTCATTGAAATAATATTATGACAAGGAATAAAGATGGCCAAAATGTTATACAAGCATGTTCCATAAAGAAGTAGACGATTGTTTCATTTCCATATTTACATAGTATAATTCGCACAATTTTTTTTTTTCTCATCAGAAAAGTGTTATAATCCATGGCATGAGGCCGATTATCATGTATTAAGAAGATACAGGAAGAATCTCTAACTTATCGTTCTTACTTTGACTTCCACTTAAGAAAGAAGTATTTTCACGCACATACTTCTTTGATAATTAATACTTTTCATAAAGTGGTGGAGAGATCTACTGCCATAGCTGTCCTCTGACTTTGATTTTAGGCATTTAAGATACGTATATGGTCAAGTTAAAGAGACTCCATTGTAAACCTGTTGTCTTAAACTGAACCCAATAGTGATTACTTTAAAATAACAGCGAGTGGTCATAGGTCCTGAAGATTAGGCCCTTGCATGGAAAAAATTGTTGCTTTACTGGCGTTCGCTTTTCCAATATTTTCATCGAGGCCTTCGCGAGGAAGTAGCAGCACTTCAATTTGAATAACTCAATCGTTTTTAATTGTTTAAAAATTTTCGAAAAATTTGACTTTTTTAAACTTCATTTTTTTAAGATACAAATGACCTCCGGGCTTCTATAGGATTATCTACATCAGCTTTTGAAAAGAGGTATTGTGCGTAATAAGGCATGAAAAGTATATTGATGTATTTGAGATTGAGAGAGTAAATAGAATTTCAACTGAATCTCAAAAAAATCTTCAAACAATAATAGATGGTGCCACACAGATACCGTTTTTGAATGACGATATCTTCAAGGCAAGGCAACTCAAAAATTGCCTGGGGTCATTCTGGAGCCAAATGACGAGCCACTGCAGGGTTGGCAAATGAAAAAAAAAAGATACTATCAAAGGAATTGAATACGATTCTTTACCATTCTGAGCTATGGTCTAAGCAATTTACTATTATGTAACATATAAATATGCGGTCGAATGATAAGTCCCGTTTTGTTTATATAATGTTCATTTCCATTTTCCCAAATTACATTATCTTTTGGTTCTCACGGCTGGTTTTGATCATTATATATTGTTGAAATGATCGATGTTTCTATGCATATTGAATTTCGCCCAAAACAATCAACTATTGCAAATTACTTAACGCATGAAATTTATTTCTTAAAATCACATTGACCCTTTCGTTTTATTCACAGCAAAAAAAAAACAGTTATTTTCGACAGTAATTCCAGTAACCACAATGATTTGTCATCACTTAAAATTTTAAGGCACGTTTTCCAAAAATCTGTCAGTAAATTCTGAGCTGACGTTAATATCAAAATTGAAGATCTAATTTCAATATAAAATTATTTATTATAAATTCAGGTATTCAATAAAGTGCGTGACATGAGGCACGAAGTAAATCTAAAATCCCCATAACATCGACCAAAAAAAAAAGTTAACTTGATTTTACTTCTTTATATTTATTAAAAATTTTTGACAGTACTTTGTATTCAACTTAACCTATCTAAGCTGCAAACATCTTCAATAATGCTTAGAACAGAAGAACAGAGAGTTTCCAAAGAATATTTGTTCATATATGTGTATTTTTGGAAGATAAACTCAAAACATTGTTTTTGCATAATTGAAAGTTATTTAGATACTCGCATAAATTATACAAATAGCTGTTTATTAAGCTTTGGGTCAAAATAACTTTTATCATTATATTAAATAATACAGAAGAAGAATATGTTTTTAATTATTATAATGAACATTTAAAATAGATAATATATTAACTAACGTTTATTATGACTTTGGCACATGAACTTTAATCTAATTAATCTTTTAAAAAGCTTTGCTTTATGGGGTACTAAGCTGATGGAGTTGCAAAGTTGGTTTCTCTATCACCTGGTGGCTGTTACGGCTGATAAGGTGCATTACAAATTTTTAAACTACTTTCAACAGCTTTATTAGCAGATTTTCAAAATGCTTGAGTAATGGTTCTTCACAAACAAACAAACTTTTCATTCAAAACAAGATTGTTTCATCAAAATCAAATTTTTTTTAGACTTAATTTGTTTCTTATTCATCATTATATTTATGTTATTTTATGTTTAGTTTATAATTTATGATTTTAATTATGTTTTAATTTGTTGTTTTTTTTTTTTCATTTGAGTTAGCTGAATACTTTAAGATGACATTTTATTTACTGGTATGGCCACTGGTCACTAGAGACTCCACACTCCACAGTTATTGAATGCTTTCATGCACAACCAGCATTAAATTATCTGATGTTTGACAGTAGCATGATTTCCCTCTGACCATTATATTAATAATAAGACAATTACACTTCTCCAAGTAGTATCTATGGGAGTATTCATGCCAAATCTGACCACTTTTAGACCAAACCCTTTTGATTACTGGCCAGGTTTCCATTCTCTACCAACACAGCTGTTTTTGTTTTTGAAATTTTGTTTTGTTCAACCCAAAGAGATTATGCGATTTTTTCAAAAAAAAGCCAGCTTTTATTTTTCAAAATATAACTTTTTAAAATTGACTTTTTTGAGTATCTTGTTTTAAAGATGAATTTTCAAAGAAAATAGACAAAAAAATTTAACTTTATGATCAACTCTATGGTATCAGCAATAAAATCGTTCATTTTTCAAAGTTCTCCATTTTTATTTTTTCTCAAAAACTTTAATTGACCGCAGGTATTTCCCACTTAACTCAGAGTGTTTCATTTTATTAATTGATTTATTTAATAACCATTTATATTTTTCTGCAATATATAAAAGGCCAATTTTAGCAAACCTTTTCCTTTGTTCAGTAGTTTGTATTCATTGTGTAGAATCGCTGTCATCGTTTAAACTAATAATCCGGAAGG
The DNA here is from genome assembly GCF_020080835.1 of Cotesia glomerata. NCBI lineage: Eukaryota > Metazoa > Arthropoda > Insecta > Hymenoptera > Braconidae > Cotesia > Cotesia glomerata. The sequence goes on along the minus strand of NC_058159.1, from coordinate 10,759,760 downwards.
GTTCATTTTATTGATGAGTCAATTCATACAGTATCTAATAATCCAATGATAATAATGTTTGTATATTTCTGTTTCTAAAATTGCGCCCATTGCTCTGTTCTAAAATTTTGTACAAGTCAGTTTATTATCGCTTGATTGTTTAACATTCAAATAACTAATTACGGTATTATGAGATAGGAGTAACATATGATATTAAAAACATTTAAGCAGAAGGCTTCGCGTTTCAACTTTCTCCAAAATGTTAGAATTTTTTTTTAGCACAATGCTTCATTATACATATAAAATTTAAATATTTTAGTGGTTTATATTAAAAATTATCCATTAGCAGAAGAAAAGAGTTTATGCAAGTTAATTTTTAGATTAAGGTATGACTTCAAACCAACATAATTTTCTAGACAGCTTGACAGAATTTTATAAACAGTATTAGCAAAGAGATGGTACTAAATCACCAGTAACACGCCACCATTTTACAGTTTTATTTAAAATATAAATTAGAAAGTTTTGAAATATTTCGAAAAAATTTCACCTATTTAAAATTCTAAAAATAAGCTGCTAAAATACAATTTTCAAAGTGGCCTGCTTACAGCATCAATTTCAAATAAAACCAAAATAGTCAGGTATCTGCACAGATTTTTGTTATTATAAAAAATACATTTATAAAAATATTTATAACTATTATTTAGAATTATTTATTTTTTTTACCTTGAAGTAATACACAAAATAAACATTTATCCAGTCGGTTTTATAAAAATTTGTTGTCTCACTGTATTTCTTATTATGACGCGGCTTTTGCAGAAATTTTGCCGTGCTAGTGGCTCAGCTTGTTGAGTTACGTTAAAAAAATAGTTTTTTTATCTCTAGTATATCGGAAGTAAATATATTTTAGATTATTTTGTAAATAATTAAAAAGGGAACAAATCTACTGACTTCTTATAATACAAAAATATGTGTTCCTAAATTTTCCAGTACTTCATTTTCTACATGTCAAGGAGTGTAGAAATAATTGAATAAATTTTCAAGCATTTTACAAAGACTATTATATTATTATTGTATTTTTAAAAAGCTATTCAAGGGTTGCTTGATGTTTGTTCTTAAATTTTTTAACGTGCTTGTATTGCAATTACAGTGATGCAGTCGACAGCTACTGGGAGTGGAGCTACCCAGGGGTGGTACGGGCATTAGAGGCACGAGACTTGGGTTTGCAAGAAGCACAAAAAAGCTGGGACGAGTTATTTCTTCAAATGCTGGAAGATCTCTTTTTCATAAGGAACGATGCTACAACGTCACTTCTTGAACAATCTTTTCAAGCTTATGGAGAGAGAGTAGCCTAAAAGTAATCCGAGAGCCTCAATAAAAAACAACCGGAGAAAGTTTCAAAAATATTGTTAAATTGTCTATCAAAAGGAGGTACATAGACCACTTTGAAGAAAAACACATTAATAAGATTTATATTTTGATTAACATCTTGTGAAAATTGTTTGCAGATTGGATTATTACAACGTAATCAGCAATTAAATTCTTCTGATGAAGTTAAAATAAATGATATCCAGAGCGAGTTTGAGGGCTGTGAAGCGATGTCTGTAGCGGTTTCATTTTATGAATTAGAATTTAGTTTTGATAGAATTTGTTTAACTGAGGTCATTAGAGGCGCTGTCGGGCAGCGATATTAAATTTGATAAGAAGAAACGCACTTGACAGATAAATCTCCAAAAGAGAGATGCTGACCCAGAATTTTCGATTTTATAACTCATCAGGAATTTCTCGACAGTGTTTTTCAATCTTCAGAATTGAGGCCGACTTACTGGGATTACTTGTGGATGATATTAATAAAGCATTAGATGCTGGACATCTTTTGATTTAACAAGAAGCTGTAGCCGCAGCTGCAAGTCAAAACTAATGTTATTTAACTAATGTTTAAGGTAAAACATTGTTTGCGTCCACACGGCACTTCACATCCATTGTCTCTGACTCACAGTCCAGTATTTTTATTGTTATCTCTACTACAATTTACATAAAATATGCCATGAGAGAGAAAATTGTAGAATTTAATTTCTATAATTTCAAGAATACTACTGGATTTTTATTGTCAGAAAAATATGACCAAAAAAAATTACGGAACAAAAGAAGAGAGATCATGAAGATTATTATTTTTTAATGTAATTAATTTTTTAACAATTGTTATGATTTTCGCAATAATGATAATTTAATAACTAATACTCTTTCCATTAAATACTTTTATAAATTGTTTGTATTTTTAAGATATTAGTTTTAATTTGTATATTTATTATCTTTTTGTCAGTAGTTAATAATTTAGTAATTACATATAATAATTAATAATAATTGTTTTCAATACAAAAAGAAACCAGAGAAAAAGAACAAATAATTAAAAGACAAAACGTTTATCGTGTTATTCCTGCATGATTAAACATACTGCCTATGCCTCAAGAACTTTGCCTAATTATCCAATAAATATTATAAATTTTGGACACAACTACGTCAGTTAGTGAGAAATACTTCTTAATAAGAAACTGTAATATAGTTTTGGACGAAAATATAAATTGAATAAGTAAAGGAATTACTGTGGAGAATATAAAATGCAAAGAATTTATTAAAATTGAAGAAATCAAAACATTAAAAAATGACAATTACAAGTTGCTAATAGAAATTTTAATAATGAATTAGTAATGCATATTTATTTAAATATGTTTTTAAAATATATAATTATTTGTAAAAGTAAATATGCACACATGAATATTTGTACTGAAACAATTTTTTAAACTGTGTCTTCTTAAAATAAAAAATAAAATTTGTAATAATTATAAAGACATCTATAAAGAGAATTAAATATCTTGGCTACATATCAGAAAATAATCCAAATTTGACTTTTTATTGTAGGTAAAAGCTCAATAGATGATCATGTACCAGTATGTGATCACTCCATGTATTTGTATACCTATATTTGAATATAGATATACATGATACATGGTGACTCTACTGAATCATCTATTGAAGACTTTAAAAAGACATGATGAGAAAAAAATTAAGCCAAAATTAATAGCTAAATAAATATTTTAATTTTACAATTTGAAAGTTTTGTAAAGAAATTATACACCATATTTATATATACACAGGAAATTTTGAAAATAATCAAAAATAGTAATTATGTATATTTATGTTGATGTATTGCGCATATCATTACTTAATAAGAATAAATTATATACAAAAAAAATTTGTTTTTATTCAATCAAATCAAAAAGAAGCTGGGTTATTTAAACTGTGATAGAGGCATTTTTTGTAACTAATACTATATACTATCCAATAACGTGTTGAGAGCAAAATTAAAAATGCATATTCGAATAAATATCAAATTCAAATCATTTTGTTTTTTTTTTTGTTTTGTTTTCTTTTAATTGATTGATTTTTCATGTGTTTTGGTTGAAAAAGAATATTTTATCATCAACTATAATTAATTGAAAAGATAGGCGTTTATTTACATAAAATTATTTCTATTTCATGTATCCAATTAGTTACAATCATTATTATATTATTAATAGAGAGTATTATCCAATAAGCCAAATAAAAAATAGTTAGTAATCTCAGAGGAACCCTTTTAATTATGATTTATTTTTTACTCGAGAACATACTCCAAATTAAAAAATCGATGAGTAATGGATGAGAATAATTAAAATTGTTTACTAGCATTAATCTCATTAGTTATTAACATGAATTTTCCTCTCGGAATTATCAAATGTTTTTGGCTTTGCATTATTTACTTATTACAATTGGATAATGTAACTGTTATTGGCACGATTATTTTTCATTCCCATGTTGCATTAAGACTTTTTAAATTTAAAATCTAAAATCGAGTATAATCAATTTATACACTTATACACATGAAAAAATTTCCACAGATTTCAACTCTTACCATGATTTTTATAATTCATATTTCCATTGATAAAGAAAAAAAGAGAACATTTACATTAATTTGCTAAAAAGCCACTTGTATAAAATTAATTTCATAATTTCAATACATCAAAGTAAAAGTAATTTTTTTAACTAAAAAATAAATTGTTATTTCCCGGATCCAATATTTGCAACAAAATATTTTCATATTTTACTTATTTTATTTATTTATTTTTTTTTTCTATTTAGGTCATAAAACTTTTTCAATTATCCAATTTAAAGCTATGAATATTAAATCGATTAAATTTTTGTCTATACACATTTATTAAAAAAGGATAACATGTATCTATATATAAACGTATTATGAAAATTGCATGAAACAAAATAAAGCTTATAAATATTTTATACTGAGACTTTTACCGCACGTCAATTATAATGTAGTAAGGAACACGGGTGTATAAAAATGTATTACCTATAATATGAACAATATATGAAATTAGTATTATTATTATTATTATTATTATTATTATTTATTGATAATAACAACCCATATCCATAATATCTGTTTTAGTAAAAGAATAGTGATAAATAATAAAACAAGAACTTTCTTTCCTGATTAAAAATTAAAAATATTTATTGTATTATGTATTACTATCACACTCAGTATTGAATAACAATAAAACTTACCGAATCCAGAATAATTAGAATAAAGAATTAATCGACTAAACTATTAAATTATTCATTTACATTGCTTATCTAAATGCGTCGCTAAAATTATCTGTACAATATTAATGATAATTAAAATAATAGTTACAATGAGCGTAAGTTTACATTTTAAAAATATAATATGACATACTCTTATTTTTAGGATTATTAATTTTGATGTTAAAAAAAAAAAATAGTACACTTTTGTCATTGAAATAAAAAGTTTCATAGAAAGAGCTTCAATGATTGCCTATAGTTTCATAAAAATACATGAAGCACAATTCATCACCACGATTAAAAACATTATAATTTCTGAATAATCTGTGTCATGACATAATCTAACTATTATTTTCTTTTCAAATAAATATCATTATTAATATAATTATTTATCAGTTTTTATTGTATAGTCTAATTATATTAATTAATGATTTTTCTACTAATTATCAAGATAATTCAGTTCTTTTGTAAGCATGTTATTTTCTTACTTATTAGCTTATTAGTAACAAATTTAATAACGATAAAAAAAATGTGTCAGCTCCGACGCACGACTGAAGTTAACTCTTTACGAACGATTATTATGACATTTATACAAATTCGAAATGATAAATACATGCATCTTTAAAAACAATAAAAGCATAATTAAATGGGTGTATCAAAAAACTGACAAATTTTTTTTTGCAAATGATCATGAAATTTTGATCAAAAGAATAATAAAATAAAAGATCCTGTTAAAATTTGAATTCTGAATATTGATATTTAGGCATTTTTTTGATAAAAAAATTGAACAGTTGGTTACGAAAAAGGTAAAAAACTATTCTTTATAATTTTGCCGGAAATGAAAGAAAAACTACCAATTTAGGATATCTCAACTTTAATCTCAAATAACTTATGAAAATGTGAATTTATTGAAAAAATCATGGAAGATATTTTTTGCAAAACATTCAACTTCATTTAAAAAATATGTGTAATCCACATTAAGGGTGTTTCAATTTTTTAGGCGACTTTTTTTCAACAGCTTGAAAAAACAGGCTGAAAAAACTTGCATGAAGGTGAGAACAGAAGCCTGTTCAAAGGGAGTGGAGCTCTTAATATTAATATTTAGAGGTGTCTGTCCCCTAATTTTTTTCCATTTCCCATTTAGAGGAAATAACATAGGAAAAAAATTATTTTTTTTTTTTCATTTATTTTTCTAGCTCAGCATACGCACCTCATATAAATAAGTCTATAGCATATTCTTGTAGGGTGACGCTCTACAAAAAAAAGGTCTCTTACACTTTTTATCATAAAGACAGCCGTTTCATAAAAAAAAAATTATTCAGACACGTAAACTTCTAAGTATGGTATAAAATTTTGATTATTCAAGTATTAAACTGATACAAATTAATTTATTACTATCTTGAAAATTATTTTTATATGTAAAATTGGTTCTTAATAAAAAGCTGCTAACATTTTCATAAAGCTAAAAAAAAAAGATTACTCATGTATCAGAATTTTTTCTTCTTTATTTACATTTACTGTAAAAGAAAAATCCTGACCCGAGTTTAATGAATTAAACTTTCTTAAAAGTTTCACAGGAATTATCAATTTATTACTCTACACGGAGGAAAGATAAGTTTGGAAAATGTCAGAAAAGTGCACGTCTTATAACGCTCATTTATCACAAAAATCTGGAAAACAGGTTGACCCTAAAGGCTATCCACTGCAACTTCCGCTAATTCCACATACTAAGCACTTTAGAATTGCACTTATGAGGGTTTTGAGCTTCTTCCCAAGGAAGTCAAAGTCTGATAAAAAGTTTCGATTTATTCGTTAATTCATTCAAGAGTTTATTGCGCTTCGAAAGTTCAAAAATAGTGTTCTTTTTGAAACGAATAATCGAGAATTTTTATCGAGGCTTTTGACGAAGGCTCCATAATGACCTGCGCCTGGCGGAGAGGCCAAAGGCTGGCGATCAGCGCATTTTCCCAGGCTGGTGATATAGGCGTGCAGTTGCGGGGACGCAAACCCTCCAGTGTCCGCTATCCCGATGAACCGTGGTGAATTCGATAAGTGCCATTCTTCCCTGCGTGAATAATAAGAAAACTTTAAGTTGACGTTTAACTTCGGGTCAATGTTAGCAGAAATGCAAACTATTTTTAAGGCTGACAAAATAATTTTTAAGGCAATATAGAGCAATTTGACTCAGTTGATTGTCAAGAAACTAACCTTAAGCACGACTAAGTTTACGTCTGGTATGGGCTGCACAGCATCAAGCTGTCAAGGTCCTGGCTATGGACGCCAGTGCCGCGCTGATAAAGACTATCGAACTGACTATGAATGCGGCCAAAACAAAGAACTGAAGTGCGGACACCTCCTGCGCGTTAATATTAGGCACTCGACTCAGGCTCATCGGACCTTCAACGTATTTCGTTGAAAGTCACCGAAGTGGCTATCCATGAGTCGACGGCCTGCTCAAACTAGAAACGATTTGGCGGAATATTGCTATCTGGTGTTTAAAAATTAACTAAATAAACCGAGGTCATGCTCGAGACGATGCCATTTATCATTACTCTCTCATAAAATTTTCAAACTGGCGGCTATAACTGAACATCGATTCGGCTAAAGTAGGCTTCAAAAAAAAAAAAAAAAAAAAAAAAAAAAAAAAAAAAAACAACTCATCGTCAGTAATTTAAAATCATGTGATGATAAAAATTTGAATTTAAAATTAATTTCAACTAAATAAATTATTTAGCACTACAATAAAAATATCAATTGTCAAAAATAAATATACTTACAATATTTTAGAAAAACTAATAATTACTTTCACGGAAGATTGAATTTTCATAATATTAAATAAATCTATTTTCATCACTGGAACTCCTATAAATTAATTTACATCAATTTAAGATAAAATTGATTCGACAATTATGAATTATTGCCATAATCCAGCATAATTCCCATAAAAATTTGCTGGAAGTGGTCCACCAGCTGTGAATAGACGAGTACCGGATGCATCGTAGCAGTGTGTATATATTGCTGGTGTATATTTTACATTTTGAACACCGTCCATGAATTCTTCATCTGGAAACTATCAATAGGAAATTTATAATGATATTATTTTAAATATTATCTTTGAATTTTATAAATAAAATAGAGCTGTTTAATTTATTCAATTAAGCAGGCTAATAAAGTTCAATTAGTAAGCTCAATTATTTTAACATAGTACCCGTAAACGCGAAATAAATTAATCTTGCTTAAATTAATCAGCCAAATTTTTTTACTAATGAACCCAGTAAAGTCTGATATCTGGCTTAGTCTTTTAAATTGTACAGCTCTAAATGAATAAGTATTGGAGAATATTACAACGTATCCTTTAGAAGCCTTCAAAACTACAGTTCGATTAGAATTTATTGACGATTCTAAATACTTTTGAGCTCTGACATCATAAAACATTAACATTCCTAATCCTGTACCAATTGTAGCACAGACCCTTGAAAACTAGCAGACCGTATTCCGCAACCAGTATACCTAGAATATGTTTTGATAGTTATTAATGACAATTAATTTTTCATTTTAATTAAAAAAAAAAAAAATGCATAATTTAATAGCAATTATGAAAAAATAAAAATAAATTGATAAACATTGATACATACCTAGATGGAATTTTTTTAATTGGTTGAAGTGTTCGTGCATCCAATAAAAGAGTATATGAGCGACATCCGACTGCATACACACCACCATCTTGAACAGCTAAACAAACATTTTCTTGGCATGCTGGAAGCTTTCTTGATATTTTTTGTTTGAACGTTTCAGCAGACCAAATATGTATGTAACAATTTAAAGATAATGCAGCAATTTCATTAATAGCTTTATTGAACACCAATGCACGAACTTTCTGCGCTGATCGACATTCTTTTACGCAAACTGGTTGAATTGATCTGTTAATATCATATCAGAATTTACAATTAACCAAAGCTGATAGTAAATTAAAAAAATGAATGCTCATTAATTAACTCAGTATTAACTCACTCAGGCTTTGGGACATCTGCTTTGTCCGAAGCAGTCGCAAGTTCGTTATTTATATGCCATAATGTCATTTTAGTGTCTCTCGAACCTGATACTAAAAATTCGTCGTCGAGCCAACACATATCGAACACCCAATCTCTGTGGCCATTTTCTCCAACACATACAGGATCTAAGGTTGGCAATCGATAAATGGCTATTTCATTGCAATTTCTACCTCCAGTACTTAATAATGTTCTACAATAAATTAAAAAAAAAGTTTTACCAATGTATTATTTACTTAAACTAACTACTTTGATAGGTTTAATAAAATCTACATTGTTTCATAGACATCATAAATTTGACTCCACTCTCGTTAATGATTATTGAATGGCAATGATAATTTTTTGTAAATCTCAAAAACTAGAGACAAATTTTTTAAAAATATGAATTGTTAATAGAAAATAACTGCTATTTATTTTTAAACTTGATTGGATATAATTATTAATAAACTTGATAACTTACGGTACTAAAGTTAACATCTTTGATAATTTTTCTAACATTAAAATTTTTATTTCTTCGAAATCGAAAGATTTTCAACACCTTAATGAAAAATTAATACCTGTTAAAATAGTATAGGTATAACCACCCGGAAAAATTTGGAAATTCGCGTCTTCATAGTTTTTTATAAATTATTAATAAGGGGGTTAAATTAACAAAAACAATCATGATTAAAAGCGAGTACGCGATAGTTTGTAATAAAGGCATCACTAAGAAAATAAAATTACAAAAAAAAAAAAAAAAAAATTCCGTAAGGTAAAAGCCCCAATAGATGATCATGTACCAGTATATGATCACTCCATGTATTTGTATACCTATATTTGTGAATATAGATATACAAATACATGGAGTGATCATATACTGATACGTGATCATCTATTGGGGCTTTAACCTTATAGGAATTAAAATAAATTATGAATGATTTTTTAAGAGCGGTTTATAGTTGATTTTCAAACGTGTTTTTCTCATGTATGTGATAAAATTTCGAAAAAAAACGCTCCGCTCTTCGATAGATAATTTAATTATCTATCGAAGAGCAAAGCGCTTTTTTGGAAAATTTTCATTTATTTATGCATAAAATGCGTTTTAAGATTCTATTTGTTGTACAAGTATGACAGAGATACTTTCGTTTGTCCAATAGGGGGCGAGAGAGAGGAAAAATGTAAACCCTTCTTAAACAAAACCAAAAAACGATCAGGTGTCCGCTGATTTTAGTAACATTGATAACTTTTAAGATTTAAACTATTAGCCAACTTTGAACTTGATATTAAGTGATAAATAATCTAATTATAATAAAAAATTTACCTCGATGGATTAATTTGAACAGAATGTATACCAGACTGTTGTTCAACAGTTGCGGCATTATTCGTACTTGCATTACGACCGTATAACGACGGTATTTGATCTAATTTTTGTGTAGCTACATCATAAACCATAAGTTTATTACATTTGGTACCAAAAACTACTTGTCTATCACTCAACCACTGTGAACAAAATACCTTGTTCATATTAGTTAAAGTGATAGGATATTCTTTAAATAAATCATGAGTCAATATATGTCTTGAACCATATTCTTGATTAATTTTTCTAACTTCTTTAGTATTTGTTTCCCGTGCACGAACATAATCTACAAAATTAAATGATGTTTTTAAATACTGACGACCTTCCATAACAGTTTCTTCTTCATCATCACTTGATTCATAGCAAACAAAGTCTTCAGGCTTATCTGGCTTACGATTTCTATCTAACCGTAATGCAAGTCTGAAAATAAATCATTTACATAGTTAATAAATAACCAACCAACAAAAACCATGATTATTTAAATTTACACTCACCTACGGCTCCTACGTTCTTCGAGTCTTGTTAAGCTTGCACAAGTTGGATGTTTTCCATAAACTCGCATTCGCATTGTCTCAGCCATTGCGTTTACCAATTATTTATATATTCTCAGTAATAATTTTTTTTTATAATACTTTTCTTTGTTAAGTAGATTGATCAAACTAATTACTTACTACTTATTAATAAACAAAGTATTTCTTCCGCATAAATTTGAATAACTATAAAAGAAAAAAAAAGTTTCACAATGTGGAAAAAAATTATCATTTATTTAGTTGAAAGATAAAAAAAAATAAGTATAATCTTATACAAAAATGTGAAGCTTAGCTTGTCAAAAAAAAATTCTGAGACTGAAAATAATTAAACCCTGATATAAAATACTCACCTAATTCAATGAAGATAACAAAAAAAAACAAAGTTGTATTGTAATTAACAATTGCCAAGCCCGTAACTGTTTCACAAGCCGTTCTTATGTATAAAACTTGAATTTTTATGATATACTAAATTATAATTCTCAGTGGACTTCGTGGCATGTGAATTTTAGTTACGTATTTTTAATTGTTACTAAAGTCGTTGCCTTACTTTTAATAATATAAATAAAGGATATTATTATGTACATTATCAGAACATATTAAAATGCACAAAGCTTAAAAAATTTCACAAGTAACACACCACGAAGCCTTTACAATACTAGACAATTACGAGCGCCATGTTGAGATTGGCTAACTTCGATTTGATCATGACAGTAGCAGCGCCCTGGCTATAGGAACCTTGCGGCAAATAAAGAGGCAGCACTTCTGTCGAAACGACGCCCCCTGTTGTTGAATTTATGTTTAAACTGGCAAAAATATTAAACCAAAGCAATGTAATAATTCATGAAATATTAAAAAATTAATAAAATTTAGCTTTTTGACCAGGAGTACTCGACTGTATTAAAAACAAAAACAATTCAGAATAGAGAAGGGTAAGAAAAATCGATTAATCGAACATCGATGTTTTTTATGCGATAGTCGATTCTTTTTTCTCGATGTTTTTGTAAGAAAAATTTTGAAAATGAAAAAAAATTTCGCTTTTCACAATCAGAATCTTTTAATATTTATCTAGAATAACAACAATGTCTCGTTCAGCAGTGTATTGGAAAAGACGAAGATTCAATAAAATATTGAGACTCGGTTAAAAACGCTTTTCCAAAATTATTCGTGGTAGCCATGAAATTATTGTGCGTTGTTGCAACGTCTGTTCGATCAAAACGTTTATTTTCCAAAACTAGGGGCATAAAAACATAACGTAGAAACAAATTAACTGCTTCAAATCTTAATCAATTTGTATTTTTAAGTTCATTAAGGGGGAAAATACGTATACAGGTTTAAAAAAATTCAATTTTTTTTTTTTTATAAATCGCTTGTAAAACTATTCAAAAGTATAGATTGAAAATTTCAAGTCAAAATTTCTATTCGTTCAAAATTTATAAGAGATTTAGTAATTACTTTATACTATTTTACATTAACTTTTTCTGTCACTTTTTTTTCAAACGCGTTTTTCTCGAAACGAGTTTTTTCAAAACTGTGTGCAGTCTAGCTCAAAGAGTTTTAAACCAATCATCTTGCGATATGGCTTATAATTTTCTTTTCACAATTACCTTAAATATGAACCTCAATCGAAAGCGATATTTTTATTTAAACTATTTTTTTTTAATAAACAATGTATGAAAAAGTGGTAAAAAATCACGACTTAATTTCACAGCCCTCTAAAAAATGCAAATTTTTTATGCAATATCAGCTGATATCTCCGCTATTTGTTTACTTATATTGTTGTTTAATACGAAAAAATACTCATAAATATATGTATAAAATAACCCGATAGTTTCAGTAAATAATATTAATTTTTTATACCTTAAAAAAATTAATGAAAATCAGCATGAAAGCCTTCTACACGTATTTCCCCCCTTAAATGGAGAAAATTAGACGTTTTAACTATTTTTGCACACGAAGCGCGTGAGGTTGTGCTTTATACCTGACACGTCAAGGTTAAGCAATTTTGTGATCTTCAAATGCCTCTATCACAACCATATTTTACTCATACAATAATATAAGTAGATGTACATAGAAAAAACAGTTAAATTAAACCATCTTATTCTTTATAAAATCATTTAATGTTGCTATTTTGAAAAAAAACGTTTCGAAAAAAATTTTACGTGAACGTCCTGATGTCATCCTTATTTTGTATGCACCAACGATTACTCCCGAACAAATAATTCGAGACCGGGCTTTTTTATTAGTTTAATTAAGAATTCGATGAACTGGTAAGAAATTACTTAATTATTTTATTTTATTTTTTTTTAAATCAATTACACAATTTATTTTTTTCTTAAAAAATGAATGAGCGTTATGAGGTGTGCACTTTCGGATTTTCTAAACTTTTTTATACTTATTTTATATAAGACTAATTTATTAATCTAAAAATAATTTTTGAGAAATAATAGTTAAAATTGTTGAGCCTACTGCCTGTTAAAAATTACTATTCTAAAAATAATATTGAAATGTATATTTACGTTAAAAAAAAATAAAATAATTTAATGATAGTAAAATATTAAGTATATTTTCCAGTTATAATCTATGTATTTTTTAAATTTAATTAAAATTTTAGCGGTCTTATTAAACCAATCATCGTAATGTAAGAATAATTTTCAAATAATTGTGTTACCGACATAAAGTAGAAAGTAATCATAGATTTTTTTTATGTTTTTAGTCAATATGTACAAGACAATAGTTGAAAAATTTTTTAATTTATTTAAATAAAACTAAATCGACATATTCATAAAATTACTTTTTCATTATATTTTTAGGTATAAACTTAAAAAATTGACTCTTATAAATTGTTGCATCAATTATTAACATATGTATAATTTTAATAATTATAATAAAAAAAAACTTCGATGACAAAGCACTTTCTAATGTTTCGCATCATGAGTCGTGCAATTCTTACATGCCAGTTACCTCTGTCCATTATTACTTTATTTAAAATTCATCATGGTATTTATATACCGACTGATAATTTTGACGTATTTAGAACCAGCGTCAAAGTTCGTCAACAAAGTACATATATTCTCATTTCAAAATTTTAAATGATACTGAAAACAGCATCTGACTATTTTTGGTTTTATTTAATAACTAAATTAGGACTTAAAAAAATGATAACAATTGTTAGATGCACACTGATTTCAGCATTTGAGACTTCGTAAATAAAAAGAAGAGAAATAAATAACAGAAAAGTAATTTTGTACGAAATTATATACTTAATTCGAAAAATTGTAGCTGTCGTCCGATAATTTTTCAAAAACTTATGAGTAATGGAATTATTATAAAAATACAAATATTAAAAAAAGTACTTGGAAAAACTTGACAATATCCTTTCTGTAAAATTTGTCAGATTATTTTTACAAACATAAAATTTGAAGTTATTTCAAACCTTTAGGGCCAGTTTTTCAACCCCGGGTTTAAGGATTTTATCATTGTGAATATATCTATATATAATATAGGGAGTATTCTACTGTAGAATTTTGAAAAAATCGAAAATTTTTTTTTTTTTCATATTTTCAAAGTTTTGATATTCAAAAATATGTCATTAAAAGGATTTTTCAAAATTCCTATTATTTCATGAGTTATAGCCGTTTTAGTGACGTGGCATCGGTTCCGGTCCGACCGCTACAAGTTAATTGGTGGCAAAGGCGCTGGTAAACTCACTGATAAGCTTATAAATTGTCTTTATGGTTTGGCAATTCGTCGAAATCCAGATTCTGTTGAAGACATGAAGAGAGATGTGTGGGCAACCTACTTTCATAAAATTTCAACTAACGAAAATCCTCAGCACATGAATTGTTCATCTAGTTGGTGCAAGTATCAGAAGGCAATAGAAGACGGCACTATTTTGACGAATTTGACCACAAAAATCCTCCTCTAAATGACAAAGTTTTAGAAGTAATAAAACCAATTTATGAAAGTTTATCAGCTGATTCTTTATTGGAACGATGTTTGGGTTCTGAAACCCAAAATAATAACGAATCTTTGAATTCGTTAATTTGGACTTTTGCTCCGAAGCACATTCACGCTGGACCGAAGACAATTGAAATTGCCACTTTCTTCGCAGTTAGTTTTTAATGAAGGTTTTATACCTATATTAAAAATCTTAGATGTTATGGGAATCATGATTGGCCCAGAAGCTAATGCTTTTGCAGCGAGACGGGATGAAGCGCGTATCGAGCGCTCGGAACTCCGGACTTCAGAGGCGTCAAAGGAGGGTAAAACTGCACGTCTTCACAAGAGAACATCGGAGAATGAGCATTTTGAAGTAGAGGAAGGATTCTTATATGGAGCAGGAATCGCCGATTAAAAATATGTAAGTATTCTGTACCATTCTACAAGTAAAATTGTCGAAAACTTGTCTCAAAACTTTGAACGCGTTTTTCTCGGAACTACTTTTTTCGAGCTGGCGGTAAGGATATCTCGAGTTCTAATGAATTGATTTACTTCAAATTTGAAGAGGATGTTCTCTATACGTCGCTTCATCTTGTGAACCCTGCCCAAAACTATAACTTCTCATTTATTATTTTTAAAAAATTCGGAATTGTTAAAAAAATATAAAAAAAAAAAATTTTTTTTTCAAACTGCCGCCATTTTAAAAAAAAATTTTTTTTTTAACTTATCCAAGAGTTATACGATAGCGGCATCTATAATAATTAAGAATCCGTCTGTTTTTTATGTTTCAGATCACCAGGAGGGTTGGAATAATGCACGCCAGGACACCCTCTTTTTTTTTGACCCCCCACTTTGACTGCTCATAACTTTGTCAATTTTAATTTTTTTTTTAATAATATTTTTATGTAATAATAAAACAACAAATGAAAAAAAAATTGATTGTAAAAATATTTTTTGGTTCCTTAGTACAGCGCTTCTAAAACCGGGCGAAATTCATGCCTCTACAGTAGAATACTCCCTTAAACCCGAGGTTGAAAAACTGGCCCTTAAAAAATGCTTTATTTGCTAATTTATATATGAAATAAATATACTTATTTAATATGATAAGTGTTAAAATTGAATTTTTTATATTCTTTTGCTATTATACCTATTTTCCAAAAATTAATGACGATATTGATCGTTTAATACTAACCAATCAACGACAATAACAATAATAAAAATAGTAAAATGAGTTTTAAATAAATTTATTTAAGAGCTCTTAGGTTTACGTTACTATACTGAAACAACTACATGACGTTCTTGTACGAATTTTTATTGGTTCATTTCACTTTATCATAATTTGTATTTGACCAATGAGATTTTATTCTATGTAATGGTTAATTCCATGACTGTGAACTTAGCCGACAACCGACAATCGAAAATTTTGACAATCGATATTTCAGCGAGAAAATCGATTTTTTTAAATTAAAAAAATAGCAGTTCTTTTTCTGAATACTTAAAAGTGCATTTATTTGTAAATGAAATATGATTTTTTTTTCGCGATGAAATTTTGAAAATAAAACTTTGACGAGTGCTCTAATCAACACTTTTAGATAAAAAAATCTGAAATTGAGTACTAACCTTTTTTTTTAATAAATTTAGACCTGCATTTAATTATTTTTTTTGAAAAATCACTAGAACGTTGGGCAAGCAATAAAAATTAAAAAAAGAAAAAATTAGGAAAAATAAAAAAATGCAGGCCTTTATTACACCCAAATCTACAACTGCATTTTTTCAGAATTCAATTTTTTTTATTTCCTACCAAATTATCAATTTTTTTCTAAATAAAAGATTCTTTTTTTGGATATATATTTAGTTTACAAGCTCACTTTACTAAAATAATACATGAAATTCACTCAATTTTCGAAAAACTACACCTGCATTTTTATAAATTTAGGTTTTATTCATAAAAATTATATTTTAAACAAAAAAAACTTTTTTTTTGTCAATTTAATTCAATGTTTATATATATATATATATATATATATATATATATACTATATTTTTGACCCGGCAAACGTTGTTTTGCCATATAAATAATTTCCTAGTAATTTCTAGTGTAGACAAAAAATAGCTTACTTATTGTAGGTTGTATGTATGTTAGAATGTGTATATTGTATGTATGTAAGAATGTGGTATATGCGTGAAATAAGCATGGAGCGCTGTGAACGATGAGGGAATATAAAAATAACAAAAGGCAAACATTATTTTTAAGTTATTATAATTTATTCCTTAAAATTATATATCATTAATTAAACAATTACGACAGTAACACTATTAAACAATATCAATCTCTTAATGCTATAGCGTGAACAATATTTTTTGTTAGTCCATCTTTAGCTAACACAAACAAACTGGATGGTTTACCCACTCGAGAGCATGCCACGTATAATTGTTCGTGTGAAAAACATGGTGTTCTCAAATCTAATCCACAAACAGACATCGTTTGACCTTGGGATTTGTTGATAGTCATTGCAAATGCCAATCTAATCGGAAACTGAATACGTTTGAATTGAATTGGCACATCTGTAGGTATAATAGGAATCCGTGGTATGAGTATATTTTCACCTCTGAACTTGCCATTTAAAATCCTGGCTTCGATCACGTTTTTCATTAATTTTTGAATGACTAATCGCGTACCGTTGCACAGCCGGGGCGGGTTCAAATTACGAAGCAAGATAATTGGAGATCCAACCTTTAATTGTAAATTATGCGGTGGCATGCCTGGCAAATCCAGTGAGTTCAAAAACTCTGTGGGAAAATTTACTGCTTCGCTGTCGTCGCAAACTGTATCAATAGATTTATATGATACCAAGTTCCCTGGCAACAACATTTGTATCTTCAGATTTAAATTGTCAACGTCTACATTTTTTGCCGCTAAAATCGCTCTTTCTGCAAGCCACTCATGATTTATGTACTGTGTGTGTACATCGGGAAATATTTGTTCAATGAGAGTATCTTGCGAATCAGCGATTGTGCAGAAATCGGTCGGTAATTTTACGTATCCAGTTTCATCTATAGCAACTTTTCCATCACCGATATCTAAGAGTTGTTTTGAAAATGTTTCAGCGGATGGATCTTGAAGCATTTGAATGCGCATATTTATTTTTAGCTGTAATTTTTCAACATTACGCCACAATGGAGATGATTTTAAGCAAGCGTTGATCTCATCAGCGTATGTTAAACGTGGAATGACTGGAAGTGTTTGTCTGAAATCACCTGAAAGGACCAACAGAGTTCCGCCAAACAGTTTGTCACTGTTTTTAATATATTTCAATGTCCTGTTCAACGCCTCAAGTGAATGTTTGTGTGCCATAGTACATTCATCCCAAATAATAATTTTACACCGTTTCAGCACAGTGGCCATGGACGATTGTTTCTTAATGTTGCATACTGCGTCAGGGTTATTCTGAATATTTAGTGGCAGCTTAAATACTGAATGAGCTGTTCTACCTCCATCCAATAAAGTTGCTGCAATGCCCGATGATGCAACGGCCAATGCGATGCCATTATTTGATCGTATTTCAGCAAGAATTAGCGAAATAACGAATGTTTTGCCAGTTCCACCCGGTGCATCCAAAAAGAAGAACCCACCTTGTCCAGCTGAAACTGCGAGCATAATGCGATCATAAATGGTTCTTTGTTCCTCATTCATTAGTGGGACATTGCGGGCAACAATCGCTGCCATTTCTACAGTACTGTACTGCAGTTCACGATTCATTTCAGTATTCATTAAATCAGTTGCACCTCGATTTGGCGAATTCATACCGAAATGACTGAGTGGTAAGTTGGCAATGACAATGCAAAGATCCCCAATAGCAATCAATGCTTCATTGTACATTTCGTCGCTGAATGTTATGGTTAGATCGTGGCACCGTATACGATGTTGATGCAATATATCATCAGTCATTGAATCTTTGTGATTTTCCCATAATATCTGTGCTCGGGCTGGGAAACATGTAGTCAACACTATAGCGAATAGTAGACGAATTTGTATTGCTGTACAGTTCAATGCTGCTTCAGCAAGCATACATTCCCACTGATTATCATCTTCTAGCAAGCCGAGTGCAAGGCATGCATCTTTATACGTTGTATACTGTTGCCCATTCACTTTACGTATATCTTGAAATGACAATGGGCCAGTAACATTAACCAACAATAGTCGGAGATAAAAGCACTCAGTCTATCTTGGATTCACTGTAAATACTCGCCCCAAGGCGTTTGATTTGAATAAATTGGGGCATGCTTCAACTGGTGAGCCTTGCTTGCGGGGTATCCATTGTTTTGTTTGAGCCCATGTGAAATAGCGTGGTACTTGTGAATAGAGTAAAGTACGTGCAAAGGCACCAAAATCATCCGCACGATTACACAATTCAAAAAATTCCGTGAGTGTAGTTTTTGGTGGATTTATAGCACGATCAATCGCTGTCTCGTTCGTGAAATATACACGCTGACCATTTTCAAGATGAACGGCTAACTGAACAACTACTGGATCTTGTTCATGAATTGGAAAACCAAAGATACGCCAAACAGCTTCATTGGAGCTGATGTACCGACCTATTTGGTAGAGCGTTATTTCATCGTTTTTATTTACTGGAGGAGCATTCACATTGGTATTTTCCACTCTAAACACAGCCATATCACTGCCTTTATGGACATACTTGCAAATGTATTTGATGCTCTTCACAGAACTGCAGAACTCAACATTAATATGAGCATTATATGTCTTGCTCAGCAGAGGCGAATATATGGCACCACCCAACGATTGTCAATATCAATGTCTGTGTTGATGATATTTTTAATAAATGATTGTCCGCCATTTTCAGGATTTCTTCGACGATATATTGGGTATCCGTCGACATTTGTGACCGTATCATTGGTAAAATCTTTAGGGAAATTTTTAGTACATTTTCCATCAGCCATGCAAGGTGATGAACTATTAAGAGTACCACATGGACCATGAATCATGTTTGTTGTAACAATATCAAACAGCAGTTGGTCAGTGGATGGATCTGGAATTTCCGCAGAAATGATACTATCGATTTCTTCAGGACGGATTTTGTCGATGAACCAAACAAAAATGTGTGCATGAGGTAATCCTCTCTTTTGCCACTCAACCGAATACATCCAGCAACGTGTGGGACCAAATACATGTGATTTAGTAATGAAACTTATTAAAGACTTCAACTTTTGTCTGAACACACGTGCTGTAATGTCATGGCGATGTATTGCATTTTGGCCAGGCAGTGGCAAAGATGTAATCTCTGGCCATTTTGGATTACATGTGAACGTGATAAATAAACATGGTCGTCCATATTCGCGCATGAAAGTCAGAGCATCCTGTATATATTCTTGCATATGACGTGGACTGCCTACGTACGATGATGGTAAAATGACATGGTTACCAATTTCGGCGACGTCGGCGTTGTTGTTGATAGCGTCTCGCAAATGAATGTACTCTTCCGCGTGCAGCTTTTGTTGATTATATCGTAAGTATCGTAGTCGTTCGCTCTCAATCTTCGCGTACATGTCGACCATGAATTGTTGACAAAGCTCACGACATCGTAAAATGACGTTGTCCAGGCCACGTCTAATCATTAATCGGTACGCATAATAATCCTTTGAGCTAACGTTCTTGTTTGTTTCAGCTCCTGTAATATTTGTTCATAAAAATTAATTTAAATTTATTACGTTCAATAATTTAATTGTTTTGTTAAATGATTAATGATCAAATTAATAATCAATGAAGTACCTGATACGGGATCTCGTTGTTTTATGTTTATGCAATATCCGTCTTGTCCCTTCCAGAATATTAGCGGATATTGGAGAGCGTCATATGAACGATGTGTGTCAGCAATGAACTGACGATTATTATTTCTTCTACGAATCACAATTTCTCGTGCAGCTGTACAATCGCCAACCATGATTCCAGCAACATCATCAACAACGGGTGCATTGAATCTACGAATATGCTCTCCAGCTGGTGTTTTATCAGGATTAATGACGATAGCGTGATTATCGCTTTATAATTGGTGCATATGTGATTTGAATATTTTCAACAACTCGTTGTGCTCGTTCAAAAGAGCATCTAGCTCGCTGACGATGCGCCTGGCATAAAGTGAATCAAGGTTATTATAATCACAACGTGCATTCACGCGATTGGCAAGTGCGCTTCCGGAATCCTCGCCGCCCATTAAGTAGATTTGTAAGAATTTATGTGGTTCGTTTGGCATTGGCAGCAGTGAGCCCATTTTATGATAAACTTGGCCTCTGATTTTGAATGTAGAATTGAATTGTTGACCATTTGCATTAGTATTTCGAACTATTTCTGTTGCTCCGAACGATGTCATTTGAAAGCATGAATTGAATCTTCGAATTGACTTCAGGAACACGTTAGAATCTGGATCCGTGCCGATGAGTAAGCCGTTCAATGGTTCAGGTGGTGTTTCAATTTCAGGTAGTTGCACTTTTCCTGACGCGCAACACATCTCAGCTGGCTCATTTTTGAATTTCAGAGCATGACAATGCGGACATTCCTTGTCCATAGCACCAATTACCACTTTTGAATGAGCATAATATTCAATATCGGGCTCATACTGGAATGCTAGACGCAGGAATGAATCAGATATAAATGCTCGATGTACCTGTTGTCGTTGTTGGTCATTTGTTCTTCGTCTATTGACTGTGAAACGGCGTGATTGTCGTTGTTCTAATCTTCTGACTTCATTGCGTTCAGCTCGTGTATCTTCTGGCTCTTCTTGATGCAATTGCGCTATTCTGACACGTGCATCAGTATTTTGTTGCTGGATTTGTTCTTCTGTTCTTTCGGATCTGCTATTTCGCAAGTTTCGAGCTTTACTTGTACTGCGGCTCTAATCAGCCCCTTTGCGTTTTCTTGGCATTGCTCACTGTACAAAACATACATAAATAGAATTAATGAAATTATTTAATGATGAAAAATGTTAAAAGTATAATTAGGGCCAGGATTTTTGCCGCAGTTTTGAAATGATTAGTTTTAATTTATGAAATTATAACAACAATATAAGTTTTATGGAAAAATTTTTCAAACAAAAGTAAAAAATTAAATATTATGAAAACATTGTCTCTTATAATTTTTTCATACAACCAATATTTCCATTGACATTTCAAAATAAAGATTCATAATGATTGATTTTTTGGAAACTATGAAAATCTTAATTGTTCAATTACATTTTTTTAATAAAATTAAATTAAAATTACATTTTTATAAGATCAACAACATTTTCGGTATAAATAAAAAAAAGTATACTTACAACACAAAATCCGTTGTTATTGGAAGCTCGTGTCACGTTTTGAGTACTTTTGAAGTTATAAAATCACTTGATTAACTAATCGTGCAAAATACACTCAAAATTGATAATTTAATTATTATTGATAAAATAGGAATGATTAAAAGTTAATATGAGAGTTACACTGAGATAGCAAAATAATAATTGTCAACGTTACTACTACACTTGATGCATAAACAATAATGATGGCCGACAACTGTGTAGGGAGTGAGAAAGAAAGGAGACCGGCATCGTTCTCATCCCTACTCCGTGCTGTTTACTGGGTCAGAAGTGACACCTGTAGACATCTGGCGGGGATAACTAATTAAATGACGATTGATCAGTTTTCGACCGGAAAGGAAAAATGATTAAATTACTAAAATGGCTATTAAAAAATAAGGGTTGATCGTAGAAGGGTGAAAATTGAGGATTGTATGTGTTTTGTATGTTGTATCATAAAAAAATAGAAATTAAAAATTTTGTCTAAAAAATAAAAAAAAAAATTTAGGGGTGGACTACCCCTAACATTTAGGGGGATGAAAAATAGATGTTGGCCGATTCTCATAGATACCGGATAAGCAAAAAAAATTTCATTAAAATCGGTCAAGCCGTTTCGGAGGAGTATGGCAACGAAAACTGTGACACGATAATTTTACATATTAGATATATATATATATATATATATATATATATTTATATATATATATATATATATATATTAGGGTGTGCCAAAATGTAACTTCCGTGGAGAACCTTTTAAAATTGGAATTTTGAGTTCCGCTTTTAACAGGGGCTGCGTTTGGGCATTTCCTGAGATATTTTGGTGTGAAACGATGTATTTGATTTTCATAGAATTTTTTAATAGAAGCTTAGTTTGGGCATTTCCGGCGAAAATTCAAAATTTGGCCGGAAGTGCCCAATTAAATCTCCTGTTAAAAATCGTATAAATAATTAAATGAATCCTCTCACCCGGAAATATCGCAGGAAATGCCGAAACACAGCTGCTGTTAAAAGTGGAACTCAAAATTCCAATTTTAAAAGGTTCTCCACGGAAGTTACATTTTGGCACACCCTAATAATTTCCAAGCTATAGCTCCTACCGACTCCGAATTCAGTAGGAATCTTTCATATGTCAAAGGCTCTCTTAAAATTAATCAGTGGAATTTCACTGATTCCAACCAGTGCATGAGAATTTTACTCGTGAATCAGTGAAATCCACTGATTAAATCAATGAACAAAATATTTGCGCGCATTCGCGCTGTTATATGTCCACTGGTTAAATCAGTGAAAATCTACTGATTCACTAGTGAAATTGTCAAACTACAATTGTCAACTACAGTTACTATAGACATAAAATTTGATAGAACCTCAAAAGAGAAACCCCACAATCCTTATAAAAAATAGAATTTAATGAATTCCGTAGTGAAATGATTTTCATTCTTTGCAGTAGCTATAGCTTGTAAAATGAAATTTTTAATTGTTAGCACGCACCCCCGCAATCCTTGTTGGGGATAGGTTCTCATAAAATCATCTGTTAGATCACTTCTACATCACACATAGAAAATTCCTACCAAATTTGGAACCTTTAGGAGCTATATAGTTTAAAAACGGAAATTTTGCATTTTTAACGCCCGAGCAACACTTCTTGTGAGTGGAATTTCGTAAAATCCGTTCTGAGCTGACCTCTACTCGGCGAAAGAAATATTCCTATTACATTTGAAGTCTCTACCCCTGATGGTTTCAGAAATATCGTGATGAGTCAATACATACCCGGGAAAAAATGATCAGGACTGATCAGACCTGTTCATATCTGATCAGGCCTGAAATCCGACCTGATCAGGCCTGTTCATGTATGATCAGGCCTGAAATTAGGTCTGATCAGACTTGTCCGTGCCTGTTCATGTCTGAACCGTTAAATATGCTCAGACCTGATCAGACCTGTCCATGCCTGTTCATGTCTGAAGTGTTAAATACGCTCAGACCTGATCAGACCTGATCATGCCTGCTTATGTCTGCTCATGTCTGTTCATGCCTGTTCATGTCTGAAGCATTAAATACGCTCAGACCTGATCAGATCTGATCAAGCCTGTTCATGTCTGAAGTATTAAATATGCTCAGACCTGGTCAGACCTGTCCATGCCTGTTCATGTCTAAAGCGTTAAATACGCTTAGACCTGATCAGACCTGTCCATGTCTAATCATGTCTGATCTAGCCTAAAATAGATAAGGATTAAAACTCCATATATCAGCTGACAAGAACTGTTCATGCATGATTTGCCCTCTTGAATGATATTTTAAGTCTGGAAGAAAAATTTTATCAAACTATAGACTGCAGTTTTATTTTTAAAATTAATTTGTTCCGTATGACGTATCAGTTTTATCCCCTTATAAATTTTAAATGTACAACTTTCATCTAAAATTTCGGCTTATATAAGCATGAACTTTTTAATTTTCCATGCCAAAACGATGATTTTTAACGATGAATTTTGACGCAGTGACATAAAATTTTTTACTGTGTTCTATTAAATACGCGAAAAATAAGATTATTTATTAAAAGTTTGAGTTTGATAGCGTGAAAATACCAAAAAAAGTTTGGAAAATCCAAAAGTGCACGCCTCATAACGCTCAATCATTTTTTAAGAAAAAAATTAATTGTGTAATTGATTAAAAAAAAAAAATTATAATTAAGTAATTTCTTACAGAGTATTTTTTATTTTTTTTTAAATATCGGCGCCCTTTTTTCTTGTCATATGCGCACGCAGTCTAAAAAAAAAATCTAGCTTGATCAAGTGGCGCCATAGTTTTCACGTGACAAATAAGAAAAGTTCGTTTGGCTTTGTACGGTTGTATCCGTGAATTTTAATAAAAATTCAATTTAAAAAAAAATACATAAGCTAGGCCACTGATATGAAATACGGACCCAGTTTATCGAATTCTTAAACTAATAAAAAAGGTCCGGTCTTGAAATATCAATTTGTTCGGGAGTAATCGTTGGTACATCCAAAATGGGGTGACATCCGGACGTCCACGTAAAATTTTTTTCAAAACGTTTTTTTTTTTCAAAATAGCAACATGAAATGATTTTAGAAAGTAAAACATGGTTTAATTTAAGTGTTTTTCGGTGTACATCGACTTATATTATTGAATTAGTGTAATATGGTTGGGATAGAGGCATTTAAAGATCACAAAATTGCTTGATCTTGACGAGTCGAGTATAAAGCACAACCTCACGCGCTTCGCGCTATGAGGCGTGCAATATATCAGTTGATATCGATAAGCGATAAGTCCTTTCAAGGTGTCTGTTATTATTTTAAGCTACCGCCTTGGTCCATTGCAGTAGTGTCAAAAGCTGCTAAATTGTAGAACACACAAATAATTTTTCATTTCCTATACGTTTTAATTAAAAAAAACTTCAATTTTAAAAGAAAACAATAAAATTATAATTGCGGAATAAACCTTGAAGAAATTTTTTTTTTACTTTACAGAGAACCATATGTTAATGGATCGAAAAAAATACATTCCCGTCCCAAATAAATCACTCTAATATACACAGTAAAAAATTTTGCGTCATTGCGTCAAAAAATTTTGTGTTAAAAATTTTTGTGTTAAATATTTAACACTTTTATGTGTAAATTTAACATTTATTTTGTTAAATTAACACAAAAAAGTGTTAAATATTTAACATAAAAATTTTTATCACGAAATTTTTTGACGCAATGACGCGAAATTTTTTACTGTGTATAATTAATTATTAATAATTAATAAATTAAGTATAGAACTCCGTTAACTATAAGGATAAGTCATGTATAAAATTTAAATTACTTAAAGTAGTTTGAAAGGTACGTTAGAGGTAAGATGATTCATTGGGTCAACAGGTAAAGTATCAGTCTGAACAGCGTACATGGTTCGAATCCCCGTCGGCACCAATTTTTTTTTTTTTTTATGGACCTGATCGAGTCAGACATGAACAGGTCTGATCAGACATGAACATGCCTGGCCAGGTCTGATCAGATCTGGTCATTTTTCATATCTGATCAGACCTGAAGACTCATGCCTGTTCATATCTGATCAGATCTGATCATTTTTTCCCGGGTAGGTGGAAATCCCTTATATATATATAGATAAATATTGAATTAAATTGACAAAAAAAAAGTTTTTTTTGTTTAAAATATAATTTTTATGAATAAAACCTAAATTTATAAAAATGCAGGTGTAGTTTTTCGAAAATTGAGTGAATTTTATGTATTGTTTAAGTAAAGTGAGCTTGTAAACTAAATATATATCCAAAAAAAGAATCTTTTATTTAGAAAAAAATTGATAATTTGGTAGGAAATAAAAAAAATTGAATTCTGAAAAAATGCAGTTGTAGATTTGGGTGCAATAAAGGCCTGCATTTTTTTATTTTTCCTAATTTTTTCTTTTTTTAATTTTTATTGCTTGCCCAACGTGTTCTAGTGATTTTTCAAAAAAAAATAATTAAATGCAGGTCTAAATTTATTAAAAAAAAAGGTTAGTACTCAATTTCAGATTTTTTTATCTAAAAGTGTTGATTAGAGCACTCGTCAAAGTTTTATTTTCAAAATTTCATCGCGAAAAAAAAATCATATTTCATTTACAAATAAATGCACTTTTAAGTATTCAGAAAAAGAACTGCTATTTTTTTAATTTAAAAAAATCGATTTTCTCGCTGAAATATCGATTGTCAAAATTTTCGATTGTCGGTTGTCGGCTAAGTTCACAGTCATTTAATTCCAGTATCCAGTAAAACAATAATTGAATAATACCAAATTTGAGTAATAAGTTTAGCTGAAAATATTAAAAATACAATTTTTATTTTTTTATAACATTTATAAAAGGCCTGTATTAAGTTTTTACTTGAATTGTTTTATTATTAAGTGTATACATACAATGAAAGTTTAAAAGACTTGATATTCCACGTGACTATCAGTACCTATTTACACTTCGCAATGGCAGCGTTTAAAAAAACAAACGTTAAAATTTATGTTAAAAATGCACCTGATCTTACACCTGAGAATATTTATTGGAAAAAATATTCAGTAAGTTGTTTAACACATGACTATTTATTTAATATAATTATTAATCTTTCTTAAAATGAATAATGTTTAATTATTGAGACCACGTGTGTATCTTAACCTCTAATATCAAACATATATTTATCCAAACATCCATTGTCAATTGATAAAAAAAAAAATTTATTTATTTCAGGCACCAGTATTGGTGAAAGAATTTGGAGCGATAGATTATATAGATTTTTCCCCAGCTGAACCACAAAATTTTGCTGTTACTTGCTCAGTAAGAGTTCAAATTTATAATACAGTAACAAAACTTGCTACCAAGTTTAAAATACCATTTAAAGAATTCGCCTATGGAGCATCTTTTCGTGCTGATGGAAAACTTATTTGTACTGGTGGACAAGACCAATGTGTACGTCTTTTTGAATTTGGAATTAAACATCGTGCATTGCGGATATTTTCTGGTCACAAAGCACCAGTACACAGAACATTTTTTACAACCGATGGATATCACATAACATCATTTTCTGATGATAAAAGTGCCGCAGTCTGGGATATATCTGGAGAATCACGATTAATAACATTTGAAGAGCATACTGACTATGTTAGAGCTGGAGCAGTTAGTCCTATTTCACCGGATATATTTTTATCCGGTAGTTATGATAATAATGTTAAAATGTATGACACTAGAACTAGTAAAAGTGTATTTACTGTTAATCACGGTGCTGCAGTTGAAAGTGTCATATTTTTACCTTCTGGAGGAATATTTATTTCAGCAGGTTAGTAAAATTAATTTTTATAATTTATTGTAATTATCTTTTGAATTTTAATACTATACAAAATATCATATTTTAGGTGGTACAGAAATGAAGGTATGGGATGCGCTCGCTGGTGGTAAACTTTTAGCTAAAATCTCTCAACATCATAAAACCATAACTTGTCTTGCTCTGTCATCTAATGGTCATAAAATACTGTCAGGATCTTTAGACAGGCATGTTAAAGTTTATGACGTAGGAACATATAAATCGATTCACACGTTTGACTATCCAAATTCAGTTTTAAGTCTTGGAATTAGTGTAAGTGTGATTTTTTATGGTATAAATTATTTTTTTTTTCTTATTCTATAAATACATACATTGATGCTACTTTCTTATAAACTTTAGGCTGATGATGAAACGATAGCAGCTGGAATGATTGATGGTTTAATATCAATAAGAAGAAGAGAAAATGATGAAAAAACGAAAGATGAAAAACGTAAAAAAGTATCTCATAGAAGACGAGGATTAAGTCAACATTCATCGACAATAGACGTAGTTGTTCCACATGAGAATAGAGATATAGAAAGCAGACACGATTTATTTCTCAGAAAATTTCAGTATTCGAGAGCACTAGATTGTGTTATGGTGACATATATTGTTAATAAAACCCCACAAGTGACAGTAGCTCTTCTGCAAGAGCTTACACGTCGGCAAGGTTTACAACAAGCTTTGGCTGGAAGAGATGGAAAATCTTTAGTCAATATCTTAAAATTCATTATTAAACATATTGGAACCCCACGGTTCGCCCGAGTTTTACTTCATATTACTCACGTTTTAATGGGTATATTTATTGAAATTAAAGTTTTTTTTGAAGAAAATTACATGTTTGGAGTAGAAATTAATTTAATTATCGTATTTTCATTATAGATTTGTATGAGGACACCATTGATGAACTTAATTTGGAGTGTAGAACAATGTTCTCTTCATTACATAAAAAATTAATTGACGAAGAAGAGTTAATAACATCTATGACGGAACTTCAAGGTGCTCTATACATGATATTGTCAGCTTCTGAATCAACACAAGGAACGACTATTAAAGAACCTCAGATCTTGGAACCTTCTAGCGCAGCTCAAAAAAATTTAGTTCTAAATATTTCTTGATAATGATTTGTGTTAATATTATCAATAAATAATTCTCTGTAAATATAAACATACATTTTTTTCTTTTTAATAAAAATTATTATCATATTTTACATGGATTAGATTGATTACAATTGATAATTAGAAAGCGTTATAAAAATGAGTAATTAATTATATTTTTCTGAGACACTTTTGCCATGCTGCGGATGACGGAAATTTAGGCATCACCCAGCCGATGGGAATACGCCTTTCCTCTCCGTGGTAGTTAATATATCTATCCCACATAACTCTGGAACAATAATTCAATTCATTATGATAATTTTATAAATGTTAAATAAGTGCGGTTCTTACCTGATCATCACAAACTTATTAAGATCATTTCGGATTCCATTATTTACTGATGAAAGTTTACGTCCAAATATGGCTATTTCCCAATCATCAAAATTATTTTTTTTTTGTCGAGTTATTACTTTTTCATTATCTGTTTGTAGCATTAGTTTTAATCCGCGTTCTTCAATTGAATATTCACTATCAAGTTTCGACCACTGTTCAATTAATTGGACTATAAAATAAAATAAAAATATTATTATTATTATTAATAATATAACAACAAAACGTTAGCATTAACAAAATTTAAATAAAAATTTACCTATTATATTTTCAAAAGATTGATCAGCAGCAATAGATAATTTTTCTCTTCGTGCACGAGCATTGGCAGACGTAACTTTACGTAAATTTTTGAGTTCATTAAGCAAAGACAAATATTTTCTTGCGTCACAACGTTTACCACGTATATCCGATAAAATCATATCCGCATCTTTACGTAAGTCCTTCTCTTGTTTTTCGCGTTGAATTACATCCAGTTTATCTCGGATCCAAGCATCCACTGCCGAGTGTGATTGAGCTATTTTTTCATTATCTTGTGATTTTTTAGCTTTCCATTTTAGTCGTAACTTTTTTTCTCTTATTCTTTTTGTCTTACGCTTATTAATTAATTCTTTTAATTTACGAATTATATCATTATTATGCAATGTCAATGATAAATTTTCAATTTCTACTTTTATTTTCCAACACTGTTTTAATTTTTTATTCCATTCATTAATTTCTAAATTATTTTTATCCTTTTCTAACTGAGAAATTGTATCTTTTAAATTAGAATTCAATTTATTAATCGATGACAACAATGATTTTATTTGAGATATTCCTATTCTTTTATTACTATCCTGCACATTACTTAGTTTTTTATCAAGTTTCAAATCGTAATTTTTATCAACAAAATTATTTATAAATTCAGTATCTCGCATTCGTTGATCAATATCAATAACTAAACAATTATTTTCAACTTCTGTTCGATTGTATTCAAATGAATTAATTAATCCAGACGATTCATCGTATCTATTCACTAGTAGCCGGCCATACGGATAATCGGAATTATAATTTGCATAAAATTGGGATGTATTTTGATACTGAATGTTTTGAGCTAAGTAGTTATTGTTTGTATACATGACGATAAATTAATTTATTAGTATTAACTACTCTCAACTCAACTTAGTACTTTAAATTATTAAAAAATAAGGAAAAAAACTTGACTGTAGTACTAGTATAAATTATATAAATGCATTAATTTTCTTATAATATTGTTAAAAAAATGAAGAAAAAAAAAATCTGTTTTTATGCTAAATTAGCAATTTCCTTAGGTAATTGACTTTTTGCGTCAGCGATTATTTTTTCAGCTTCAATATAAGTTTCTGTTTCTTTTAAATCTTGTTCCGAATCCAATATATTTTTCAATTCTTCATAAGCTTTTACTAATCGACGTTGACAATCAGGAACCATCATCAATGACTCTTGTAAAACTTCTTCTTGTTTTTTAATATCATGCTGATCTTTACCTGCAATTTAATTATAATCATAATTAATAATAAATTTTAATTTTATCATTTTTTTTTTATAATATAGTAAAAAAATTAAATTTATCAATTGGTTAAATGCACTTTAATTAAGTTATCACGTGCATTCTTTTCTAATAGATTTATTTTACAATATCTAAATGATTTTTATAAACTTACAAATAATGTTATTGTTATTTTGAAAATGATAAAATCTTAGATTTATTAAATACCTTCTTTTTTATATTTTTCAACGCGTTCTTGTTGTTGAGTAGCCTCTTTTTCATAAGTTATTTTTTCTTTCGTTAGACGTTTTACAACACCGGTTTTGATTTTTAATGTACGTAAACGCGGATCGGACATTTTATGGAATAACTTTTTATAATAATAAAAAACTTATTATATTATATAAACTTATCTTAATATTTATTATAAGAAGTGATTTTATTAATACCTAATAAGGATTCGATGATCAGCAACAAAATGTAATAAAAACGTTTTAAAAAGTTATTTTAGGTTATGGTGCTCCGACATGGATGATGAAATCACGAAGCCTAGATAGAGCTTCTATCTAGGCTTCGTGGATGAAATGATGAATCAGAAATAACTTGAAGTTAACAGCGAGAAAAAATTTTCAAATATTTTATTTTCACTATTTTTTACAAAATTTATTCCTTTTTTTCTTTACTTATACATTTAAAAATATTATTGTTATTGAATAAATTATTTTATAATTGTTAAAATGATTTATTGAATATAAAATTAATTTATTTTTAAATTATCGAATTTACGCGCGTAAAGTTATTACTGGCTAATTTCACAATACGATAGTGTATAATGAAAATAGGTTCAACATTTTTTGGGAAAAGTGTTGTTTGTTAAACAAAAAAAAAAAAAAAAAAAAGAAATGCAAAAAGTATATAAAATTTTTTTTATAAAATACTGCAATGGCGGATAAATGTTTACTACTGCATGGTGCAGAGCAAAAAAAGTTGGGTAGACGAGATAGAAAAAAAAGATAAAATTATTTTTTTATTGAGGCTAATCTAAGTGCTGTTGTACATACATATACCTATAACTATGTATGTATGATTGATTTTTCAAAGAAATGTAACTAAATTAAGTGATAGTGTTACAATATGCAAGAAAATACATTTCCAGCGGCTGAAAAAATACTCTCTGATATCGAGAATGTTATGAAAAAAGATACAAACCTGTGAGTTATATTTTATTAATTTTCTTTAAACAGTATTACTCCTGGGGCGGGGTTTTTAAAAATATTATTTTATATTTTTATTATCATTTACGTAGAGTGTTATAATTATTAATGTCGACGTGTGTAGATTCACAATAGTTTATTTTTTTCGACAAATATTTTACCATTACGTTAATTATGACTATTATTGTTATTTTTTTTTTTCAAGAAGAATTAAATTAAAAATTAATTAAAACTACTAAAACATGTATTTAATTTTCAGACAAAGTTTTGAAATAATTTTGGAAGATGACAATGAAAATAAGTCTCCTGTATACCATGAAGAAAATTCTCTAGGCTTGGCATCCTGGTGTGTGCAGCCACTTTATTGCTACACATACAATCGTCTCATAGAATTACGGAACAATAAATTACGCCGAGAGGATCCGGTAATGACTTCTCGCTGGTTACTGGGTGCAATTCTTCTCAATCCTGATGTCAATACCTTTTGGAATATGAGACGTGAATTGGTTCGTAATGGACGTATTGATGCTATCCAAGAATTGCGTTTTATAAAACTAGTTCTCTATCATAAGGCTAAATGTTTTGAAGCGTTTTCTTATCGACGCTGGCTTATTCAATTTATTTTAATAGAGAACTTACATGTCGATGACATCGAATCATTATTACAAGAAGAAATAAATGTTGCTATAATATCAGCAAATCGGTATGCCAACAATTATCATGCTTGGAGTTATCGACAGCATGTAGTATTGATGTATGAGGCCTTAATATCAACAAATTTTCACGAATTTCTCATTTCTGAGTGGGAGTCTTCTGAAAAATGGTGCAGCCTTCATGTTTCTGATTACAGTGGACTAGTTTATAGACAATTTCTGCTCAAACAATTACTTATTAAATCAGAATTAATCCAATCTGATGATATATTATCTTCTGAATATGTAGATAAACGTCGCAAAATTATTTATGAATATATTAATAAGTATAATAACGCACAAGGATGTAAAGATATTAGTTACTTATACAAAGAATCTTCTTGTGAATTTATTAACACTCTTCACGGCAACTCTAATAATCAAAAGTCAGATGTTGATTATGTACAAGTGTTAATAGCTTTATCTTACTGGATAGAAGATTGTATTCTTAATGAAGATTTTATTAAATGTTATCCTGGTCATGAAGCTCTTTGGTACCATCGAAGATTTCTCGGGCATACGCTTAGATGCATTAAACTTTCATACTCAAAGTATTCGTGCTACAAGGCTGAGTCTTTTGAATCTCCACATTGTATTCGACTCGAAAATAGTCACCAACGGTCAAGTGATAATGACTCTCGAAATTTACTTGAGATTGCTTTTAAAAATCATAATATAGATGTAATTGAATTTTCAAAACAACAAGGTAGCTATCAAAGTGATATTGCTGATAAATTTATAAAATTTTTAGGTATTTCACATATTGAATTCTAAGAAAAAAAAATTTACTTCAATAGAATGAAAAAATAATTGTCATAAAATACACAAAACAATACTTTTCAAAAAATCTTTTAGATTATAAAAAAAATGTATTTTTAAATAAATTAATAGTTTATGAATTATGTATTTTTATGTAGTAAATTTTTAATTATCTTTAAAACATTTCCTTTAAATCTATACGATTAGATAATATTTATTAAACTGTAATATTTTTTTAGAATTAAATTAAAAAAGAAAATAGCATAAAAATTTATTGTTTCTTTGTAAAAATGTAAGGAAATAGTTAAGAAATAAGATGAATAGGGCCAAAATCAATCACCAAAATCCCACGCAAATGTGTCATCAGACTCTTCTTTTAAGTTATACCCTGAATAAAAAAAAGTATTGAGACAAAGAAAAAAGTATTGGATTGATTAGAAAACCAATACTTTTTTCTTTGTCTCAATACTTTTTTTTTATCAGGGTAGATAGATGTATTATTTAATTTCAAATTCATTATTACATTTATCTTATAGTATTTCTTTTTATATATGTGTATACTATAAATCTATAAATCAATAAGTACTGAAAGAAATAATTAATTACAAAATTGATGCTCGATGTTGAAGGAAACATAAAACTGAGTTATATTAGTTTAACAGCAAAACAAATACACTGTAGATATACCCAATACAGTAAATTCATACCTAAATAAATACGAGCACAATTTATAAACTTAGTGTCGACAATCGTCGTTGAACACGTTGTTAGTTTACTTTTTACCCTTTGGCAACGTTGACCGAATCGTAACAGAAATAAACTATTCATATACGTAGAAGGCACTAACTAAATAAAAAAGTTTAGTTTTGTGCGAGCTTTAATAGGTGTACATTACTATTCAACTTTTATGTTATTATTATTATCTTTATTTAAATTTACACACTCGTCCGTTAAAGTTTCATTAAAATTAATAAATTTTTAAATACTGAACTTGAGTTAACTTAATAAAATTAATAACAATTTTAATACTAATTGATGCAAGGTTACAAAAAAAAATTACAATAAATGTCTACAATGACGTTCCATTAAAAATTATTCATCACTTAAATAAACACATTTTATTTCTCGTATCCAATATTATAATTATTGAAGAATTTAAAATTGAAAACGTCATAATTAAATAAATATTTTCAATAATTAATAAAATAAAAGATAAATAGAAAAATTAAAGTTACGATAAGTGTAAAAATAATACAACGTGTCACATTTTGTTGTTCAATCGACCGGTTTTTATTCGATATATTAAACTGAGCCGGTTTATCCTGGATTCTGATTGGCAGAAACTACAGAAACTCATGAACCATGTCAGGTGAAGAGTCACAAGGTAAACAAAGAAAGTCTGAATCTCGTTCGCGTCTGTACAAGTCAACACCGAACCTTATTGTTAAAATATCAACATCATCATCAATGTCATCGTCTTCTTCACTGTCAATAGTACGTTCTAATTTACCAATGATGCCTCCGAATCAAGAAATTTGTGATAAAATTGCTGATAATTCACAAAGAGGTAATAATTTTATATTGACATTTTAAATTAACGATGAGTTTATTTTAACCAATTATTGTAAATGGAAACATTTAAATTGGTTATCTTTAACTATATGTTTTGTTTGGAATGAAGTCAAATAAAATATATATTTGCTAAAAATAAATATTACGATTTTTATTCAAAAAGTTTCATCGCTATTAAAATTCTATTTTCATTTACAATAATTCATTAATTAACTCTCCGAACAGCTCCAACGTAGTTTTAAATTGCGTAAACTGTGGATGTTAATCGACTAGGAATTTTTGACTTTAATAATATTTGCTGGTATAATTTACTTTTATTTATATATGTCACTTTTAATTAGTTTTAAGATGCGCTTAAATTCAAGTTAATATTTTATTTAATCTATAAATCTAAATTCCATCAATGTTTTCAGACAATAAGATAAACATTTTATTATTTATTTTTTTACTTTACAGGCTCCTTCTTAATATAATAAAAATATACAAAATATTGTTGAGAAAAAAAAATTTAAGATATTGTCAGTTTTCAAATCTGATTATATGAAAAATACCAAAAAATTTTGAATGTAATCGATCATATCAACCAGGTCAAAAAAATAGTTTCCGGAGAAACGCCGATAAAATCTCGAATGTCTTTTTTTTTCTTTTCAATTTTCTTGTCCATATTTAAATTATTAATATGATGATAAACGAACCGTAAGCTATAGAGGTAATTTTTTTATTGATTCTGAAAAAAACTCATGAGTTAAATACACCCTTCAATACTTATTTAATAACAAATATTAGTGAATTAATTAAAAAAATAATTATAAGCAAATATTTAAATCATAATTTCTATAGTTATAAAATAAGTCATCAAATTCTGTTCATCAATTAATATTTAGAACAGAATTAATTCAAAAATGGTAAAAGAAAAAAAAAAGATAAAAGGCAGATAAACAGAAATTGCTATGAATAAATGGTTAAGGCAATAAAGATGAGAGAACTATTATATGCTAATACAAATGATTTAATGGTTTCCAGTTTGTATATTGTTGAATATTAAAGTTCATCGATAATAATTCTAGTCCACTTATTTTCATTACGTAGTAAAATAATTTATCGGTACATTAATCGCGCTTTTAAAATATTTTTTTGGTGAAAATTATTTTCTGCACTTAGTCATGGTTTTTGTTTATTACAAAATTTTAGGATGATTCGTTTAGTTAGAATAAATATTAAATAAAAAGGCCAATGCCACGTCATTTATATCGTAAAAGAACTGGAGTCCTCTGGATTCAACTGCTGTATGCGCGGCTTTGTGCCAAAAACGTGTGAATCTTATTATTTTATAGTTACTCTAAAATTTTGATGTTGACAATAACTTAATAGATCGCCTCTCTTATTAAATATAAATCTTTCTTCTATAAATTACATTAAATACAAGATAATATAA
The DNA here is from genome assembly GCF_020080835.1 of Cotesia glomerata. Classification (NCBI taxonomy): domain Eukaryota; kingdom Metazoa; phylum Arthropoda; class Insecta; order Hymenoptera; family Braconidae; genus Cotesia; species Cotesia glomerata. Next base: position 10,723,456 of record NC_058159.1, on the reverse strand, counting down.
TTAAACAATTTGCCTTCAAAATTTTTATTAATGTCATTAAGAATATTCCAAATTCAAGGTAAAATCTAATTATTTTTATATTAATAATTATTTTATGTTAAGTTTTTAAAAAGATATTACTAATTAGTGATTAAAGAAAATTTATTACTGATTATACTAAGTATTTTATATTTTACAGAAGAAGAATTGAGAAGTCCATTACGTCGTGGTAGTTCATTGAATTTCAAACGTTTACGACAAGAACAAGATGCTGAAGGGAATCGCCTCCGTGTACCCGATAGTACAAATAATGGATTAATTAGAAACAATAATGAAACTTATCAAGAATCAAGCAGTATACGTCCTGCCCGATATTCAGCACCTGCGCCGGAACAGCTTGCTATCAGTCTTCTTCAGCTTGGATGTCCTCTTGTTTCCATGCCCAGGTGAGTAATTTCAATCATCTAATATCTAAAATTTTCAAAATTTAATTTACGAAATTAATTAATTAATTTGTTAAATTATTAATAATCATATAAATAGTTTGTAATAAATACACTTGACTCAATTTTAATTTTTCACAATACTATAAAATTTATAAAAAACAATCAGCTTATTGTGGCATGAATATACTGATTACATGTTGCATGAATATGCTCTAATAATTATCATACACCCACATCCCACATCGTCATCCTCATTTTTGTGATGGTGAATCAGCTGATTGAAAAATATTGAGTGCTGTGACCTGTGAACGATATTTATGAAAACCTTTGAAATGTTGATTTAACATAAATTAATGATTTGATTAGATTATGATGTTGATATCAGCATCACTATCTGTTATAAATTATATAATATAATATTATAAATTCATAAAAATGCATTGAAATGCTATAACTATACGGAAATACATCAGCAGGAAAGTAAGGAGTATGCTTACATTACATCTGCTCATCGATAAAGAGGTAAGTATGTGATGTTCGGTCAATAGATGATCTCGGTAGCGCAGACGCCAAGTTGAGATGAGTGTATGCGTAGTTACCATTATACTTGCTATGTTGGTGAAGATGCAAGTGAATATGAAGGAATGAGAGTGATGAAGACAAGCAGCATGGAAAGTCATAAGCTAAAAAAAAGATAGTGACAAAAATACACGCGCGTTTCTCCAAGTGCGCGGGCTAAACATCATCATCATCATCACTATCATCATCATCATCATCATCATTATCATCACCGTATTCTACTGTCACGGTCGCAATGTCGTGTTCTCATTTTCATAAAAAAGGAAACTTATATTAATCTGAATGATAAAGATATTTGTAACGTGAAAAGCCCAGTGAAAATGTTGCACTTTTTTGCTTCTGTTAAAATATCCAGATAAATAATAATTAAGCTTTGGAAAATAAATGTTAAACATTACACGTGTGTGTTCGAAGCACAAATTTATTTTTAATATCACTTGAAATTTTTTAATAAATTTGTGATTGATCTATTGAAAATAATTATTTTCTAATGAATAAAGCATATGAAAATATTTTTGATTTATGAACAGTGAAAAATTAAAAAATTAATTGCCATCTTTTAAGTTGAAAAATTTAATATAATAATGGCTTTAAAAAATTATTAGATTTTTTAAGTTTTATAAAATAAAAAAAAACGAGTAATTCATTCATTGATATGTGCCTGCTGTAAGCAGCAATTCATCAGAACAGTGGCGCCCTTGTATTGGACTGCCAACTACGACAATCCCACTCACCACAGGTGCTATTTTTGAAAATAAAATTTATTTATAATTTTACTCAAATTAATTACCAACTCCTAAATATTATTACCAGGAATTTAAAATACCAAATCTTCCATGTGAAAGAGTGTTAATTTATATTTTTTTAATAATCAGATTGTCGCAGAAAAATATTTATAAATTGTTAATTAAATTTTTTATAAAATTAATTTCGTAAAAAGGGTACATTTGGAGAGAAATTTTTTAAAAAAGCATTTGCACGGTAAGAAATTCACCTGGCATTGCACAGCTGATTGTTGACAGTTAGTCTTGCGTCAGCTGATCGTTTACTGCCATCTTTAACGTTTTTATAATAAAGAAACTTATACATTTTATTATTATTATTATTGTTATTATTATTATTATTATTATTATTATTATTATTATTATTATTATTATTATTATTATTTATTTGTACACTACACCAGTTACAAGTTAACAGTTAATGTATATTTGCTGCCAACTAAACTGTGATTGTCCAATCACCACAATTCTTAATATGAAATCCAGAAGCTTTCAAAGGTTTCTTAGACCAACAAGCAACAATCTTGGTATTTGTTCGACAATCGTCGAGTTTTCTTTTTCATGTTAGCTACAATAAATCACTAATCAATGTCACGCAAATTTATTAATAATAATGGAATTTTAAAATTGAGTGAGTGAATAATGAAAATCGAAAAAAATTTAACTGTGTAAGAAAAAAAAAATTTTATTCTTCAAATTGAAATTTATTTTTATAAAGGAAAAAAAATGGGTTTTTTTTAATTTCCCTTCTGATAATTTTAATGTTATTAAGAGTTTATAGTCACACAATGAAAAAATTAGTTTTAACAAACTATTAATGGATGATATAAAAGTATAAATAAATTTAATTAAAGATAATGTAATGTATGATAACGTTTAATGTCTTATCTTATAAAACACCTTCGAACTTTGATATACCTAGTATTATTTTATTTAAGCTGTTACCGTTGTTATTCGTTAAAAGTTCTGGCAAATTAATAATTATTAATGATTAAATTAAAAAAATTTAAACTAGCGGGTGATTTGGTGTTTTTTAGACCTCGTGGTGGAGTTGGGTCAGCACATAGCAGTGATAGCGATGATTCTATTAGCTCCCACAACAACCAACGCAACCAACGACATAATCCATCTGGAAACACGTCTCCGGAAGGCTATGGGCTTCCAAAGGTTCAAATATCCGGACCTCCAGATTCCTGTGAATCCTCACATACTAATGGGTAAGTTTATTTATTCATTTGTTTAATAAAAAATAAATAAGAACAACATTATCCTTAACTTTGAAGAAAAAATTAAAAGCAAACAGCTACATTTTTAAGATTTATATAAATTCGTTAAGGGAGAACACCACTGTGACGATCGAAAAAAAGATGTGATTTTCAGGAATTTTTTTGACAAAGAAAATAAAGGAATTTGGAGATCGGATTTTTTTTTTTATTTTATTAAGGGTACATTAAAGACTATTACCTTAAATTTTTATTAAAAAATATTTAATTATTACAAAGTTATTAACAATCTCGTAGAGCACTAGAAAAAATTTCCCCCTCCATAGTCGGTTCGATAACTCAAAAACGGATCATTTGAAAATAAAAACCCAAATTGCTTTTTAATCAGTAAAGATGTAGTTATCGTTGCACGTTCGGAATTTAAAAAATTTTAATTTTTAAAAAATAGCGACTGATTGAAAATTTTTTCACTATTCTTACTGTTTTTTTTTTTTGTTTTAACCCGGCTAAAAAAATCTTTAAAATAAAAATTTTTTAAATTCCGTACGTGTGACGATAACTACATCTTTACTGATTAAAAAGCAATTTGGATTTTTATTTTCAGATAATCCGCTTTTGAGTTATCGAACCGACCATGGAGGGGGAAATTTTTTTCTCGTGCTCTTCGAGATTGTTAATAACTTTGTAATAATTACATATTTTTTAATAAAAATTTAGGATAATAATCTTTAATGTACCCTTAATAAAATAAAAAAAATCCGATCCCCAAATTCCTTTATTTTCCCTGTCAAAAAAATTCCCAAAAATCACGTCTTTTTTTCGATCGTCACAGTGGTGTCCCCCCTTAAAATATTTTTTCATTCGCACTGTATGTTTAATTCAAATTAACAATTAAAGAAAATCTTAATTTTCTAAATCTAAATTAGATAAAAAAAAATTCCATTATAATTTAGTGATAAGAATTAATTATTATTATTCGATCTGTACAATTAAATACAAGAATCTTTGATAAATGATAAGAATGTATACGTTAGAAAGTTGATAAAAAACTCTACTATCAGCTTGTTGTAGGACACCTGGCTTATTGTTTGAGTTGAGTTTATAATGTAAGTATTTTTAAATCTTGAATTAAATCAATTACGGAATAAATGAGTCTGAATATATATTTATACTATATATTATCTTCATCAAATTGATATCAGTAACGTGTGAGATATTATTATATTTGTGTCGTGCCATTGTGATCTGATGATTTAGTTGTAATAATTACTACTTGTTTATTTTAATATAATTGTTATTAGTTTTTTTTATATCGTAGCTGGAAATTGTAATTATCTATTGATAAATTACAATTGCATAGAGAGAAAAAAATGAATGAGTAAATATTGAAATGGGTGGAGAAGATAATGTAAAAATCTGTCTCTTGAGGATATTGATTATTTTTAATTTGTTTTTTTCACATTCTTCATGTTCTACCTATTATATCGAATGATTATTAAAGTATTCCATTATATACTATACAAACGATATAGTAACATCAAAATATTCAAATCTGTGTGTAAATTTTTGTTGCTATGTTTCTTATGTTAAATCTTTAAATTACTAATTCAAAACCTAAGTAATAATTTTATGTAATATTTTCAATTTATTGATTCAAAAAATGTGAAACCATTTTTGTCAATATTTATCATTTCAAATAAGTGAATATTATTGTTTGTGAACAATTTTTAAGCAGTAAAATTAATAAAGAAAAAAAAATATGATAAATTTTGTGAAAATGGATGAAAGTTTTAATATTACTAAGGAGAAACGTTTTTCGTTACCCAATAATTTGACACATAAAATATTCAAAAAGGTACGAGATAGTTGGTAAGTTTAACTTTTAATTTAATAATACCATTTAATATTTATCAGAATTTTTTAATTTGTAATTCTATCAAATCAATAGTTTTAGGACAAGATTAGGGAGAAAGTGAACTAGATCTAGATAATTAAATCATATAATAACAAGGTTTAAAGCTCGGTGATATATAGTTCTTAATAGAGAATTATCGCGTAATACTAGGTTTTTTTCTCTCTACTTTTATTTGATATTTTAAGGTTTCCCACGTTCGAATAAGTGAGACAATTTAGTCGATGCTATTCTTCAGAATCGATTATATGTAACAAAAATATCTATCGACAATCTTTACGTAAAAACTATTTTTAATAATGATAAGTATATTATATCATGACACAGCAGTTTGTTACTTTAATGTTATTTATTATCAAAAATGTTTTGTTAAATTCATTTCTATCACAAAAAATTAATTGACTTAATCTTGAGATAAATGGACACATTTATTTCAATAATATTAGTGAGCTTTCATGTTAATTAGTTTTATTTAATCACAAAATAGATGCAATTTAATCAAGATACTTCATTATACTCATACACGTTAAATTTGATCTTATTTTTTTTTGGACACGTAAAAATTTTATTCTAAAAATTTAATAAAAAAAAATTAATCTCATACAATTTTAGGCGTGTTTTAACATTTATAATTATTATTAATAATTTATTTAAGTTTCATCAGAGAAAAAAATTTTTATTAACTTTAAACTTAAAAAAAATACAATCAATTTCTTAAATCGCACGGAATGATAAAACTTAAAAAGAAAAAATGTTTGATCTTCATAAATTTGCACAACTGAACATCATTGCGTTTAACAGGTTTTTCATATGCATCAATAACTTATTCATCATTATCATAAGTAAAATAAATAACCGATAAATTTATTATAATCATCGTTTTGTGCAAAACCTTGAACAATGAAGTATAAATACAAAAATAGTTAATTAATAATAAGATTATCAATACAAATTCGAATTATCTTATAATACGCAAAGACCCGATTTATATGAGGTATTTTATTTTCCTCTGGTTTATATTTCTACATTTTTCCTCCCGCTTTCCCGCTTGTATAGTCTACTACTGTGCGGGTCATATTATCTATCGGATTAATTATATGTTTCCCCTCCCTTAAAGACAATAATATCATGTCTCAAAAAAAAAAAAAAAAATGATTTATAACCACGTTTATTATTCACTTCGTGCAGTGCTATTAAATGGAACAACTTATAAATATTTTTTCGTTCTATTGAAGAATTACAGTAGTGAACATTCGAGAGATACAAAAAAAACAGTATCTTGCGGTTATCGCACACTTTCTTTTTTTAACCATCATGGATACTTCCCTTAGTGCTTTACGACAAATAACGTAAGGTTTTGATTTTTTATTCTACGATTATGATAAAATAGTGATATTTTCAAACGGAGAAAAATTGCGGAAAAATAATAGATAGTAGTTATAAAATATGTAAAGTAGTACATAGAGTTTTATGTATAGCAATAAATATTTGTTATGTTCATTATTTTAGCTTCTGACGTCCTATTGCAAAAGAGTGCATCTTGCGTAGTAATAAAAAGATATATAGAAGAACTATATCGTGTATGAAGTTATTGAGTGATGAGGAAGAAAAAAAGGTCACAAAAGGTATAAATTTTGCCAGTGAAAGCTTTATTTATTTTTGCAACAAATGTTCCATTCTATCGATCTTCTATAGTGGTTTATAGAAATTTTTATATACTGTGTGATCATAAAAATAGTTGTAAATGAGAGGATAAATTAATATTTTTATACTTAAGGGGTTAGGTGGGTTTCAGAGGTTCAAAAAAAGGGTATTTTTACTATTTTTTTTTTTTTAGTATGTACAATCATATATTATTATTATTATTATTATGAGTTTTACTTGTATACCGTTTTCTGGTTTTTACAAGGTTACTTTCCGCTCTATATTATCAATTCAGTTTTTTCAACCCTTTTTATAATTAACATATTCTCCGCTCTTTTTATACTCAACATGTTCTCCACTTTTTATTATCAACATGTTCTCCACTTTTTATAATCAAAATATAATTTTCGTACATATAATTTCATTCCAATGCGGCTGTGGACCGACTTGTGCTTTCTGTACTGCATTTACCCTATTCCTCACCCCTTTCTATCGGTTGTTGGAATAGTGGCGATGGGGAAACCACAGAGAAAACCCATACCAGTACAGTTCGGCTAGCGGAGCGAGCCCCGACGATTGATGTTGAAACTATTCGAACAACCGTCGGGGCTCGAACCCTCGCCTCACGAGATGATGCACGAACGAACTATTGGGATAATGACTTAGTCCGCTCGGTCGTCATGCCGCTACAATCATATATTTTATTTAAACAATTCAGCATATCAAAGATACATATTTAAACAGTACTTTGTGAAATTTTTATTTAAAAATTCTGAAAACTCAGCCGTTGAGTACCTCATCTCCCTTGACGTCTCAAAAAAAAAAATGCTCTTGCCATGGACATCATGACTCATTATTGGTTCAACTAAAATCAAAGAACTACCCGAGTCGAAATTTCGATCGGATATTGAACCTCCTGATCCGAAATTGATCGTACTTTGAGCTCCATGGTCCGACTAGTTCGTATATTGAAATTCCTGATCCGAAATTGATCTTACTTTGAGCTCCATGGTCCGACTAGTTCCGATTTTGAACATCTTGGATGTACTGTTTAGCGAGAAATCGGATTTTGAACTCCTCGGACCGACCGTTCATCGAGAGATCCGACTTTAAACCTTCAAGTCCGATAAAAGTAATAAATAAAATTTTATTAATTATAAATAATTATTGAATAAATTAAACTAATAACAAAAATAATTTCTGCCCATATTAACCTGTAACTTTCATGGATTTATTCTATTTATCTATACATTTATTATGTTTTTATAATTCCTCAAGCGCAATATAATTTGTGTTAAATTACATTTTTCGAGAAATAGTTCAATTTATTTTTTTTTTTTTTTCAAAATCCTATCAATATATAAAGATAATATTATAATATATGTTGAAAGTAAGAAATTTTAAACACATACATCAAAAATATATTTACATTATAAAATACATCAGTTCTAAAAATTGTAAAAAACCTACTAGAAAATACTATTAAAAATAATTATTTATTACTTGTAAAAAATTTTTTCACAATATATATTCTTCAAATAAAGATGTAATTATAATAAATTCATACATATTTTTAATTAAAAAAAAATAAGTCTTAAATGTATTTCTGATGTAATATTTAATACATAAAATGTAATTAGATTTTTGGCGAAAATCGTGAAAAAACTTCATGGATACTTCTATTATTCTTGTTCCGTGTTATTTATCGGTACTGCTTCATAGATTTGTGTCTGAATTTTTACACGCTTTTTATAAGCTTCATTTGTATGTTTGTTTGTAACCGACTCCTGTGAACTTGCTTTTGACCCACTTCAAATGGTCAGATTTCATTTAAACTTCGTAGACTTATCAAGGACCGATGACAATACACTAATTTGATGAGATTATCAACAGACTTGATAGAGTCTGGCGCCAAGTTCCGTTCTCAAGCCAGACTACCGAGTGTGTATATACCGTAAGCAGAATGGTTTTTTGAGGTTACAAATTTTTTTTTCAAATTTATTTTGATTTTTTTTTATATGATATTTTATAATAGTAGTTCATGCTTTTTATTACGCGTATTACTTGATTATTATCAATTATCTTTATAATTTCTATTTAAAATTATTAAAAATAATCAGCACAAATTATAGCGACCCAGATTTTTAGATTTTATTAACTTTTTTCTTATGTAAAAAGCGGACGGCCAGAAGCTAAATAATATAAGGATGCATGCTAATCTTATAATAGATGGGAAACTACAGTGAAAAAAAGATATTTGACAGCTTGCAATTACACATGCCAGGCGGCGCAAGAATAACTTTTACATGAACTATAGCTTAAAGGGGATAGTTTGCCACCGGAAATGTATTAAATTAAAATTGTCAATTTTTATTATAATTACAAAAAATACTGAAATCCGAACAAAAACAGTTTCTCTGTCAAAAAATCACGCCAAGTCCACGTTCATAAGACTATTAAGAAAAAAAATTTTATTTCTTTACAAAAAAATATAAAATAAAAAATTAAAAAATCCAAGTAACCGATATGGTTGTATATGATTTTCGGAAATTAAAAAAAATTTTGTTGTAAATTTAAAAATTAAAAGAAACAATTTTAGAACGTACTTGGTGTGCGTCATTGTGTACTTCAATTTTTTTTAAAAGTCCTAGTAGATAGATTTTAGGAATTTCATAAAAAGTGAAATTTTTCGTAACCACGCACACTAAATACGTTCCAAAATTGTTTCTTTTAATTTTTAAATTTACAACAAAATTTTTTTTAATTTCCGAAAATCATATACAACCATATCGGTTACTTGGATTTTTTAATTTTTTATTTTATATCTTTTTGTAAAGAAATAAAATTTTTTTTTCTTAATAGTCTTATGAACGTGGACTTGGCGTGATTTTTTTACAGTGAAACTGTTTTTGTTCGGATTCCATTATCCTAATTAAGATTGTCAAGATTGAATGATTTTTTCACGCATCCTTCGCGTGAGAGCAAGAGAGATAGGGCAAGCGCGTGATCTTGCGCATGCGTACCATTTTGATTCGAGCACTCGGCTTGGCACAATAGTCAAGGCAATAGTCATAATTATAGTTACTAATAGTAATCACGGAATTAATAGTAGTTTAAAATAAATAAACCAAACTAAAAAGTAGAAACTAAATAATAGTTTAAAAAAAAACTAAAAAAAACGCTTTTTATAGAAAACCAAACTAAAAAATAGAAAATAAATTTTAATAAATTTGAATTAAGAATAATGTAAAAAATTTTAATAAATATAAATTAATAATAGTGTAAATAAGAAAAAAATGTATTTTATTTTAAAAAAAGCGTGGGGTGCTTTTTAAGCTATTGTCGAAATAATAATCCTTCTACTTATATCTGTCAATAAAATATTTATAACTATTGACACCATGCACCCTACGCTTTTTTTTTACAATAAAGTACATATTTTTCTTATTTACACTATTGTTAATTCACATTTATCCAAATTCATTTTCTCTTTTTTAGTTTAGTTTTCTATAAAAAGCATTTTTTTTAGTTTATTTTAAACTATTACTTATTATATAGAAGCAAGGTGCTGCTAATGATTCTACCGCGACAGCTTCAATGTTTTCAGTTTTATCGCACTTACATAAGAATGATCTTCTATCATTTAAAAAATTATCACCATTAGCAACAAATACGTTATTTGCAACTACTCCACGAATAATAGTAAAGTGATGATTAATTTTACAATTACGAATGTTTTGTAAATAAATACAGCATGATCATTGCATAAAACAATAAATCAGTCTAAATTGGAGATGGTTATTTTTTAGATATTGCACCACTAAAGATTGTGTTTGCAAGTTATCTTTATACATTTCAGAGACATATAGCTTATTATTTTTCATAAGCCTCAAGTATAGTCTTATAGTAATACTATCAATTAATAACTCACTTCATTGAATTTCAAGAATAATTATTAATGGAATATCAACATTTTCAAGACACTTGTAATTGCCAACACTGTAACAATTATCAGAAGTTTGATTCAAAATTTTTGTGTGTACTTTTTTGTCCTGACAAAAATTACGTACATTTTCATTTGCTGATAGTTCAATAAATTTTGTCATTGTTATGAATTGGCTTTGAGATCTTGCTAGCTGACTATCAAGATGTCAGGTACCATGCAATAGTGTTAATATTTGACTATTCAGATCTTCGAATTCATAGCACGTATGAACCCACAAAAGTCCTAAATTTTTCACTGAGTCAGGTAAATGGATTAATGAGTGTATATTTAATTTATTATTTAACCAAAACAATTGCATATCGTTAAAATTGATTTGGTCTTAAAACAATTAAAATGTAATAAGTTATGGTTGAATTTTTAATACTCTGTAACGGGTACTTTTTGGCGTATTTTTACCCCCGGCTCGATTTAAGCTCGCCGGAGTCCAGGATCCTAACGAGGGTAAATCTAAATTAATTAAACTCGAAAATCTAATTATAATTATCAAAAACAGAACCTCTTTATTCTAATAAACAAAACATTAAATTTATACATTTTACAATAACGGCGATTAATTAAACAAAACCCATACATACACGGCGTTTACTAATATCATTACCGACTTCGGTAATATCATACTCCCGTTGTTTACAAAAACGCGTCGCTAATTCCCTTCCGTCGGCCCTCTGGTGCCCGATTCCTGACGGGTGACTAGTGCCGCCCCGCAGGCCCTACTTCGCGTTTCCCAAGGGGAGGGTGAATAAAATCCACCTCGCCCCACCTAATCGGCTGTGGTTGCCTCCTTTTGGCTGAAGGCCTCCAGGTGGAGAGTCGCCTTTTATCGTAGGAGATCAAGTTCACTTACCTGTGGTAGTCCGCACCAGGTAGAGTGAACCCTCTTCTAATTCCTCGGCCAGAAGTCTCTAGACGAGAAATTAACCCCAGAGAAAGGTTGCTTAACGGCGGATAATTTTCGGGCTTTATCAACCCGAAAATTATTACTAACAGCGAAAATTATTGGCGAATTATCGCCACCTATCGCTCGCCGTCGAACTTCGGGAAATCCCCGAAAGTTTCTAAGTTTTTATTTAAATTTCCGAAATTAAATATTAAATTCATTCAATCAATTTAACAGATTTCAGAAATTCCAATCAAAATACATTTCCAAACAAATTCATCCACGACACTTAGAAAATAATCTTCATACAAAATAAATAATTTTCGTAAAATTATTTTCCCATACTAAATAGTCGCTGGGACTAAGAAATTAATTATTAATTGGATATTTCGAATTTATTCGAAATATTTTAATCAATTATTAATTTCAGATAAAGTCAATTTTTGTTCTTTGAAAGAACAAAAATTATCAATTTTCAATTTCAAAGATTTTTATTGATTTAATTTATTACATACAGTTTGTAGCGTATATCTATACAGTGTTATTTATTTATTTTGTACCCTGCCCTTAGGCTTACATAATTTTGAACAGTTAGATTTTGTTGTGATTTGTTGTTATACTAATTAATTATTATTATAAAGAGTGGGAAAAAAGCGAGAAAAACCCAATTAGAAATTTTTATTCAGATAAAAAAGGATAAAAATATGAGATGTTTATATGTTATTCATTACAATATGTTGTGGTAATTTATATTTACAGTAGTCGTTGATTTCTGTTAGTTTACAGACGTTTGATAATATCTTTAAGTTTAATTTTTCATTATAAAATTTCATTGAGTGTATTTTAATGATTTCATTAATGTATTTAATGTTTAGATTATTGTGTAGGTCTTTAATACGCTTATCGTATTGAGCATTACTAATCATACACAGTATTTTATTTTGTATAATTTGCAGTCTGTGATAATTTGAATAGCATGTATTACTCCAGACTGGACATGCGTATAAGATAATAGGTAATATGCACATTTTATATATAATTAATTTATTATGTTGACTTAGAGTATTGTTTCGGCAAATAAGTGGATACAGCAACGATACCGCTGAGTTGACCTTGCGAGCGACTGACTTGATGTGGTTTGAGAAAGTTAGCTTAGGGTCAAGTGTGAGACCTAAGTATTTTGCTTCGGTGGATTGTGTTAATTGTTGACCATACATAGTTAATTGAGTCTTGATAGCTTTTTGTTTGTGGGAGAATATGATGATTTGAGTTTTATCTATGTTGATTTTGATTTTCCATTTAGCATAATAACTCTCAAGTAGATATATGTGATTTTGCAGGTATTTAAGAGCCATATCTTTACTAAATGATGATGTATAGATTGCGGTATCATCCGCGAATAGAGCTAAATTTGATTTTTGATATTTAGGGATATCGTTGATGTATATGAGAAATAGGATAGGTCCTAAGATCGAGCCCTGAGGAACTCCTGCGGCTATATTTCTCGTAGAACTACGGCCATCTCCAACTACTACAGAAAATCTTCGATTTTTTAGATAGCTATCTATCCATTTGATTATGTACAGAGGTACGTTTAATATGTTTAGTTTATAGATTAGTGCTTTTCTCCAGACGGTGTCAAAAGCTTTTTCAATGTCTAACAAAAGTAAAGCGGTGCTTATATTTTTATTAAATTCAGTACTGATATGGTCAGTTAGTCTGACTAATTGTTGTGTACTAAAATGTTTAGGTCTAAAGCCGAATTGTTCTGGTATTAAGATGTCGTTTTTAGTTAAGTATGATTTAATACGATTATTAATAATTATTTCGAAGACTTTTCCCAGCGTAGCTAGGAGACTAATTGGCCGATAGTTCTGCGGAAACTGTTTGTCTTTTCCAGGTTTATGGAATGCTAGGATTTTGGCCTCCTTCCATGAGTCTGGAAAATATGATTGATTTATTGATGCATTGTATATATGAATTAATTGAACAATAGCTTTTTTCGGAAGATTTTTCAAAATTAAGTTTTGCAAGCCATCAAAACCAGGGGCTTTTTTATTTTTTGTTTTATTTATAGCCTTATATATTTCAGTAGATGTTATGTGAGTCAGCTCAGCGGTATTTATCGATGATTCACTTATTTCTCGGTAATGATGCTTTACAATTCTTTCGGTGAGATCGTCACTGAGATCTAAAGTTAATTTATGCACCTTTTCAAATACATTAGCTAAGGCATTTGCTTTATCACAGCCGTTATAAACTAGTCCAGTTTCGCCATGCAATGTTGGAATATGATTATTTATATTGTAGTAATCTATTTCTTTGGTTTTATAATTTATTCAAGTTATAACTATACTCTTTACAATATTCGAATGAAGTTAATTAAATCTCACAATAAATAATCAATCCCGTAGAATATAGTTATCAGAAAACGATACAATAGATAAAGTTCGTGTATAAATAATAATGTCAAGATAGTACTTCGCGACTACAATAATACGATACGTGAAATAAAGGAAAATAGGGTGTCCTAGACCGTAGGTGTGTGTATCTCGCAGAGGCTGAGGAAAATCTGCCTCGTGCCCCTTGACTCTTGAGGGTGTTAGCCTTTGCTAACACTTAGCGTTGGTCTTGGGGTCCCGTGACGTCATGAGCCCCTTGAATGCCGGGGAAGGGATTTTATGGCCCAAAGAGTACGGTGGTTGACGCAAAATTTTCGAGAGTGGAAAAGTACTCCCACAATATTTTTACGCATTTTCACAGCATTCCATAGGGAATTATCTTTTAAATTTAGTGTTTTTAATTTATTTGTAATTTTTTCAGTGTTATACTTTTTTATTTAAAATTTAATTAAATGACAGAAGTGGTTTTTTAATTGTTTATGTTGAAAATTACGGGTTTTTTGAAATTTGCGCCTATGGTAGTTTCTTGTTTTGATCAGATCGAGAATGTGTTGGGGAAGTTGAGAATATTTATTTGATTTTTTTGTAGGAATAGATTTATTGATAGAGTGTTGTATTATTTTGGTGAGGTTTTCTACATTATTGTCTATATGCATTGGTGTTGTTTGTTTATCATTTATTTCGAGTTTTTTGTTAATAATAGATCGAAAACTGGACCAGTTTGCGTTTTTATAGTCTAGATAGTTTGGATAGTTACGCTTAATAGTAGTATCATTAATTATGACTAGTATCGGTAAATGATCCGAGTCGAGTTCATTGATTGTAATGGGCTTCGTGATTTTCTGAACGTTTTTATTAAGTACGATGTCTACATTTGACAGAAGAGTATTATTGTATGGATAGAGAGTGTAATTATCTGTATACTCAATGTTTATAGCATGCTTAAGCATGTAATTACACAATATACGACCATTAGTGTTAGTTTGTTTGCAGTGCCATTGAGGATGTTTGGAGTTTAAATCTCCTATGATAATGACTTTATTGTTTAATCTTAATATTCTATTCAAATCTTTTATATTTAAGTTTGTTTGGGGAGGATTATAACAGCTTACTATGAGTGTGTTATCACTTAATCTTATAGCATGAGCTTCAATATTTTCAGTTTGAACAGACAGCTCTGTATGACTAATATCATTTTTAATAAATATTGCTACTCCTCCTCCTCTATTTTTATTCTCTCTATCCTTACGATAGCATTTGTAGTTATTAATATAACATTTGTCGCTCTTAATGAGCTGAGTTTCGTTTATTACTAAAATATCTACTTTGAATCTGAAAACAAATTCTGTAAGTTCAGTTAATTTATCACGAATTCCATTTGCATTCCAATGAACTAAATTTATAGCTTTATTTCTCGACTCAGCCATGATTTATACTATTACTTATTACTACAATTCTTTCTAAATCGTTGCTACACGAGCTCAATTTTTCATTCAGATCCAATGCTAACTTTAAGAGTTTGTCGAAATTACATATAGAGTTTAGTTTTTGTACTTCATTAACTAAATTATTAAACTTACTTATTAGACTTGAATTTGAGCTAGTGTTGCAATTGTTGTGTGCAGTACCATGGTTTAGTGCGTTTGAATCTGTGGTGCTCACTGTTGTTGCTGCCATTGCTGCTGCGTAGTTGATTTGTAGCATATCTAGTTCCATTTGACTGCTTGTTGTTGGTTCGAAATTTTGTAGTAGTCCCCTTGGCTTTAGTGGTGGATATTGTATGGCATCTATTGGTGAAGGTTTTTTGTTATGAGTTATATGCACTTGTATGCGCTTGTCATCTATTTTCTGGAGATGCTTTAGGTATATTGGACATTCTTTGAAATTGGATGGATGACTTCCTAAGCAGTTAACACACGTGGCTTGGGTTCCTTTAGATTTTGGACAATCTGCGGTGAGATGTTCTTCCGTGCATTTGACGCATCTTGGAGTATTGTGGCAATGACTCATGCCATGGCCAAACCTTTGGCATTTGAAGCACTGGGTAATTTTCCTTGAATTTTTGTAATCTTCCCACTTAACCTTAAATGAGCCCAAGAATTTAATACGTTTTATTACACCGATTTGTTCTGGGTTAGCAAGAGTTATAAAGTACGTTGGCGTAAAATTATCGCCATTTTGTTCACTCTGTTGTTTACGCTTCATTAAAACACACTTAGTTACACTGACACTGTGATCCTTTTCTAGTTCATCGATGATATCTTGAGGAGTGGCACAATGGAGATTTTTTAAGACAACATGTCGTTTTTTATCTTGTTTGTTTGCATAAGAGTGGAACTGGATTTCTAGTTTTTTGAAGAGAGTTGAAACTGTGTTGAAGTCTTCTTCGGTGTTGGTATAAACTATGATGTTCACATTATTTGTTTTGAAATATACCCGTTCTTTACACAATGATTTGATATTTAGTATTACTTTACTGATATCTGTAACTTTAGTGTTTACCACTATTGGTGAAATCTTGCGTGGTTTAGTTTGCCTGGTGTCACTCGTGCTATATGCCTGTCGTCTTCTTCAGATTTCGAGTAATTATCAGGTACCTTTTCGTCGTGCTTTCGTTTTTTGGTTTTTGTTTTGGCTTCTTGCCATTTTTCTTGACCGGTATCAGTTGTTTCTGGGTCTCCGCCCATAGTGAATGAATAATACTTGACACGTTCTCTGTCCTAATCACTACCATCCACACTCTTTGATGGTCACAGAGCCTTCGTGATCTTTCAGTCACAAAAATTATCACGACGCGGTTTCGCTTATATTAGCTCGACGATTTTTACTACGAGCGAACAAGCGACGCCATCTATCGCGACGATGGCGAACTAACAAATTCCCTTTTTTACTTTTCGACGTCGTTTCCAATGATTATTAATAATTAATTAATAACAAATAAAAATAATAATAACCAATAATAATTAATAATTAACAAAATAATTCAACTCATAAACAAAACTAAAACTAAATACATAAATGCCGTAGCACGGGCAGTCGACGCGGTCGCGGTAGCGGTAGCTTGCTCGGTCCGTCGATGAGGCCCGCGGTGCCGTCGCTCGTTACACCCCTCCGCCTCCCCGCTTTTAATACCTTCTTCACAACTCTAATTTTAAACATTAAAATTTTAAATAAGATATTAAAAATATACAGAACAATGTACAAAGTCTAAGGTAATATAAGATAAGAACTTAATTCTTGCATTTTTTTAACTAATAAACATTTGTAAAAAATAGTTAATTTTCATCTAAACACAATATTAAGTAACATAAATTATATAAATGGTAAACCGTCACACTTTGTCACCTTACAGATTTAGTTTATGAGAATGATGAGATGTGCATCACCTCATCGGTTATACGGTGTAGGGGTTAGTTATCGGTCTGGCAAGCGCGCGGCTTAGGTTCGAATCTCGGTTAGAACGGAATGCGATTTTCACTTTATTTCTATAATTAGCAATAGTTAGGTCTAAATTAAGAGTCAAATGGTCTAACATTGCGTTAGCTCTACATCAAAATTAAACTAAAAAAATGGCATTGAAAAATTCTTTTTTTTATAAATTTTTAATCAAATGGCATGGGCCAGACTTAAAAATTAACTATGGCCCAGTACTGGTATTATTATTATTATTATTATTATTATTATCATTATCAAATACGATCAAGACGTTCAAAATCGAACCGAATTTTTATTTCTGTCTGATCGTACTTTGAACTCCATGATCCGAAGTTGATCGTACCTTAGGAGGTTCGAAATACGATCAAAATTTCGACTCGGGTAAACATATTTCGTTAGTACATGGATAAATCTCATTATTGGACGAAGGATTTTTTTTTTTTATTACAAGTAATTTTTTCGAGCAAATACATGGCGAAAATTTGACCAAAAAATGTGTTTTTTTGTTCAAAGTCTGTTAAAAATTCAAATTTTAATTTTTTTTATTCTCCTTCGTCCAATAACGAGGTATATACTAAAAGAAAAATAGTAAAAATACCCTTTTTTTGAACCTCTAAAACCCACCTAATCCCTTAATATACAGAAAAATAATTTTTTTTAGTAATATATTTTAGACATATAATATACAAATAGTATTTTTTAACGTCTTAACGATTTTCTAAGTTCGTCTTTAAAATAAAACTTATCAGGCAATGACAAGAAAAACTAAAAACTAAAACGAAAAGCACAATTCAATAAATCTATTTTTTCATAATAATAATAATTAAAAAAATGATTAAATTATTAAAGTTATTTAACTATTTTTCTCCTTTGGTCACGGTAATTTTCAACTAGCTTATCTATAATACTGAAGTGATTTGAATGTGCTGGGTTTTATTCTTGTCAATTAACAATTTGATAATATTATTGTTATTATTACCAATCACTAAGAGAAATAGTATATTGTGCCACAAGGGACGAAAGTACTACATTCTGTCCCGCGTGTGTGATTGCCACCCGAGCCGAAGGCGAGGGTGGCAAACACGCGGGTGAGGATGTAGTATTTTCGTCCCGTGTCACACATACTATTTTTTCTCCTGCCAAGCCGAAAGTTCGCGAATCTTTTAATGCAATAGCATCGTAGGTAATCATGGAAGGGGTCCAGGGGCGAAGCCCCGAGGCTGGGGCGGAGCCCCCCCAGTCAAGAAAAAATACAATTTAAAATTATTATTTAAGTAAAGATATTATAAAAAATAATTAGTGTTATGAAAATAACAAAATAATTTTTATTATAACTTTAAATAATCATTTTGATAAATATTAATAGTAATTATAAGCATTCATTTAATAATAATTATGGATAATCTTAATGATAATATTAGATGATAATTTTAATATAAGAATAATTTTAGTGATTTAATTTAAAATTATCATAACTGATAATTTAAAATTATTATTTAAGTAAAGATATTAAAAAAATTAATTTTGTGTTATAACTTCAAATATTCATATTGATAAATATTAATAGTAATTATAAGTATTCATTTCATAATAATTATGGATAATCTTAATAATAATATTAGATGATAATTTTAATATAAGAATAATTCTAGTGACTTGGTGATTTAACATATTTTATGTAAATCAACCTTTTTTTGGTACAATATGATAATTTTTGAAATTTTCAAACTATAACATTATCACTAAATTATCACTAAACATTATCATAAATCACATTATCACTAAATTACATTATTTTTATTATAATTATAGTATATTGCACTAATGACGCAACATGAAGTGCTGACGGAAAAAGTATGTGTTAAAGAGAAGAACGTACAATGCGTGAGAGCCGATGTAGGCACTATTGCGCGTGCGCGTTCATTTATTCCGAGGATAGAAACTGCTGTTTTATTCCGGCTGCAAGCGGAAGGTATTTGAACTTTCGGCTTAGGCAGGAGAAAAAAAGAATTTTTTCTAAGTATTTAGTTTATTTGTTTGAATCATCGATACTTAAAAAAATAAATTTTTACAAAAATAAATAAAAAAATTTCTCATTTTTAAGATTGATAAGTGTAATTAGATGAGCACTTTCTTTTTATTCTCCAAAAAGAAACTAACTTGATTCAAGAGAGAAAACTCTTGAACTAAAAAAATCTTCTATTTTTATTTTAAATCAAGTCAATTATTTTTCAGTGTTTCGAATTATTCGTACAACAATCAGTTATAACAGTTTCTTTTATTCAATGAAAATATTCTACATAACAATTCATTTTAGAATTCGCTTCAACTAGAAAACTATTTTTTTTTACTGGCAACCTATAGTCACTATGTGACTGTTGATAATTACGAATTATAAATTTTAGAAACTTAGGCTCACTGGTTTTTTGATATTCTTAATCAAAACATATATTGTTCGAAAAACTTATTCTAAACTAACTATTGCTAAAAACCACATGAAACCTTAAAAAGACAAATCCAGGTCAATACTTTTTTAATTATACTAAATTTAAGTAAAAAACACCGATATTATCATATAAATACACCAGAGACAAAATTTTTCTTATTCTTTTCATTGTTGAGATAAGTAAGAGAAATTTCAAACCCAGAAAATTGATCTGGTAAAGAAGTTAAAAATTATTTTGAAATAATACTTGTTTTGAAAATTTTCAACGATATCTCTCGTATGAATGTACTGATTTTCATGCGCTTGGCTGTATTCGATGTTACTTTTTGAGGGAATGAACTGATTAGATTTTCGACTATGTAAATGGGTTTCCAGTTTTTGAAAATTTTCAATTTTCAGTCAGAGAAATTTAAGAATCCTTTGATAGAAGCAAATTAATATTAATACTCATTTTTATAGTGTTTTTGGGTTCTATTCTTATACGAAAAAAAATAGCTGTAGCAACATGATCCAGTCATGTAATTATTATGTTGCAGCAATAAACACGAAAGTCTTGTGGCAGACAGATAAGTAATAATAATAATGTCAGTATAAATTTTTTTCGTTCAGATGAAAAATTTTTTGTCAGTTCTAAAAATAAAATCAAATTTTGAAAAGAATATTTTTTCTTGCACTATTTTATTTTTAAACCCTTATTACGTCGATTCCCAAAAAAATTTTTTTAACTCTTGCTGCAACATAATTTTTCCTGTTGCTGACACACTGAAAAAACGATATATTTATACACGGAAAAAAGAAAACTCGAAAAATTACAGTATATAATGCAACGTGGCGCTTCGTGATGAAAAATGGAAAAATTACAGTTTCAAATGTAATTATTACAGATTTTATAAAA
Organism: Cotesia glomerata; assembly: GCF_020080835.1. Classification (NCBI taxonomy): domain Eukaryota; kingdom Metazoa; phylum Arthropoda; class Insecta; order Hymenoptera; family Braconidae; genus Cotesia; species Cotesia glomerata. Next base: position 10,702,830 of record NC_058159.1, on the reverse strand, counting down.
ATTAAATTGTAAAATGTAATATTTACATTGAAAGCTCTGAATATTAAATTAAAAAATTGAATTTAGATAAATGTTATTTCAAACTGTAATTTTTCTAGTTTCGATCACGACGGGACCGATTTTACATTTTATACTGTAATTATTCGAGTTTTCTTTTTTCCGTGTAGTTAAGATATTTTTTTTAATACAAAGAAATGCTAGAGTTAATTGTGAAGAATTAGATCTCCGTTTATTATGAATAAACTACACTGATAGAAGGATTTATTTGTATTAAAAAATATTTGTTAATAGTTAACAAATCATTTATTATAGACCATTTTTTAATATTAAACAAATATTTCTTAGTATTTAAAATCATTCGTTTGTATTTAATAAATCTGATGTTCATTTATTAAATATTAATAAATCTTTTTAAATACTAAAAAATATTTGTTAAGGACTAAAAAGTGTTCTCTAATAAATGATTTGTTAAATATTAACAAATATTTTTAACTATAAACAAATCCTTCTATCAGTGTATATATTCGATTTAAATAAACGAATATACTTGGCACAACTCTACATATATTAATAGTTAAGATATCGGTATTTGAGTTGAGCATTAACATATTAATTACTAACATCCTCCATTGTTGGCGCAACTTTACATATATTAATAGTTAAGATACTGATACTTGCAATAAAACGTAAAGGTTTAGATTCCTAAATTTAATAATATGGTATGGATTCTGGTGCAGCATCCGACTGAGTCTGGTGCAGAATACGAGTGAGTCGTGTGCGTACACGACTCTTTCTGGTGAGCACACGACTCAGTCTGGTGTAAACTAATTTTTCTTCCATTTTTTCTTGCACACGACTGAGTCTGATGCAGAACACGAACCAGTCGGGTTCTAATCTTTCCGTGTATTAATATTAAACAATATATTATCAATAAAATTATTTTATTTTATTGTTAATCCATAAATTTCTAAATACAAAGTTAGAATGTATATATTACAGTAATTATGATACATCAAATCTTCTTCTATCAATTCCTTGTTTCCAATGAGGAAAGTTGATAATTCCGAGTTCAACGGTGGTTCTGCATTAGCACGAATCTGAAAAATTAATTAATTCATTATACTAAAAATTAAAGTAATTTTAGTAACCTCATAAAAATATCACAAGTGTAATATGACAAAATATAATTTATATTTTTCACAGATTAATTTTATACCAAATAATTAATACCTTATTCATTGATTCAATAGCAATTATTTTTTATTTACTGTGAGATAATGTCCACGAGTCCAATAATTTTTCAATTTACTTTTCTCATTAATTCCAGTGCAGTCATATCGCTAATTTACAAAGCAAAGATAAGTAACTTTAATAGCATAGTGCTACTCTTCGACAGTATGATATCTTCGGTCGCTCTTTATGCCTCACCAATCTGGGCTTTAAGATACACAAATGAATTAGACTTTGTTTTAACAGACTTTTTCAAATCAATTCTAAATCTGAAACGCACGACCTCAAATGCTCTTGTAAAATTTGAATCAAACAAAATTGATCTTGCTTTTAACGTCTGGAAACAAGCATGGAACTGGGTAGTTAGAATTTTAAATATGGACAGAAACAGATTCCCATATTTATGCCTTCAAAAACAGATTTTACTATATAAAAAGGGAGAATCGAGTCTGGAATATAACTGGGTGGCACAACTCTGTAACTTTATAATATCAATTGATAGCAGATATATGTATATTATAGATTCAACAGACATTGTAATGTGGGAAAAAGTTGGTGAGGTAATTCTTGAAAAGTTTAGGCAAACGTTTACAGCTAAAATACACGCACAGGTATCAAACATAGCTTATATTTAGAGTCAAATGTCATTTGTCAACCTAGCACAAATCGCTACTTATTTAGTAATGTCCCCTTACGGGTAAAGAAAGTCTTTGCACAAATTACCCCCATGGAAATAATATATATTTTGGATATATTAAAAATATATGTAATTTTATATTTTGAATATAAATAAAATATATTTATTATATACGTGAAATATATAAAATATATTTCACGTATATTTCAAATATATTCTAATTACAGTACTTTTGGCCGTTTTATGTATATAAAAAATATATTTCTGATATAAGAAAAATATACGCAAAATATATTTTTTTTGTATGATAAATATAAATTTCGAATATATAAAAAATATACTTAGAATGTATTTTAAATATAAGCAGCTCTATATAATGAAAATATTTTCCCCTTCCTGTCTTATTCGTGATAAGCACAAACACGTAATAAAAAAGGAAGAAGTATATAGGACAAAATTGACAGCTCGAGATTTTGAACCGTACAAGAAACTGGCATAGTTTAAAGTTTTCCGGAACAAACATTGTAACCATGCACTGGCAAATGTTCTCAAGTTAACAAAATCCGAACAAAAACAGTTTCACTGTAAAAAAATCGCGCCAAGTCCACGTTCATAAGACTATTAAGAAAAAAAAATTTGTTTTTTTCTTTACAAAAATATATAAAATAAAAAAATTAAAAAATCCAAGTAACCGATATGATTGTTTATGATTTTCGGAAATTAAAAAAAATTTTGTTACAAATTTAAAAATTAAAAAAGTTTGGAACGCATTTGGTGTGCGCGGTTGCAAAATTAAAAAAATTGAAATACACAATGACGCACACCAAGTACGTTCCAAAATTTTTTCTTAATTTTTAAATTTATAACAAAATTTTTTAATTTCCGAAAATCATAAACAATCATATCGGTTACTTGGATTTTTAATTTTTTATTTTATATATTTTGTAAAGAAAAACAAATTTTTTTTTCTTAATAGTCTTATGAACGTGGACTTGGCGCGATTTTTTTTACAGTGAAACGGTTTTTGTTCGGATTTTAGTATTTTTTGTAATTATAATAAAAATTTACAATTGGTACCAACTTAATTAAATCTCGCGTTGGTTGCATTTTTTATAGCAAACTATCCCCTTGAAACTACAGTTTATGTAAAAATAATTCCAGCGCACCCTGGCGGGTGTAGATGCAAGCTGGGAAATATCTATTTTTAACTGTAGTTTCCCATCTAATGAAGGATTACTATGCATTCTCGAATTATCTAGTCTGTGGCAGATCACTTTGCCCATCGAAAAAAAAGTCAGGATCGAAATTTTTGCGTTGCTATAGTTTGTGCTGATTAAATTTAATAATTTCAAGTAGATTAATTGTTATAAGTGAATATAATTAATTAATAACAGTCAAATAAAGTATGAATTACTGTTATAATATACAATTTAGGAAAAAAAGTACCGTAGAATTAATTAAAATTTTGCAACTTCAAAATACCGTTCTGCTTACAGTAAAAACACAGTCGGTAGTCTGGCGCTCCGTTTACAGCAGATTTGAACGGAACTTGGCGCCAGATTCTACCGAATCTGTGGATTTATGTAAAAATAATTCCAGCGCACCCTGGTGGGTGTAGATGCAAGCTGTGAAATATCTATTTTTAACTGTAGTTTCCCATCTAATGAAGGATTACTATGCATTCTCGAATTATTTAGTCTATGGCAGATCACTTTGCCCATCGAAAAAAAAGTCAGGATCGAAATTTTTGCGTTGCTATAGTTTGTGCTGATTAAATTTAATAATTTCAAGTAGATTAATTGTTATAAGTGAATATAATTAATTAATAACAGTCAAATAAAGTATGAATTACTGTTATAATATACAATTTAGGAAAAAAAAGTACCGTAGAATTAATTAAAATTTTGCAACCTCAAAATACCGTTCTGCTTACAGTAAACACAGTCGGTAGTCTGGCGCTCCGTTTATAGCAGATTTGAACGGAACTTGGCGCCAGATTCTACCGAATCTGTGGATCCAAAATCTCGGGCTGTTAATTTTGTCCTATAGATTTTAAGTATATTTTACGTATATATTAATTATATAAAAAATATAGTCTGAAAAATATTTTCAGTATATAAAACTGCTAATATTTAAAAAACATTCTGAGTATATTTTTTATATATTCGACATTTATATTTATCATACAAAAAAAATATATTTTGCGTATATTTTTCTTACATCAGAAATATATTTTTTATATACAAAAAACGGCCAAAAGTACTGTAATTAGAATATATTTGAAATATACGTGAAATATATATTTAATATATTCAAAATATATATTATTTCCATGGGGGTAGAACGGCAAATTTATTTGGCTCTAAAATTTATGCAAATGGAGAAGCATTAAAATTCCAACCTTCCGAAGTCTGTCCTCTATGTAATCTTAGAGAGTATGATACTTTATCACACTTCCTATTAAACTGTACGCTCTTTACAAACCTTAGAACTAAATTAATTGAAAATTTAGACTTATTTTCTGAACAAGCTCCTCTCGATAAAATTTTAATGATGTACCTGCTCAAACAACTCAATTGCATATACCGTCACATAACAATTTGTTGTAATTTAAGAGCTAAAAGTTTAAGTTTAAGACAATCAAATCAAAATGAAAATACTTCTTCACACTAAACAATTATGTATTATTCTTTTATACCTATTTTATAAAATTTTTATGTAAATTGATTATTAGTCCAATCTGTGGACCCCATTAGTGCAACCAATGTATATTATGGAAAGCAATTAAATAAATATATATACTTTTCTCATTAATTTAAAACACTTTAATTATGAATGATTGTCACACTTATACCGACAAATAAAATGGATACCGATTCACACGATCTATCAGACGGGTGGGCAGTTTCTTTTTGTTTTAATTTCATTATTTTCCACTAGCGCGTGTGAGCTCCCTTGGCAAATCTTAATGATAAGTATGATATCTTAACTATTAAGATATTATACTTGCGGGGAATGTAAATAGTTTTGAATAGAATAAATTACTCAGGTATATAATATATTCATATTAAATACTCTAAAATTTTGTCACTGTTTAAATTATGACGATATATATTTATTATCAATAATATATCTTTTGTATAAATAAAATCTTATTAAAAAGTTTAAACTCTATCAATATATTTAATATAAAAAAATTGTTTTTTCTGTTACTGCAATTACTTTTTTTTTCGCATAATTTTAGTGAAACAATTTTTATTTTGAGTCAATAGTTTCACGGCGGTACACAAACGAGTGGTAATCCAAACTTTTCGCGCACAATCGTAGATTGAGTAATTAGGTAACATTAAATAATTAACTTAAATACTTCTTCCACTAGATACATTATAATCTTTTGATTGTAATGTAATCAAGTTCAGTTAATATTTTGTAGCGCAACAATTAAATGACAATTGATATCGTATTGTTTGAAATATCGATTTCAACTTGTAATATTTACTCCAAATAGTTTGAGAACTGGTAATCAATTCAATCGTTGGATCCAAAATTGGTTAGAATTTGCCATGAATGATATTACGACTCCAAAACCTTCAAATTCTTTCATTTATTCTTTTGTTAAATTCTTACCATCTACTAGTAGAGAAAAGTTGTATTTCTAAGTTGTTTGCTGTCTGGTAAAGTCATATGCTCTTTCTAAACTTTTCAATAAACTATTCATAAAAGTTGTTATCATACCTTTTTAATTAATAAAAATAAAAACAATAATTAAATCATATAAGTAAATTAATCATTGCTTATACATAGATAAAACAGAAAAATCGGTCATAAAACACCTGCGAAATATCGTTCTCTGAGGGAGGGTCCAGGGTGCTATAATTAATGGTCTAAATTGTGAATATGCAGTATAAATATGTACCATTAAATATATCTTTTATAATTTCGTTTTTAAATGAGATTTTTAATAAGTTTCATTTTTTATATACATTTATTAAATAATTAAAGCTTTTGTAAAAAAAATTATCTTTAATTTCCTTAGAAAGTTTAAATTAAAAAAATTCTGAAGAAATTAAATTACTAAAGAAACTTTAGAAACTTTGATCTACTTTATCAATTTTTATTAAGTTTTCATATTTTTTTGTCGTACTATAAAATTAATTAATTTTGCACTCTTCAGGTCTTCCCACTCGTAAAAATTTTAAAAGTTTGCAAAAAAAAAAAAGGAATAATAATTGTATTGGTAAAAATGTTATTTTTATAATCCTGTCGCTCGTTATTGGAACGGACAGCTTGAAGTAAATCCAAAATAGAATAAACGGAAAAAGCATTCATAAATGTCATCTGTAATTTCTTGATAATACTCATACGGGAAATTTATATTACATACTCTATAATTTGATAAATGAAAATAGTTCGATGCAAAAACATTTTTACAGGTCGTTTTTTTTCTTTTTTATAACTTAATAATGAATCACTTTATAGAAAATTACAAAAAAATATTTATCAAAATGTATAATGATGAAATAGATTTATAACAAAAAAAAATTAGTTTTGTTTTTTATTGAAGGATTTTTGCGTAAATATCTTAGAATTTTTTTTTCTACCAAACTTTTCGTTCTGTATAATTGTTTTTTGTATGAATTGAGTGGCGCTGGTTGAATGCGGACAAAGTTTGAACTATAGACTTGGTAGTAGAGAATAGTAGGGAGATAAAACGGTTATCGAGCGGCGTCGTCGAAAGGAGAAACACCACGTAGTGATACAACCTCATGCATGTGCTTTCTTGATGCATGTGTGTTATTTATACAGAATACATATACATATATATGTATATTTATATATTCAATATAATATTATATATTTATCCAGAGAAAAGGCCGTGCAGTGAACCAGAAAAAATATAGTCTAGTGTCATCAAATAGTGTTGATAAATCCATGCCACAAGTGCGGTTTTTTGTAGTAGTTATATCTTACTCTCGATTCGCGATTTGCTATATCTGTAGCATTCCATATGAAAGACAATTTTCGATAATTTATTGAAAATACGCATCAACAATTATTACAGTCGACGCTCTCTGTATTGGACCTCTCTGTATTTCACCACATTCTTCCTCTGTATTTGACGATTTTACACAGCTCTTATGGACAAGGACGAGTCAAATACAGAGAATGGTCCTGTACGGGCGAGTCAAATACAGAGAGCGTTGACTGTATAGACAAATTATTTTGTTGATTTTTTGGAATACCGTTGAGTGAAAAAAAGAAGAATAAAATAAAATTAATATTTTTGATCCAATTGATTAAAAAATATTTTTGCGGTATTGACTGTTTCTCTAAGTTATTTTTGAAGAAAATATTTCATATAATTCTATATTTTATTTGTTTTAATTTTTAATTAACTTTTATTTATTTATTGATCATTTACTCGTTATCTTGGAAGTGTATTTTTTTTGCTACGTTCAGTTTTACGGGCGTGTAAAATTAGTATGAGCTAATTTTATAAAGCTATTGTCACAAGAGGCTTTATTTTTAATGATAATAAAAAAAAAAAAAAAGTAATTATATTTAACAGTAGTTGCAAGTTTAATCCGGTGCCTTGATCTTTTGCCATTTAAAAGTTGTATGGATTAAATAGTAATACTCATAGATTAAAAATTTTAAAATCATTGAATATCATATACTACTATAATAAAAGAAAAGAAAAATAAGAGTAATTTAGTATTTATGTGAATCTTCAATAAAAAGAAAGCTGGTGTATGGGGGAAGTCACAACTTCTCAACAAGAATCTATAATGATTTGTTTCGTACAAGGATTCCAAACACGTGAAGAGTCGAAATTACGACGGGCAAAGAGGTATTTTATTTTTTTCATTGTTTATTTAAAATGGTATTTATTTTTACTTGTCATTATATGAAATATAGTTCATGGCTTCAAACAAATATTTTAATTTCGATAGTAAAATGAAAAAATTTTCAAAAATTTCATTGAAGTATTATATATTTATGTCAGAAAAATAAACCAATCTGGAAAGAAAAAAAAATCAATTTTAACTCTGTTAAAAAGAGCCTTGTTGAAATTAAAATGGTCAGAAGGTATCAGCATTCATAAATAGTAATAGCTTAGTTTTGTGATTGAGATCTTGCTCATCCAAATAATTTGAATGACCGTATGGAAGACTATAGTAGACATAGTAGACTAGTTAACATTATTTAGGTCACATAAGATATTGTTACAAATGGTTACCAAGAGATATAATTTATCTGTTTTTCTTAGCTCTTTATTCGTCTATCGTCATGTTGTGCCATCAAAAACCAGTTACATTACAATTTAAATATAATTTTTTAAGTACTGTACGTTATTTACTTGTTTATTTTTATCTAATTATTTTATTTTACTTAACTTCTAAAAAGCCTCAATTTTAGCTTTATTTTAATATTTTTAAATTATTCTCCAAATTAATTATATATAATAGTTATCAATTGTTTATAATCATATTATGATAGTATTATCTCCAATGAATTCTCGGGTAATATCTAGAACCGGAAGTTCAGTCTTCTCTCACTGTTTAAATTTATCACCGCCTAAAATATTCAGATTGTTTTCTCATGATAATAAGCAATGATTTCTTGTGTATTATCGAGCACAAGTGGTTGTAAATTAATACTCCTTGTAAACAAATTCTTACGTTAAAAATCATGCACATGAAAATGCAGTTTTTTTTTTATAATAAAATTGTTATTTTATTACAAACTAGATAACAACAACGTCAAGGTACGAAGTAATTTAAAAATTATAATGATAAATTTAAATTGCTAACAATTATACAAGTAATAACGATATACACAAAGCGATAGCCTGTAGATAAGATGATATTTTTTTTGTATACAATGATAGTAAGTGTTTTTGACTCGTTTATGCAAAAAAAAATTACAAATGAAACTTTCAGGATTTTTTTTTATACAGAGATAAAAAAAACTGTTAACACAATAATTCTTCTTAATGGATGAGTAATTTTTTTTTTCAAAATCCATAAAATAAAATTCATTTTAAAAAGTCATTATTTATAACATTTTTTTATATTTAACAATTAAAAAATATTTTTTAATTTATAGCCAGTTTCCTCTAATTAATGTCAATTTTTAACAGATTTATTTATTTTTTTTAATTTTATAATTTCGATAAATACCTATTTTTCTTTCAATTAAGACTAATAAGAGAAACTAAACAGATATGTTTTAATAACATTTCAATGTCTATTCAATCATATTATATGAGCAAGAATTCAATAAAGTAACGCTAAGGCGAGGATGAGAACGTCGACCTTGTATTATTCTGGCTGGTTCATGTCGGTTCTTACTCGAGACCAGTGTTTTAACCCTGTGTTTCATGTAATTCGATCAATATTATATGAACAGTAGCGGATTTATTTTTCGTACTGTATAATACTATTATATTATTACCTATGTATACATAATTTCATTTTTAAGTTAATATTCTGTGATTTTTACTTGATATCAATATTAAATTTAACAAAGATTTATATTATACGTAATAGCATTATCAGGCTTCGAATTATAAATTTGCAAGACGGTTTCTTAACAATAAATCATTATATGCTGTTATAAGTATTAGAATTTGTATTTTTTCTTACTTATGTTTTGTTTCATCAGTATCTTGTAATGCAAAAAATTTATAATAATAATTAAAAATGAATAAAACTCATTAAAATAAATACCAATATGTATTTATTCGAAACGGTATATTTTTTATATTGTATACATTAAAACTAGACTTCATAAACACGTGAAATAAGTATAATAATCTGATATGTATCTGTTAAATCGTTCTGATGGATAGATAAAAGTTTATTTCGCAAATAATACATAAAAGCTATAAGAGAGAAAGTTATTACGTATATATTTTATACGCAAACGGTTGTTCTTAAAATTATTACAACATAATGTGTGTTGTTTTTTTTTCTTCTATTTTTTTTATCTTTTCCAAATAATAACATTACATGAACTCTATATAATGTGGTGTGATAAACTGTTACATACGTTTTTTTAATTGGGTGTATTTGGGAGTATTATAATTTATTCTATATGAATTCATTAATTTCCATAAAATTTAACGAGGAATTCCACGTTTTGATATTTTTTTAATTTTTCAACAATATCACTATTCCCAAAAATTTACTCAACTTTAGAATTGTAAACAGATATTCATTTAAAAAAACAGTATCTACTAATTTTCGATCAAAATCTGCTGCGAATTTTTTAAATAGTTTAAGTTTAATTTTAGAGTTAACTTGACTGTCGTATTCTGGTAATCTACTGGGATGACGATGTTATTTTTGTAATACCATACGTTTTTACATATAAATTATTAATTAATAAATGAAATACCTTGATGTGATAGTATATTTAAATATAATGGAAATTATTATGAAAAGTATGAAATGACAAAGTTTTTTATTGTAAGGTATTTGAGTTCGAAATGAGTTCTTCATAAATGTCCAATTAAAATTTTATTTAAAAATAAAATATATATTCTTTAACCTTTGGTGTAATTTTATGGCCTTTTCGAAGAAAACGCAATTTTTCAAAATCGATTCAAAATAATAAATTCCTGATTTTAGAGAATTGTTGATTTTAGAGTATTTATAATTTTATTATAGAGAATTTATAATTATTAGAGCTTCAGTTGGATCAGATTATATAATTGTAAAATAAAACGAATGTACTAAAGCACATTTTAACAGTTTGAAATAGGTAAAGAAACTAGCATTAACACGCAATTACATCGTTTGTTACGGTCAATAACCTTTTTGCATATATTCTTTTCACCATCATTATATAGCCATTGTATCAGCAACATTCAATTTAATCATAAAATCTCACTTATACTAATTTATATTTATCAATAATAAAATATTCCTTTTTTCTTTAGCAAATAAAATGTTAGTGCCAATCAAAATCAATTAGCATACTTAAATTTATTAAACCATTATCATTATTATTTATTTCGTTGTATTCTGTAGAATTGAAAATATTGAAACGCCAATTTTCTATTGAGAATTGCAAATATGCATAAATTATGTACATGTACTTAGAATTAATGATTGACGACCGTATAAGTTTCTCGAAATAATGAACAATGTAAACCATCTTAACATCTAGATAAAATCTTTAATTTTTAAAAGGTTTTAATTGAACTTTTTCTAAAAATGAAAAGCAAGAAATTTTTTGAGAATACAAAACAGTAAATATAACTGTAATATGTCGTAACATTCTACGAAAAATATTTACAATGCATAAGAACTAATTCAAGTTTCTTGTTGACCCGGAAATTATATGTAGAATGAAAATAAAAATATCGTAAAAATAAAAAAAAAAAAAAGAACGATGAAGGTTTAAAATAGCTTCTTTGTATCTGATGTTATCATGTGAATGTCAAACACGTGGGTTGGCATAATGAACCTAAACGTGCGTCGTTGTATTGTTCAAACCGATCGATGACGACTGTACACGCAATGTTCCTTAATTTATTATTGAAACAGTATCTATGTATTTATATAACTATAAAAAGAGAGTATATGGAGACTAGGTGAACTATCTATTATTCTTATTGATACGGGGAGAATTCATATACAATTCAAAATGTTTCTTCAACTCAACAATCTTAACTTATTTTTACCTAAAATAAATTTGAACGTTTGTATACATTAATAAAATTTAAAATTGATACTGCATGATGATAAGATATAACCCGGAACCCCACAACGTAAATCTATTTTATGCATCGAGCTTTATAGTATGTAGAAACATACGCTCTGTAAACTAAAGTTTGATATGGAACGATCGATTACAAATGCTCGAGAAATCGCACGTAAATATACTAGGGTGGCTTAAAAGAAATCAACTATCAACTATCCTGTAGCAATCTATTTCTTTAATTTAATAATTTATTCAAGTTATAACTATACTCTTTACAATATTCGAATGAAGTTAATAAAGTTTCACAATAATTAATCAATCCCGTAGAATATAGTTATCAGTAAAACGATACAATAGATTAAGTTCGTGTATAAGTATTAATGTCAAGATGGTACTCCGCGGTTACAATAATACGATACGTTAAGTAAAGGAAAATATGATAAGTGTAGTAACCCGTAGATGTGTGTATCTCAGAGACTGAGGAAAGTCTGCCTCGTGCCCCTTGACTCTTGAGGGTGTTAGCCTTTGCTAACACTTAGCGTTGTTCTTGGGCTCCCGTGACGTCATGAGCCCCTTGAATGCCGGGGAAGGGATTTTATGGCCCAAAGAGTACGGTGGTTGACGCAAAATTTTCGAGAGTGGAAAAGTACTCCCATAGTTAACTCAATCATTTTCTGATTCTTCCTGCCAAAGTTTTTTTTAATCAAAAGGTTTTTTTTTTTTTTTTTATATATATATATATGTATATATATAATTGAGAAACAGAACAATTTTTATCCAAGAGTACCGAATAAAAAATAATATAGTTGGTGAAAAACTGATCAGTCAAAAAAATGAAAGTTATTTAAATATAACACTTGAGGAAATTTTTGAGCCAGTAATTTAAATTTAATTCGCATCAACATTATTTTGAATCAGTACATTTTTATGATATTGTGACAATAGCTAATATTACAGTTTTAAGTTTATAATATGACTTTAAATAAATTTCATATTAGTAAATTTTTAATTTCGTCAAGTACAAAATTTTCAACATAGAACCAAATCATTTCATAGTTTTGTCCTTTGATTTATTCAAATTTTTATGATGAATAAACAAAAATATTTGAAAAAATCCAATAAAAGTAGTCAATGTGAAAGTAAATTTTCAATATCTATTTGATGGAGTTATTTTTCTTTACTTCGAATTTTAAAATAATATAAAATTTTAGTACAGATAGTTAAAGAGCATGAACTTATAAAATAATTTATCTATAAATAATAAATTATCTTTTCAAATTTATGTAAGCTCTAAACTTAATTAGGGTTAAAACTAAGCTTACATTCTTATAATAAAAGCTTATGTTATAAAACTGTCATCCTTAAAAATGTTTCCTGACCATTATTATATAGAACACTTCTCTAGGTATATCAACTATGCTCACGGCCATAACTAAAAAGAAATGAATAATTAACTTATACTAATTACAATTTCTAGTTTTTTCTGTAATCGAATAATAAACACAAGTAGTACTCTATAAGTTGGTAGTATGACATTTTATCCTTAAGCATTGTTTTAGATTGTACGAGGAGTAGTTACAGTATGACTTATGTTTGAATAAATAATTTTCAGAAAAAAAGAAACGCTAATACACCGTTAAAAAAATAACTTCCTTTGATAGAAAAAAATCTTAGACCAAAAATATAATTTGATAGTTAGATCATCTTGATTCAAACAGAAACATTTTTTAACTTAAACATTGTTCTCGGTTCAAGTAAATTTTCCTTGATTCAAGAATGTTTCTTCTTAGTCTAAGATAATCAAACTCTTCAAAATGACGTTCTTGGTTCGCGATTTTTTTTTTTAATCAATACTTTTATTAGTGTTATCTATTTATTGAACGTATAAAGGTGATAATTTATATCTATAACCTTTTGGATAGGCTAAAAAAAACTTGGAATTTTTATAAGAATGACATTTTTCAATGCTAATTATACTGCATTTATTGATTATCACTTATGTAATTTTATTGTTTTATAACTAGATGCACTTGAGGAAATAAATAAAGAAGAAAAATTGAATTATAAATATTGAGAATGTATGAGCGTGACAACAATTTTCAATTTAATAGCTAAAAATTTTTTTCCGTGCAGATTTTGCTTCAAAGAATTTATAAATTCTTTGAAGCAAAACAGTATACTGTACAGTATACTGTACAGTATACTGTTAATGTTTTGGGATAGACATCCGTTAAAATTTTAGAGAAGAAATTATTGAAAGTCGACATGAAATACATTACTCTTATGAAGAAATTGATATTTGTGATCATAAATCAATGTGTAGAAAAATATTTTTTGTACAAAAAAAAAACAATAAATTACGAATTTGATAATTGCAACAATTTGTTAGTAGAATAAAAATATTATATATCTTCGATACTACGTATTAAATTCAATATTTCCTCACATTCTCACTTATTTATTGTTAAGTATTAATTGGTTGCTAATAGTTGATGTCCGATGGTAATATTTCAAATCGTAAAAATCGCTAAAAAATATAAAGATTGGTCAGTAAAAGTTTAGAGTAAGAGAATGTTACTTTTTTATTAACATCCATCAAATTAATATTGACATGAGCAATTGTCAAATTTAAAAAATGACAATATTAATATTTAGTAACATATGAAAAAATATATTCTCTTGAGTATTAACCCTCGGAGAGCACACCTCCGAACAGAACTTTAGAGTACACACGGGGTTAAATTGACCCCACTTGACTTTCGAAGAATTATATCTGATAAACTATGCATTTTATCGAAATTCAGGTTTTTACATTTTTGGTAGGTAAAACAATGTTCTTTTGAATATAATCATTCATATTCTGAATTAAATAGTTTTTAATGTTGAAAAAATTTTATTAAAAATGAACCTATTTTCGAGAAATATTTTAGGATAAAAAAAATTCTGGGGTCAAAATGACCCCCAGTATACTCCGAGGATTAAATAGCGAAATAGCTACTGAATATTGCCAATACGCAACATTTAAATTTATGAAATGAAACACTTAACTTTATTCAGAATAATAAGACCAGATTCATGATTATAATTGAAAATCTAAAATTATGTTAACTGAATATTATTTCTACAGACTAAAATTAAGTTATACTGATTTAATTGAATCATTTCAATGTCTAGTTTTAGGAATATTTAAGTTAAAGAAAGTGTCAAAACTGTCAAATATTTTAAAGAAGTGGTGTTTTAAAGATTGTTCTCTATCTAAGTAGTATTAAAATTTATTAATACTGTTTTTGCTGAGTCACAAAAGAAAAACATTTTTGTTGTCATTTATCTTTGTTATCATTTATAAGATACAAGATCAGTTTTAGTGCCATTATTTATTGATTCTTGACAAGAATAGCTATTGTCGATCATTAATTCAAAACAAATGGCACTTTATTGAGAAGAAAAACGTGAAATTCTAAATAATATTAAAACTTGTATGTATGAAATATTTTAATATTTCTTAAAATCGGAAAAATAATTTCATGACAAACCAATATTTGGTCAAAATGGTACCCTCTTAAAAAGTAAGAAAAAAAAATGATTTCACGACAATGAAATACAGTTAAATAAAATATTTTAACTGTATTAAATAAATGTTTAATAACAATATTATTATAAGATATAAAATTTTCTTATTTCAAAATTTCAAAATTTTTGGGTAATTTATGATAAATAAAAGTTGATATCAAGGTAATATAATGTAATAAAAGTGTTTTTTTTAAGGTTCTAGTTTTTGGATCTTTAAGTCAAAAATTATCTAAAAGTCCCAAAAAATTTATCAAAAGTATTTTAATTGAAACCGATAAAATAATAGCTGAAAAAAACTTTTATCGTACAAATTCAACAATTTATTGACCTTTTATTGTTTGCTATCTGAAAAGTCAATCATTAATTATTCTGATGAATATACATTACTAATTAGGTGTAACATAATTGAATTTTATGAAATATCATCCTCCTTATGTATACGTAGACTAATTGATTTGGTAACAAACACATAACTAAAATGTATAAATTTCTTCAACTCAGTTTAAAGACTATAAGATTAATTGAGTTAAACAACAAAATTTAATTTTAATTATATATAATACCTATTACGTAGGTTATTGATTGGGCAACGAATGTTCAGTATATATCTAGTTTTTTTTTTCCACGCAGCATAAAAAGACAATAAAGCTATAAAATTCATGAAGAATTCACGAAGAACGAAGGTCAGTGGTGTCATACTATTCAGAGGGCTGTTATAAACCCTCCTGATATGAGTTAGTTCAACCCCGACTGGCCCGAGGAACTCGTCTCGATTATTCAAGATCGTTCTAGTGTTAACAAATTTTTTGTCTCAAAATTTACTATTCGTCTCGGTGGTTTTCATAATTTTGTTGTTATGAAGGTCAACTTAAATTAAAGCTTTAACAACAAAACAAAATATTACTCTGAGATTAAAGTATAGTTCAGTTTCTAAATTTTATTTTAAAATTGTAAATTAGAGCAAGTTCACTGTTATAACATAATTTATAACAATGAGCTTTATCTTTCTCGCGAGGCTGGCACTCAAGAGCATCAGTCTTAAGTGGCGGCATTCAAAAAGAGGTATTTTCAAAAAACACAGATATCAACGTGGCTTTTACTGAAAGTTATTGAACTACAACTGGGTTGTAATTTAAGACGTGATATTCTTTATTTTTTTTTTTTTTTTTTTTTTTTAATTATAAAAGTCAATTAAATGAGAATCTATAAAAAAATAAATAACATGGATTTTGAAACGAGAGCTTTGATTCAATTGTGTCTTTCGTCAAAATCAATACCCAGAACAAGGTAGACAGCCAGGAGGTTAATTATCAATACTTGTTATATTTTATTCAACAATGATTTTTGCTCTACTAACTGATATTTTATATTTTTTAATTAAAGGTCTGCTGGATCCATAGGTGCGCGTTCAGCGCCTAGCACCCCTCTTCAAGCAAATGTAGGATCTGGACCGGGACAACAAACTCCATCAGACAAACAGCATTCGATTAGCGGATTGCAATTGACTGTTGGATCAGCAACGACTCATTTACCTCCTAAAAGTCCAAGTCACGTTAGTTTACAAAAATGCAACGACAGGTAAATTTGCTTTTTTTTTTTTAAATAGTTATCATTTAAACATAAATACAATCACAGTTACATCGTTTGTAACAATTAGTGATGCGAGGCAAGAACGTGCTCGTCAATTCCTCGTCATTTAACGTCAATTGACCAACTCAAAAAATGACCATTAGTAATTTTTTAAATTTAATGGCGGGCCCCGCACAATAAAATATTAATAAATTGACCAAAAAATGATCGAAAATATTTTGACGGTCATTTCACATCTTATTTGTTGCTCAAGCCAGGTTTTTTTTTTCTAAAATTTTGGATTTTCGAAGAAATTTTCCTTTAAATGTCTTAAAAGCTGAGCATAGTTACAAATACATGATTATTTATTAATAAATTTAAATTTGTTAAAACTATCGTTATTATTTAATTTGTTTCTTCGAAGTTTCACTTGTATTTTGATTAAACTTAGAGAAAAAAAAAATTGTGACTGACCAAAAAAATATGACATTAACTGATAAGCAAATGCTCGTGAATTGCTCATGATTTGACCGAAGTCAAAATTGACGATCATTTCATATCATTAGTTGTTGAGCAAGATCCCGTCAACTGGACCCCCTATTTTCCACTTGATTATGAAAATTAAGTTCATGTATTTTTTTTATAAGTATATACCAAGATAAAATGATCCCCGAAACGATTTTTAAAAATTTCGATTTTAACAATAATTTTTTTTACAATGAAAATTTTAGGTACTTTTAATTAAAAAATGGATTGTAAATCAACCGTTAAAGTTAAATTAATGGGACTTCAAGGATTTGTTTTTAAAATGTTTATATTTTAATAAAATATTAATAACTAAAAATTATTTGTTTATTATCATATTGTTAATTAACTTTTAAGTTAACAAATGAAAATTTCACTGACTTCTCGGTGAAAAAATGAAGTATTTTTTTATCGGTTACATGCGTTATTTATTAAAGTTTAAGATTTCAGAAAAAAATTTCACTGCTCGCGATTTGTTTAAACAATATAAATTAATTTATCACAGCGCGCCGAGCGCCAGGCGCTGTCAGAATACCGCGCCGTCGAACGTCAGACTATGTTACAGCTTCGATTAATTATAATTAAAAATAACAATTAAAAATATAATTATCAAACAAATTTTATTATTACTATGATCAATATTATGACTAATAAAATTAATAAAAGAGGCGCGCAGTAGCCCTATCGGATCCGGCCCTTGCTTACCAAAGCATTGGACTGGATTCGAGTCCGGCGTACACCAATGAATATTTTCAATATTTAAATGTATTATTCTGCTCAGCCCAAAAAATAAAACGAGTTCCAATCTCAAAAGTTTACCCCCTACCGTAGTCGCTCATGACCTTAGTAGTTTATGTGACTTTAAAACAAATTAAAAAAAAAAAAATTAGTAAATTCTCCATTATTAAAGAAAAATAGAAAAAACGAACTATAGTAATAAATATTAAATTTTGTAGACATTTGTTAACTTTATTTTATTTTTTTTCTTTTAAACTTGGTTAATAAAAACTTTTTTATCTTCCGAAACATTATTATATTATTATTAATAATATAATAATATATTACTATATTATTACTCGCGGACCAGACAGACGTTTTCCTGTACACACGTCTTAAATTTAAAAATTTCAAGCTTATTTGAATGAGCTGTTACAGTTTGGACCGTTTTGATGAAAATTATTATTAAAACGTTATTATAATAAAATATTTCAATTAGCACCTGATAGATTTTAACACAATTACACAAAATTTTTTTGAATTTCGATAATAATTTTTTTTCTCAAATTAATATTCGATACTGTCTGTCAGATCCAATGTAAAACATTCCAAGATCAAGAACAATTTATAAATAAAAATTTAATTAAATAAACATTTTTCCGTGGACTGAATTGTGAATCTAAACCATTTTCGAATCCACCTAAAGACACACAAAAAGTTTCATTAAAATTGGTCCAGCCGTTTAGAAAAAGTTCAGTGACAAACACACGCACAGAGAAAATATATATATAAATATATATAAAGATTAATAATATAATAATGTGTCGGAAGATAAAAAAGTTTTTATTAACCAAGTTTAAAAAAAAAAAAAAATAAAGTTAACAAATGTCTACAAAATTTAATATTTATTACTAGTTCGTTTTTTCTATTTTTCTTTAATAATAGAGAATTTACTTATTTTATTAGTCATAATATTGATCATAGTAATAATAAAATTTGTTTGATAATTATATTTTTAATTGTTATTTTTAATTATAATTAATCGAAGCTGTAACATAGTCTGACGTTCGACGGCGCGGTATTCTGACAGCGCCTGGCGCTCGGCGCGCTGTGATAAATTAATTTATATTGTTTAAACAAATCGCGAGCAGTGAAATTTTTTTCTGAAATCTTAAACTTTAATAAATAACGCATGTAACCGATAAAAAAATACTTCATTTTTTCACCGAGAAGTCAGTGAAATTTTCATTTGTTAACTTAAAAGTTAATTAACAATATGATAATAAACAAATAACTTTTAGTTATTAATATTTTATTAAAATATAAACATTTTAAAAACAAATCCTTGAAGTCCCATTAATTTAACTTTAACGGTTGATTTACAATCCATTTTTTAATCAAAATTACCTAAAATTTTCATTGCAAAAAAAATTATTGTTAAAATCGAAATTTTTAAAAATCGTTTCGGGGATCATTTTATCTTGGTATGTACTTATAAAAAAGATACATGAATTTAATTTTCATGATCAAGTGGAAAATAGGGGGTCCAGTTGACGTGATCTTGCTCTGTTACTAACAACAAATTGCGTGTAGTAGTGGTTTTTAAAATTATAAAATATGTCATTTTTTTCTATTCTTTCCCAAAAAGTACATTTAAAAACAAAAATTTTGAGGAAAAAAGAAGTCCCGATGATTTCATTTTTGACAGAGTTATGGATATCTGAAAAAATTCTGAGAAACTCCTTTAGTAAAGTAGAAAAAAATTTTTCTTAGCGAATTCGAAAGGGGTCGAATCAAAAATAAAGTCGAGTTGGTGTAGAATGTTCCAAGTATAGTTTTAGTTAATAAACATAATTTTTGGTGATTGTTTAGAAGTAGGGGACACTTTGTTTCTCAAGATTAAATTAATATGATTATGTGTTTTTTATGAACTTCACTTATTGCACGCCTCATAAGTGAAACGTTGAGGTTGTGCTCTACTCTCGACATTTCAAAAAAAGCAGTTTTCTCGAAACTGAAATTGATTTTTTGTCATTTATATCGCACTTACAGGTTAATATGAGTACACTTATATCAAGTCAAATAATTTTTCAGGCACATAAAATATTTCAATAACAATTTTTTTGTTTAACATACTAAATAATAACATTAAACATAATCTTTTCTGGACGTCCATGTATGGACGTATGGATGGGTGTATGTGGCAGGGAAATTGTTCGAAAAAATGATCGTATCGGAATAATTTTTTTTTTATTATCTAAAGTAACACACGACGGATTTTCTTAATAATATAAGCGTTCAACTCACTGTCGTTAAATTATTATTTATAAAAAACTAATATATGACTGTGGATTTTTTTGTATATCTATCTATACATTTTATTATAGTATTTTTTTTCCTCACCTTAGAGTTATGGCGCCACTAAACCACAGCAGAGTTTTCTGTTTTTTATTATTTTGCTTTTTATCTTTTATTTTAATCAATTTTATAGTGAAAAATGAGATTATGAGGCGTGCACTTTTGGATTATCCAAACTATTTTACTTTTTAATGTTCATAAAAAAAAAAAGAATAATTTAAAAAATTAAAAAAATCAATTTTTCGACTTGAAAAAATTTTTGGTAAAAATCATAAAAAGTCTACAAGTTTATATTTAAAAAAATTTTTCTTTGTAGAATATAAAAAAATGCTAGAAATTGCTATAATTATTTGGATGAATTTTATTAACAATTTTCGGTAAGCATTTGTTTTTTTTTTTTTTTAATTTGAGTTAAGAGGATATTGAATCAATAAGTAATTGTTAAAAAATAATCTACACTTTTTGCAACGTTTCATGTTAAATTAAAATTTTTTTAGGAATGCCTACAACAAAAGTTAACAAATAAATTTTTTTCAATATTAAAAACTTCAAAACTAATCGACAAAAAGCTATCAACTATTTTTATGATGATTATTTTAATTTAATTTTAATTAAATACTTCGTACGATTGAATAATTTGTAATTGATAAATTCCAAGAAAAGTTCACTTTTTTTTATTTTTGCTCAAAGTTGATCGAATACTATTTAATTTTTTTCATTTATTATACTATTATTAATCTATACTATAATAAATAATAACTGTAATTTAACTAAGCATGATTCATTGTTTTATAAAACTTGTTGAAAAAATTTACCGGAAATACTTATTTTTCTTTAACAGTACTTCATAAGCTTCTGTTATTATCAGTAATGATAAAGATAACTTATAATACATAATATCATACAGTGATAAAACTATTAGTGTTTAAAAGTAAATGAACAATCTCCACGTCAGACTCTTTCAAAAAGTCAATCTAGAATGATGGCTTTCAATTATGAAGTTTGGGGTAACGATTTATGGAGTTTGCGAAAAACAAGTTACTCATTTAGGTTCAATTTATATAATATTACTT
Organism: Cotesia glomerata; assembly: GCF_020080835.1. Lineage (NCBI taxonomy): Eukaryota > Metazoa > Arthropoda > Insecta > Hymenoptera > Braconidae > Cotesia > Cotesia glomerata. The sequence continues at coordinate 10,681,437 of NC_058159.1, read as the reverse complement.
CAATATTTTATTTTAACAACTATATTAACTGATTTATTTTACTGTTACAGCCAATTATCAAAGCCCCTCAGCAGAAGTACACCATCAATGACAGTTGGCAGTGGTTCACAGACACCATCGACTGTCAGCAGATCATCCACAAGATCATCACCCACATCAACCAGTAGCGCAAGACAAAAAAAATTTCATAGGCACTTTACACAAGTAATTAAAAATTATTGTTCTTATTACAAGCATTGTCGTTCTTTGCTTCCAATGTCTCAGCAATTTTTTTCATTTGTCTTGTCTTTTTATTGTCGATTTTACAAAATTATAATAACCACATATTTAAATGTGATGTTTCATTTAATTCACCAGGGAATGGTTTTAAATAAAATCTTTTATCAGCACATTATTATTGAGTAATAACTAATTCTGCTTACAAGTACTTGTTTATCGTCACCACTAAAGCAATAATTGTGTGCTGGTTGTCTTTATAGCTAACTTTATTCTTGCATAAATTTTATTGTATACACTTAAAAAAAAAATTATCATTAAAGATTAAAGCAAAAAATTAATTTTTTATAATTATTAAAAACAAATTATCAGATTGCTTACTTAGATCTTTCAAAATCAAAACAGACATTTCATGATTTTTTTCTATTTTAGTCTCTGATCTACAGTGATGATTGATTTGTGTTGATGAAAAAATAAAAATTAACAAATTATTAGTTATTAGTAATAACAAATGCATAAAATCATTCCCATGTGTATTAATTGAGAGAATTTATTCTTTAAGAAGGGTTTACATTTTTTTCTCTCTCTCTCGCCCTCTATTGGACAAACGAAAGTATCTCTGTCATACTTGTACAACAAATGGAATCTTAAAACGCTTTTTATGCATAAATAAATGAAAATTTTCCAAAAAAGCGCTTCGCTCTTCGATAGATAATTTAATTATCTATCGAAGAGCGAAGCGTTTTTTTTCGAAATTTTATCACATACATAAGAAAAACACGTTTGAAAATCAACTATAAACCGCTCTTAATTTAACTTATAACGTATGATGAACGATTATTGGAAGAAAGAATGATTTTTAATAAAGTAAATAGAGCTTTGACCCAACTTATGATAAAGTTCAGTGCTGATCTAATGATAGTCTTCAAAATTTCACGATCAGGTTGGACCAGATGAGCGAGTAATAAACTACTACAGCTGTGCATTGGTCGCAGATATTCTTCTACAAGGACATCTTTATATCACATCAAATTATTTTGCTTTCCATAGCAACGTATTTGGTTATGTTACAAAACTTCTCATACCCACTACCTCGGTGCTCAAAATAAGCAAGGAAAAGACTGCTCGCATAATTCCAAATGCAATAGCTATTGTAACTGAAGATGAAAGACATGTTTTTTGCTCTCTGTTATCACGTGATTCAACGTTTAAACTGATGAAACAGGTTTGGGATGCGGCGTTGGAAGGTAGACAACCAGTTGACGATTTACCTTTGCCTGTTGATGTTAAATTATTAACTCCGGATTCATTGCTGGTTGATGATTCCGAAATTAATGTTGAAGAAGATGATTCCAGTATGTCTGAAAGCGGTACTGACTTAACGTCTAGACCACCAACTGTTTGTACTGATACTGATGGTATGTCTCCTATTATTCCACGACCAATTTTAACGCCACCAAGGTAAGTTTTTATAATAATAATAATAAAAATTATTATTTGTTTTTAACAAAATTATAACTTTTTATTTTTATAATAATTTTAGATTGGAACTCACAACGCCCAAAAGCGTATCAACAGCAAAAGTCGGAATTATAAGATCTCTACTAAACTATCAATTAAGATCACGTACCGTTATCACTATTTTAGTAGCACTTTTGGCAGTTCTCTACGTATCAGCAGCTTTAATGATGGTTAGAATTGATAAATTGCATACAGCATACCTCAATCATCCGCTTGCATCTCCAGAAAGATTTACGCAAGATCGATTATTACATTATCTCAATACTAATCTCGATCAAATTATTAAGGTAAAGTTTTTTCATTACAATCGGTCAAAAACTTTAAATAAAAATTTTTATTTTACATAAAAATAAATATTGATTGAAACATTTTTTGTGAGAAATAAAGCTCATTTTTTTAAATATTATAATTTAATAATAAATAAATTATGTCCATAATAGGTTCGGCAAAGCTTGCAGACACTTTCCCAACAGTTTGTCACAATGAATCAAGACAATGGCAGTCATGATACTGTACATGGGAGTGAAAAAATAGAACCAGAAGATGCGCCAAGTTAGCCTCTTAAGTGGAGACTTGATATCATCATAAATCAACCAAATATTAAGAGTTCTCTTTACCTCGTTAGCGTATGAAACGCCCCGAAAAAAAAAAAAAAAAAATGAATAATTACGTGAAACATTATATTCGTTATCATACGAATTTCGACAAAATGACGTGTTAATTGAATTCATTTGAATTAAATTACATTTATTTAAATCAAAAGAAAAAATTAATCAAGTGAAGACTACACGTTGTTTTGGCCGCTACCTTTTTTTAGCTATCTGTTATATTTAGAATTTAAATCTAATTTATAGATTTAAGAGGCTAAAGGGGAAAAACTTTAGGGAAAACGGAAATGGTATATGAAAGAAATTTAGATACCTAGCTAGACGTTGAGTCGCATTAGGTTGCTTGCAGTATCAAAGAAATAAAATACAATGAAGGGTTTAATTTTGATCGATTAATTAGTTAGTTATATAAAAGTCAATTGATTAATTCAATAGAGTTTATAACACAATAATATTATAGACAAATAACAACATATGTTAAACAATGACATTATATTAATTGGAGAGCTCATAAATTCCTTTTTTCCAACTAGTCAAGTGTACCTACAGGATATGAAACTCAATAAAATAATGTTAATAAGACTATATAAACAGTGAGATAATGCAAAAATTTTATAGTTATTTACTTATTTGATACGATTAATACGAAAAAGTAGTGCATTTTTTTATTATTAATTTTTCATGGCTTTAGTAATTATTTTGTTAAAAATGTTCTGGCGTTTAATGTTTGTTTGTTTTTTTTTTTTTTTTTTTAAATTGTGTTAATTGAAATTTAAATATATATCATACATGTATTTTTTGTTAAAATTGAGATAAATTTAATTATATACTAATTATGTATTTAAGTTATTGATTAAGATATTTATGAAATTTTCGTGGTTGGTATTGTGATTTCTTTAAAAATATTTTGTAATTAAAAAGAAATTTTTAAGTTTATAATGATACTAAAACATTTTTGAATTAGTTTTCTAAATTTTTAGGAATTTCTCAAGCTTAACTATTATTTTACACAAAACAAAGTAGATAAATTGTTTTTGATTTAATTTTTAAATTGCCATAATATACAAAAATAAATAAGTTAAACAGGGAAAGTTTAATTATATATTTATGATAATTATCGCAGGCATTAATATGTATTTTTTCTTTATTTTTTTAATTGAGAAACACAAATGATAAAGTTGATGATTAACGATATTGATGATAATGATAATAATTATAATCATAAATAATGAATATTGGGAAAGCTGTTTTGACTGTGATAAATAATATGATTGAGAATAATGGTTTAATGAGAGTTGGTTTCATCCATCTAAGAAGTAAATAAAACGATATAAAGATAATTTAATAAATTTTGTTAGTAAGGGATTATAAAATAAAAAAGTGCTGTTATATTAAATAGTTATTATAAGTATATATTATTACTGCAATTTTTTCTCAGATATGCATTGGAAAGTATAATTAATTAATACCTTGTGCGTGGTTTACATACATATTTTTATTATTGTTACATTTTTTAATCGTTGCATGGTCATCGTCTTTGTTTAACTTATAAGCACTTATATTATTCGAAATAATAAATAAATAAATATTAATTATCTATTTTCCCACTAAGCTGGCTTTGTACGATTACTTGAGATCATGCTTTTGCTAAAATTTTAATTAGAAGTATTTAATATACTTATAATAATTTATTGTAATAACGAATAACTTTTAATCGATCTTAGTTTAAAATTTATAAAAATCTGATTTATATCTAAAGAAAAATCAAAAATAAGATTAAAGTATAAAAATTTATATTTTTTTTTGTAAAATATTAAAGTATAAAGTATTAATTTATAACCGTTAAAATTATATTTATTTTTTAAAATCGGTTTGAAGAAAAAAATCCGTTGTGCCAAAATTTAGTTGATTGTAAAAAACCGTTTATACAATTTTTAATAACAACAAAAGTATTAAATTAATAAAAGTAATTCGTTATTGCAATAGACAATTGAATTAATATTTTAATTAAAAATTAGTAATAAATTATTTAAAATGTAAGTCCGACTACTTGCCTTAGTAAAAAAATGATTTAGTATTTAAGAAGAGTGCTCAATTCTCGGTCCATATTTTTAGATTAACACTCTTATTGAATTAAATAATACTTTTACTGTAATAATTACTTATTTTTATTTCAATTGCATTTACTGAGATTCCAATTGCTAAATTTAGTAATTAATACAGTCAATTGTAAACTTATTGCTCATTTATAAAAAAAAACTTATTAATTAGAAAATTATTTTAATCGTCCCCGTAGTGAATCTAAATACAAAAATGTATATTTCTTGAATTAAGGCAACTATAAGGACTAAAAAAATAAATAAACAATAAACGATAAATAATTGAATTAAATCCAACTGTTAATTATTACGTTAAAAAACTCAGAGTTGTGTTTTCATAGTCGTATTATATTATTTAGACACATGGAAAAGATCAATTAAGAGTTGAAAATGAATAGTAATATAAATTTTAAACGAGAGAGTCATCACAGACATACTATGTGTAGCAATGTACATAACACAATAAAGTGTAAAAGAAGTCCTAATTTTATGCATTTTATTTATTATCATCCTTTTTCTTTCAACTTTTTATTTTACTATAACAATAGTCAAAAAAATTCCCACAAAAAATTTAATGAAATAATAAATTTTTAATAAATTAGATAAAACTCACTATATAATTTATTAACAATAATTTGATAAAATTTATATTTTAATTAATATTTAAGTTCTCGTCCATATTTTAAAATATTTAAATGATTAGATCTTGGGAATTGGGACAATAAATGAAGATGTTAAATTATAGAAATTGCAACGTTTCGCTGATTTATTTCAGCTTCATCAGGCAAATCTTATGGTTAACATCCTTGTCTCATTTTTACACAGTCAATAGATGTAATAGAGTAAAACAGCATATTCATAATCTCAAACATTTTTTTAAATTACAATTTCAACAACTTGTTAAGATTTCTCTCAAATACCATTCTAATTAGTAAATTAATTATATAAAATAAACATTCAACAACGTCTAACCGTCAAGCGTGTTTATATTTTAATAATATACCGTACTGTAACATTTTTAAACGATAGGATTTTTAGGATATTTCTTAACAAAAAAATTATTAAAAAAAAAAATTTTTTTTTAATATTTTTTTAGTACACTAATTTATTTGTTGAAAAATAACATATTCTTAATCACTCGGAAGTTTTTTTTTTTATTTTTTATTTTTATTTTTTATTTAATGATTAGACGAATAATTCATAATGCTAAAATAAGGTATGAAAATCAGTGCAGTGATTTATTGGAATTTGCATTTCATTATGAGCATGTAAAATTTATTTTTGAAGTCAATAAGACGACTTATCTTTTCGCTTCCATTGTGCATTATTGACGTGGAAGTTCGCACAATCAGTGTCATTTGTTTTATTAGAACAAATTTTTGTAGTTTTTAACTTTTTCATAAAAAAAATTTATTTATTTAATAAAAGAAAAGTTCTAAGAATAACATATTGGAATCATTAGGCATTTAATATTTAATTTTGAAATGAAAAAAGTCTCGGCTGATTTCGGTATTATTAAAAAATGCGTCATATTTCAAGTGATTTGATTAATAATGAATTTTTTTTTCAAAATAGAATTGAAATTAAGTTGATTAAGTTTACTTAATTGTAATGAGTAAGCGAGTTAATTTCAACTTTTTCTTATCAGTTTTGATTAAAAATTTCGATTACTCAATAATAATTACAATGATGAATTATTATATAAGTTACTTGGCATGATTTCAATTAGTATTACCTTTTCTTTAATACTAACAAGCATCAAAAATAATCGGCCATATGGTTTAAATTTGTATTAGCAAGAGTAAAAAATAAAATTTATAATGCACTCTTTATACAGTACAAATTGAAACTCATATAAGTTTGTAAGATATATGATTAATCAAAGCGTACTTAAAATCTTAAGTTTTTAAAATTATTAGAGTATAACTATTAACTGTTTAATTCGTTAAAGATGTTGATATGTTATAGATCTATAATTAATTCATTATAATGTGATTTAAGCATGCATTTTTGTAAAAATTTGGAGCAGTTGTCATTACTGATTTGTTTGTCGAGAATACAAATTGTCAGTTATTTTATGCTTTAAACATTAGCATTTACTTGTGTGGTGGGGAATTTGCGGTGCCTTTTCGTAGGAAGCTGAAACAAGTATAAAAGCCAACTCTCGTTTCCTGAGGCTTTCAGTGTCATCAAATGCAACGGTGTAAACGATAAACTTTCGGATAATACCTATACTTTTATATTTTATTTTGTGTCACTTACAGAAGGAACATAACTTCTAAAGGTAAGTTAATTTTATTTTCATTCATTTTACTCAAGTGCGATTATTAGTTATATTATTTTAATATTCATTTAAAAAAGAATATATATATTTTTTATCAAATTAATTAAAATTTAGTCGTAAAATCTTATAATAACTTTTCAATAATTGTTAAAAAATTTCGGCACTATAAAAATAAATTACAGTAAATTTTAATAATACTAAAGTTAGCCGACATTTTTTATTTTTTAATTTTTTTTTATTTATTAAATTAGAACTAAAAGATATTTTTAAAAAAATTTCACTTATAGTTTTTCAAGTATTTACAAATGAAAATTTTTTTTTTATTTTTTTGTAATAATTTTTTCCATAAACAAAAATTCTAAAAATTTTTAGATGTCGGCTAACTTAATTTTGATTAAATTTTAAGTTAAATGCACTAATTTGAATAATAATTTATATTATTTGTTTCGATCAAAATAATTTTATGCGAAAAAAAATTAGATTTTAAATATTTAAAACATGATATAAAATTTTCTTAATTTGTAATTAAAAAAAATTGATCTAAAGATTTGATTATTATTTTTAAAGACAACGCTAAAAAAAAAAAACTGGTTTCGATTTAGGAGAAAAAAAATTTAATGTCAATTTTTTGACTTATTTTTAAATTTCTTTTAAAATCGAAAATTGACACAAAAAATTTTTTTAATTATTCTATTTTTTATAAATTAAAAAAATATAATTGTTTGCAAAAAATTCAATTTACAATAAATAACATCAATAAAAAAGCTTTAGCTTTACGTAATAGCTATTATTTGAAATTAAAAATAATGCGTTTGTTATAATTACTTAGGTTGTTATGACAAGTACGGCGCGTGAATTAATAATGTTATGAATAAAAATGAATTATATATAGAAATCGAGTCAGTTTATAATTAAGTCATTTTTGATTAATAGAACATACACTTGAATTAATGTGACAGAATGTATTAATGAAAAATCATACGGTATTTTTTGTTACCTTGGATGGTTTAAGATTTATTTGTAAGCTCGTGATTCATTGTATGTCTACACTGTGATGTCGCGACCATTTGGGGCAAATGATTGTTATTCTTACATACTTACATTACGCGCGTATTTGCCCAATAGTTCGCGAAAGGATTTTCCCATCGAAGGTTTGATGCATCCGTCATCGATGATTCAGTTCCGGATGTGATACATAACATCAATTTGTTAAATTTATATTTATATTATTTATACTTACAGTACCCTTAAAATAATTTATTAATATTATTTTCTTAAAATAACTATGACGTTCTATTTTAAGATAATTATTCCTAATACTACCATCACTATTACAATTATTAAAATAACTATTACATTATTACTTAACTATTTTATTTACTATGAATAATTATTTTTAATTATGCTTCTTTAAATCATTAATCTTTATTTTCATACGATTTGTAATTATTTATTTTTTATTTTTTATCAATAAAAGTTATCTATCATTTTAATTGTTTATTGCTTATAATTATATTTTCTAATTTGTAAAGCTAATAATAGTTATAATTATCGTTAAGATTAATGGTCGATAATATACTTTTAACATTATTCTTAACACATTTTTTATCAAGAATATAAGTGATCAAACAAATCAATGAGATATTATATTCTATGTTATGTGTGGATAAAAATGTTATATAGCATGCTTCAGTCAATATCAATACATCTTTTTTCTTTTTTTTATCAAGGATAAAATATAAGTATCTGACTATGTCATGGTCAATTTAATTTTTTATCTGTTATTTTTAACAAGTTTCGCAAGGGGAAAAAATGTGTATGAAAAATGATTATACCTGAATATGCAAAAAACGGTTTTAAAATTTATTACGCGCAAATTTTTCTTCCACTTTAGAATTTAAAATCATTTAGTCAATAGCAATACTTTGATACAAGTCGTACGTAAAATTTAATTTTACGCCAAGTGTTTAATTATTTAATTGTAAGTTCACAAATATCTTCCTTTTTTTAAATTCGCATTGTATTGAGTCGTTGAAAAATACAATTTTTGATTATTTTTTCAGCTTCTGAATATTTAGAAAAATTTTATCTAATAAATTATAATAGATACTAATTATTATTAATTTAGTATGAAAATTTTTACTTGAAAGAGTTGTTGATATATTTCTCATATTTTGGTTTAATTTCAGCTAAAAAATGTAGTAATTGCATAGTAAATTTTTAAAAAAATTGGTCAAGTCTGAATCAGCAAATTTTAATAGCACTCTATTAAATGAAAAGAAGAATATCAATGAAAAACGAGACAAGCAAGTTTCTTTTTTATTTTCAAACTACGAAAAAAAAATAAAAGTATAAAAGTTTTGTAAATATTAATAAAAGATTCATAAATTCGCTGTAATGAAGAACGAAATCAAAACAAAAAAATTTGTAATACCCTTAAACAATTACTGAATTGCACTAATTATGGTTAATGAACTTACAAATTTTTAATCACAATATACATAATTTAGGTACTTTTAGAAAAATTTTTTAAAAATAATATCTCTAAGACAAGATTAATTTAATCACCGATAATTTAATATAAGATATGATGAAATCGACTTATAGAAGCAAAAAATATTAAAAACTCTTTCAAAAACATATAATAAAATATTAACTAACACTACAAAACATATAAAATAATGCAATGATATAAATCCAAGTCATGAGCATTCTGATGGTACCAAATTTAATGACAAAAACCCAATTTATAAAAAAATATATGCTCATCACATAATTTTCCTTATTTTTTGAACTGTATAGATTGTAAATCTTTTTTTTCCTCAGTAAATTAGAAAATCTTATTTCGAGGATTTAAAAAAAAAAATTAGAAAATCTTATTTCGAGGATTTTTTAAAAGAAATTAGAAAATTTTTTTCTACATAAAGTGGTCTTTTTCTTTCCCTGGTTTTATTAATTCTAAATAAAATAACTTTTTTTTTTTTTTAGATTCGCCATCGGTATACTTATAATACAAGCTTTTAGATTTTTCATAGTAACATACCATGAAATTTACTATAAAAGTTTGTAAAAACTGTAGTTTTTCTATTATTTGTTAATTAGGATTTGTATTTTCAATTACTTTTTTTTTTTTTAGATGGAACCATTAGTTGTTGACACAGTTTACATGTACGAAAAAGATAATGCTAAAATTCACAATACAATAAACTATGAATTAGTTCATCTGGATCCACCGACACCGATTCTTCGTCGTGGACAAACTTTTAACATTGCGATCAGATTTGATCGGGAGTACAATGATGAAACAGATATTGTGAGATTATTATTCAACTTTGGACCGAATCCAAACATTTTTCGCGGAACACAAGGAGTAGATGTTGTAAAATCGCGTGATTCATATTTAACAGACCTTGAAGCCTGGGGTGTCAGGATGATTGGTGTCAGTGAAACAGATTTGTCAGTTGAAGTAAGAAGTCCCGTTGACAGTCCGGTTGGTGTATGGCAACTAAATATTGAAACGACTACTACTGACAGTAAAGATGCACCAAACGTTTATCAGTATGACAATGACATTTACTTGCTTTTCAATCCTTGGATAAAAGGTATAAATAGATATAAAAAAGTTTTAATAACTAATATTTATTACTTTGTAAACACAGTATTACAAATCATAATCTTTTTTTTTTCTTATAGAGGATTTGGTTTACATAAAAGATGAAACTTTACTAGATGAGTATATTTTGAATGACGTCGGTAAAATTTGGATTGGACCACATGGAAGTACTAGAGGAAGAGAATGGATTTTTGGACAATTTGATGCCAGTGTTTTACCAGCTTGTATGTTAATGTTTGAAAAATCAAATACTAAGCCAATATTACGTGGAGATCCTGTTAAAGTCGCACGAATCATTTCGAAAATGGTATAAATTTATTATTCTTATTTATATTAATTCACTGTAAATTCTCGATGATCAAATGAAGTACCCAGGATATAATTTTTTAATTAAATTTAATTAGGCCATTTCTAATTAAAAATTTTATTTAATTTCATTGTTATTTAACTTTCAAGAAAAAAAATAATTTGCAACAAAAAATGTAGAAAAAAAAAACAATGAGAATCAGAGCTTACATTTTATCATAGTAATTGATTAAATATTTGTAAGCAAATTTTGAAATTTTTATTTGATAAAAATTATGGTTATCTGTAACGCCGTTTAAACATGAAATGCTTGGATTCTTATAATTGATTTCTTTTGATTTAAATGAAATAAAAATTTTAATTTAATTTTATCAAATTTTTTGAAATTCAATGGATTTTCATAAAATTTTATGTAATTGAAATTAACAGGCATCTCAAAATTTTTAGGATTTTTTAAACAAATAAATTATGAATGAAAAGTTTTTTTAAAAAGTTGAATATGTAGAAATTTAAAAAATCATGAATAAAAATTTTAAAATAGTATTTTTTAGTACAATGCCTTTCAATGATTCGTACCGGTCAAGAATTTTACGGAAAATGGAAACATCAAAATTTGGCCAACTCTAAATAAAGAGATCACTAAGTAAAAAATTTCCAGGAAGTTGTAGGTTATTTTTGATCGATTGTCTTTTAGACAACCTCTTTTAAACAGAGTAAAATCTCTGTCGGTTTTTAAAATTACAGGACAATCGATCGCAAATAACTTTACAACTTCCTAAGGCAGCGGTGACAGGAGCTGTTGGTAGTTTCGAGTCTACATAAATATTTTTTACCAAGATTAAAAGCAAAATCTTTGTGTATTTTTTAGATTACAGGACAATCGAACGCAAATAACTTTACAACTTCTTGGAGCAGCGGTCACAGGAGCTGTTGGTAGTTCCGAGTCCTTGAAAATATTTTTTACTAAGATTAAAAGCAAAATCTTGGTGTGTTTTAAAAATAACAGGACAATTGATCGCAAATAACTTTATAAGTTCCTGGAGCAGCGGTCACAGGAAAATTAATTAATTTTTAGCTATCTTTTGTATTTTAAATTTCTTAGTACTTATTTTGTATGATTACTATGTTTTTAATCGTCTTTGTTAAAAATTGTAAAAATTTATATTTGTAAATATTTAGAGATGTCCAAAATTAAAGATATCTAAATTTACTGGTCTATATTTAGAGATGGATATTTTTTAAGTTTACGAATAATTAAAACTGTCAATTTTTTTATATTTCTAAATTTTCAGTTGTCTTTTTATTAACTTGTCTAAATTTATTCTTCTTCATTTTTTTAAATATCTGTCATTTCACTTGTTTGTTTTATGATTTGTCTAATTTCATAGATATCTTATTTTTAAATTTTATAATTTTATGCTTATCTTTTTTAAAATAATTCCAATTTTTCTGGTGACTAAATTTTTACATTACTACCTTTATTGATATCGAAATTTTGAATTATCCTTATTTAGACAAATAATTTTTTTATTATTTCTAATATAATATTTATATAAATTTTTTACTTAGTGATTTCTTTATTTAGAGTTGGCCAAATTTTGATGTTTCCATTTTCCGTAAAATTCTTGACCGGTACGAATCATTGAAAAGCATTGTACTAATTTAATTGATAAATAAAACAAAAAAATGATTAGATTTCTGCTGATTTTAGTATCATAAAATTATATAAAATCTTATGAAAAATTTTTTCTTAAGTAATTTGAGACAAGAAAAATAAAGTAAATAATTTACAGGTCAATTGTTACAATATAATAGACGATAAAGAAGTATTTAATGGTATCCTGTTTGGTCGGTGGGACGGTAAATATGAAGATGGGACCGCGCCAGCAGCATGGACTGGAAGTGTACCGATTTTGGAACAATATCTTGAATCAGGCGGCGATTACGTAAAATATGGTCAATGCTGGGTATTTGCCGGAGTTGTTACAACTATTTGTCGTGCTCTGGGATTACCATCACGTGTAATTACCAATCTGGTATCAGCTCACGATGCGAATGCATCGCTTTCGATAGATCGTTATTACGACATTAACATGAAACCGCTAGAACGTGATCCAAACAACTTGACCAATACTGATTCGATATGGAACTATCACGTTTGGAATGATGTATGGATGGCACGCCCAGATTTACCGAAAGGATACGGAGGTTGGCAAGCTATTGACGGAACACCTCAAGAAGCTTCTGATGGATTTTATCGTTGTGGACCGGCATCTGTGGAAGCTATCAAACAAGGAGTCGTTGGATTAAATTACGATATCACTTTCTTAGTTGCTACTGTTAATGCTGATGTAATTGGCTGGAAAGAAGATCCCAATAGCATTATTGGATTTTCACGTATTAATGGTGATACCAAACAGTTAGTATTTTATTTTTTTCATCAATTACTGAATATATGTTTGAAAATTTTTGGAAAAGAACAAACTAATCAATTTTGATACAACTTATGGTTTGGAATTTCAAAAGCTTTTAAATTACAAATAATCATATAGTTATTACAAAAAAAATAACTAAAATTTAAAGTAGATAAATATATTACATGGAAAAATTTATTACTCATAAACATTTCAAATAATAAAATTTCAGTACCAATTTTTAATTGATAACATTCATTATTCGCATGTTAAAATTTAATGAATCCGAAATTAATAGCCATTTTACCATTTTTTGGATTTTATTTTACACATGAATTATCAGAGTGAAAGTTTTAAAGAAATTTTACTTGTTGAAACTTTCAAAAACTATAAATGTTTTTTAAATATTTTCTTAATACTTATTTATTTTTTAAAAAGAACCAAAAAAATTAAAAAAAATTTTTTTTTACTTAAAATTTATATTATGCATTCCAAATTTTTTTGTATTTACAATTTCATTATATTAATTACAATGATTTTTTTCCTATGTTCAATTCATTTTAATTTATAAACAAAAATTGAGTTTTTAACATTTCAATATCTAAAATGTAAATTTACAGTATTTTTTTCCGTGTATAATTTTTAACTGCATTGCTTGCTATTATATGCTATTCCAATTATAATTTATAATTAACAAGTTAATTAATGATTAATGTCTAATTAAATAAGCTTTAATTTTTAAAAAATGTTTTATATTTAATTATGAATAACTATTAAATATTTAATTATATAATTATAAAAATATAATGATTTAAAATTTAATCATCACTATACTGATTTATAAAATTTAGAAATTTTTTTTATAATTCCAAGGCGAGCTATGAAATAAAAAAGTAGTAAATAAAAAAAGAAAACCTAATATAAATTTTATTACTATTAATGGTGTGAAGTAAATAAATTATGCGTTACTAATAAGCATGTAATTTATTACAGTATTGGACGAATGATTCTTACAAAGGCACCTTGGATCTTTGATCCGAATGGTGATAGAGATCGTGAAGACATCACATTACAATACAAATCCCCAGAAGGTAAAGGAACATAATGATAGTGATTATTGATGGAGCATTAATAAATATTCAATTTTTATTTAAGTAATAAAATATCTTGATAATTAAATGTCAGGTTCCGGAGATGAAAGATTAACCTTGTACCGAGCCGTACGTAGCACTCCGACCGCCAAAAGATTTTTTTCAGTACCGGCTCCTGAAAACGAGGACCTTGAATTCAAGCTAGTTGATTTAGAACGAGTTAACATTGGTGAAACATTCTCCATCACCGTGAATATTGTTAACAAAGCAGCTGTACCAAGAACTATTAAAGCTGTACTTTGGGCTGGAAGTGTTTATTACAATGGCGTCAAGGCAAACCTGGTAAAAAGAGCTGAAGGCAATTTCGTTGTGCAACCTAATGCTAGTGAGGATTTTTATAATTACGTCTAATAATTATTAAAATTATTATAATTTATTTACTTTAATTTAAAATTATAATATTTTTATTTTCAGAGGAACAACTTAGATTAAAAGTTACTGTTGATGAATATTTAGATAAATTAGTTGAGTATTCAATTATGAAAATAAATGCCATTGCAACAGTAGAGGAAACCAATCAAACCTGGGCAGATGAAGATGATTTCCAAGTTATTAAGCCAACTATTAAAGTACAGGTATTTTATTTATTAAAAATTATTTTTAAAAGTTTGAATAATATAAAATATCAACTTAGTTTTTTTTTTTATGTATTTTAATTATTTTTAGATCGCGGGAGATCCGATGGTCGGCCAATCATCAACAATTACCTTAAGTTTTAGAAATCCTCTGAAAATAGCTTTAACTAACTGTGTGTTCAATTATGCTGGACCAGGAATTTCGAAAAATAAAACATTGAAATTTCGCGATGTTGGTCCATTAGAAGACATACAAGTGGAACATGAATTAGTACCACAAAAAAGTGGACGACAACAAATTATCGCAACTTTCACATCAGATCAACTTGTCGATGTTACTGGTTCTGCTACGGTCGATGTTTACGAAGAATAAATTTTTTTTTTTATTTTAATCATTATATTACATGTTAGTTTTCTTCATGTATTAAAAAGACATATATTTTTTACCTCTCAAATGAGATGTATCTATCTTTATAAATAAAAATATAAATTTTCTATGTTAATTAATGAAACTTTTTTTATTTAGCTTAATTTATTTCATAGTAAGCAGAAAATTGAAGTGACCAAAATATAAATGAACAAAGTGTCCCGTAAATTATCGGTAAAATTGTTCTTTTGGATATTATGGAATGCATTGAAAGATTTAAATTTTCAGTATTCGATAATGAAGATGATGATGATACTGACAATAATAATTCTGATGAATTACCAGAAGATAGTTCATCTTTATGATTCTTTAATTTATCTTCCTTTACATTTATTGTTTTTTCTTCTATTCCATCTAAAAGTTTTTGTACAATAAATCTTATTTCTTGAATTCCAGAATCAGAAATTTTTTTTTCAATTAAATAATTAGATTTTATTTCTTCACATACAGTACCATTGAGTAAAATTTTTTCCGGGTTATTTTCAACAAGATTATTATCAGATTCTTGTTTATTTTGTTGATATTCTTGGTAAATTTTATATGCTTGATACAAGTTTTGCGCACGTTCAGTTGCTATTTTAAATGCTCTGATCACTTCTGTGGGAATATTATTCAAACTTCCACAACTAACAACATCATAATCTGAAATCTTACTAGTGCACTCTTGTAACGATTTTTGTGATGATATTAATTCACTTGAAAGATTAGAAACAACTTGTTCAAAAGATATCGCGGACGCCGCATTAGATGTTCTATCAAAATCAATACTAGCTAAACAATTTAACTTGCTAACCTGACATTCAACGTCATGAGTCGTGATTTTGAAATCTTCTGATGACAATCCATAAAGATGATTATCTGTATTGATTGATTGCGAATCACAATTGAAATTCTGAATATAAAGTGTATCTCTTCCAGTTGCTGTATCAATTAAAACTACTTGGTCGGTATTTGTATTTTCACATTGATATTTTAATTTTATTGTTTCAATCGAAGCGTCTTTTTTTTTTGCTGAAAAATATTTCAACAATAATGTTTCAGAAGTTTGTGTATCAGCAACGCAGTAAGATTCATGACCAAGTAAATCTTCGAGAGATTCTTCTTTGATTGTATCAATCAACGGAATATTGCAAAAAACTTCAGCATCTATAAATACTTGACTTGATATTTCATTGGTAGAAATTAGAGACTTTAAATTGTCACAAGAAGTTTTTACATCAACTGACTGAGTATTTTTGTGCTCGCAATCAATTAAATCAGTTTCTGTATAAGCATTTATTTGATTTAATTGATTGATTGAAAATTCAGTTTCTGTAAAAGTATCGACTTTACTCAATTGACTAAACCATTTAGTTTCTGTGAAAGTATCAACTTGATGTAATTTATTATCTTTTAATAAAACTGCGGTATTTAATTCTTTTAAATCGTCATTGAAATTTATTTTTTCGTTTTTATTATCATTTAAAAAATCAATTTTTGAATTATTTGCAACTAAATTATTTAATTCATTATCAGAAGTATTTTTTAATGTTTTATTTACTTCAATTAGCTCACAAGAGTATTCTTTTTCAGAAAATATTTCTTCTGATATCAATGAACATTTTGAATTTATAACATCTTCGACATTAATTCCTTCTCTATAATTTTCTTTTTTTAATTCTACACTATCAGTTTTAATTTTTTCATTTACTTCTTTTCTTGCTACCAAGTCTAATTTTTTTTCCATAACAAATGTCTTAGATTTCACTAGTCCAGTTTGTGGTTCATCTTTATTTTTGGTAATTTTTTTATTTTGTGATTTCAATTTTTGAGAGTCACAAACTACAATATTATTTCGTGGAGATATTTTATTTGAAACCGAAGATTTTTGAGTTGGATGCACATGACTATTGACCTTTTGACTTTTTAACTTAAAAGTTTTTAAATTTTCCGGTGATGATTTTAACTTATTATTTTTGTGATTATTACTTACAGTTTCGCGATCTTCTGGAAGATCATTCATATGCATAAAGGATTGAAATAGAGCACGTCCGCGAAAATTTTGAGGAATCAACATTTTTGATGGCTTAGCAGCTGTTTTGAACTGGCCTGTCAGCACTGCGCTCAACTTGTTATTAACGGGATTTGATTTTGAATTATTTATTTTTTTATCCATTACATTATCTGCTGTTTTTAGTTGTTTGGATTTAATTAATTCACTGTATTTTGAATTATTCAAGTTATCAATCATATTTAATTCATCTTTTGATCTGCCAATAATTTTACTTTTAAATCCAATACTTGTTTCAATTTCTTTTTTACAGCTAAATGTTTTCTGTCTATCTATTTTTATTGTGTGAAGTAAATCCTGCTGCACAATATTTTCATGAGTGCTTTTAAATTTTTTTAGTAAGTCGGGTGATTGATAATAATTATTAATTGAAAAATTGATTTGATGGTACTTTTCATTTTTATTTTGTTGGTTAGCGTCTATGTTAAACAAAAATTCGTCTTTTGATGTATCAATTTTTACCGGTATTTCATTGAAGCTTTTATTATCTTCTTGGGCTAGAATATGTTCTACATATTGACGAATTTCTTCTAGTCTTCTTTGATTGAATGGAACTGGTGTTGGATTTTTATCAATAGAACTATCAACTTTCTCATTGGATGATTTAAATTTTTTATGATTATTGATCCACAGTAAATTAACTTTATTCGAAGAAATGTTTGGATGAATCGATTCATCTAAATTTGACTTACCCCCGAGAACAGTATCAAAAGATTCATTACCAATTTGTTGAATATTATTTCTTGATTTTATATCTTTCTTTGCAAAACTATTTTTATAAAAAAATTTACTTCTTGCTTTTGAATTAAGTTTCAACTGCTTACTGACATTATTTAAACTTTTAGGTTTTAATTCTGAATATGTTAAAGAACCCGGTAATTGGTGTTGATTAACATTTATCGATTGGAAAATAGATCTGATAATTTCGATTCCTTGTGACTCCTTAGGTATACTTTTCATATTTGAATTCCACGAATGAACCATTTTTTAAAGTTATTGATTATTCAACAACCTAATTACTATTTTGTGTTAAGTAAGTCACATAACTAAATTTTGACAGTTAAATAATAATAAGATTTAAAATTATTATCATTTGTTTTCAATTATAACTTATAATAAACGAATAACTGAATAATAAATGTTGACTAATAAAAAATATGCATGACTGATATTAAAAAATTAATTTCAATAGATTAAATAACAAAGATTAGTTACGGATAAAAATTATTTTATTTCTTGTAATACATATCCGTTGTTAAATTTACTTGGTAGCAACAGGAGCTGATTGGCTGGATGATTTCGAGTCACGCATTGAAGCGCTGCGTTTTCTCTTGATTTCTTCAGCACGCCTGGCTTTAGCTTCCTTCTGTCTTTGAGCCAAGAGCTTGGCATACTCAGCAGCTTGTTCTTTGCGTTGAACGCAACGTCTCTTCTTCAAAGCAACTCTATGACGTTTGCGCTACAAATTCAAATAAATAATTAGTATACAAATTATCGATAATAAATTCAACAAAAAAAAAAAAAAAAAAAAAAAAACAATGTTAAAAAGTAGTCATTACCTGAAGGGTAACCGGAGTGATGAGACGTTGAATCTTAGGGGCCTTGAAGCACTCTTTTTTGCCTTCTTTTTGAACAGGTCGCTTGACTACGAATTCACGTACATCGTCTTCTTTAGTCAAATTAAACAATTTACGGATTCTTCCGGCTCTTTTTGGTCCCAATCGACGGGGCAAGTTTTTGTCGGTAAGTCCGGGAATGTCCTTTAATTTAAGTTAATAAAAAAAATTAATAATCAACACATAATTTTTTTTTTAAATCATCAATTATTAGTAAAGAAAAAAATGTTAAAATGTCGAATTCCTACACTGAGAGAAAATGTATTAAACTTAGTCTCCCAAATCTTAAAACTCAGATAATCTTCCACGACCATAAACATATCCAAGATTTTAAAATCACACTTGGACACTTGTTGGGTACCATGGAAATCAATAAGTAAATTAATAGTGATAATGAAAAAATAATAATAATTATAAATATTACCTGTTCCCCTTTTTTGACGATTACAAGAGCCAAGACCGAAAGGTTGGCGTCAACAATGCAACCACGAACAGATTTACGTTTACGCTCACCATCACGACGTGGTCTGTAGCAAGAGTGACCCTTGGAAAGTAATAATCGTACACGGCCTAAAGATAAAAAAAATGAATAAATAAAAAGTACGAAACATAATTTAAAAAATAATTATTAAATAAATATTTATACAAACCATTGGTCAAGACTCCTTGTTTCATGGGAAATCCTTGCTTGTCATTTCCACCAGCAATACGTACAACGTATCCTTTCCATTCATCGCCAAGAGAATCAGCTTCTATCTCAGCACCCATACGCTTCTCGTAGAAGATTCTGACTTTGTGCTCGTCAACGATTTCAATCAATTTTTGGCATCCCGTTGCCGGGTAAGAAACGTTAAGCTATAAAAAAAGTTATAAACGTAATAACGATTATTCATTATTATCACTCACAAGCTCTATAGCAAAGTGAGGTTAAGTTAACCTCCAATGATAAGTTGGTAATTAAAATTTAATTTTAGAAAAAGAATATTATAATTATTGACAATGGCTTAGATAAATAATTTATTAGTGGAGTTATTTGTTTGTTTATTTAAAAATTTGATTTTAGTAAATTTAGGAGCGGCAAGTGACACTTATTTGTGAACTCATGCATTTTAAGAACAATAATATTCAACAAAGTATTAAAATATTCACATCAACATATTAAAAATAATTCACTTTTTCCGTTAAACTATTTAGATTTTTATCAATTGTTAAGATTAAATTATTATTTTCGGATTTGTACCTTCATGATGACAACGATGTGAACGTTTCACGAAACTTAGGAAAAAGAACCAACACGCGTTAATTCTTAGCCTCTTGCGCAGCACAACTCACGTTTAGCGGTTTAGATGGAGAAGGTAAAGAAGGTAAAGACTATTTTACGCGGGAACGTATGTTTTTTTTTTAATTTCAACTTCTTGATTACAATTTTCAAATAAATTAAATTTACTTAAAATAATCATTTTTATTAATTTTATTTTTATTTTTATTAAAATTTACTACAAAAATGATTAGAAAAAAATTTTTTTTTATCGTTTATATTTGAAAATTAAGAAAATTTGTATTTATTATTATTAATATACATAAATCATTAATCAAAAACATTTGTAATATTGTTAGGTAAAAATTAAAATAATACTAAAATTTATAGATTTATGATAATTTTTTTAACGAATAAGTTAGAAAAAAAAAAATATAAAAAATTTACCTATAGAAATGTAAAAAATAATCAATACAAATTTTTAATACTAATTGATTTATTAAATGAAATTATAAAATAGTCAGATTTCTGTCCATTCATCCGAAAAGTTGTTTTATCATATATTAGTTTTGTATTCTTTATTTTCAATTGATAATTTTTCGTTAAGTAATTTAAAATTTAAATATTTTTTTTTATTAGATCTTATTAAATTTCAAGTGAATAATCAGATTTAATGAATAGAAATAAATATTATTCAGTATTTATATTTTCATAAAAAAGTTTAGTTTTCTCCAAATTGTTTGCCGGTATTTTTTTTTTTTGTTAATAAATAATTCGAATTAAACAACAGGCGAGTTGTCGGAAAAAATTTATAATTTGCCATGAAAATATTATATTTAAAAACAATAAATGTCGATGTATGTATTTTAAAATAAAAAATAAGTTAATATAAACACAATAAATGAATAACCGGCATATTTACTATGTGCGATATGGGTTACACCTATATCTATATGTATACTTAACTGAGAGTTAAGAGAAACGAGTACACGAGTAGAGCACACTCATGTGCACCTTCATTATCTTCGATCGTTTTATTTTTTCTTATTCCGCAAAGATACATTCATTGTAATATTGCAGTGTGATGATTTTTATATATATTAATGGTGTTGTTTTATTATTATTGTATAATTGACAATTAAGCAAAGAGGCTGTTTGAAAATAAAATAACAACTAGCTTGAAATATATATATATATAAAAAAAAAAAGAAAAAAATATATAATAATTAAAAAGAGACAACACGAGAAGTCAGAGGATATTGCGTATTGAAATGTCGACACAGATTTTCTATATATTTAATTTATTTTTTTAACGTATAACTCATCAAGATTTAATTATTTATCATTTTATTCTGTGGTGTATATATTCATTAATATTAATAAGTTATGTCAATATAGTTTATTCATTTTTTGTGACTAAGCTATTAGTTGTAAGTAATAATAATTTATTGTTTCAACGTGCAGCTGTCTTATAGGTTAAAAATGCTCGAAACCTTTTAAGATATTAGCTTTTATGCTAAAACACTATCAATTATAATGTCAAAGTTATAAAAAATTATTTGAGTTTAATAAAGTTGAAAAAAACTTATAATTAACAAAAAAAAAAATTGAAACTATTTTTAAAATTCAATGTAAGTCCTAATGATTATATTTACTACCGCACTTTTAGTTTAGGTTCAGTTGTGATGGTTGATGTGGATTGAAAATTATATATTCGATGCTTGAAATTTTAATAAATAAATCGTCCGAACGTAAGCCATGAACGCGGCTGTGATTGATGTTCTCCAGCGTGCTGGTAGTCAGGATCCAAGTGTCTTGAAACCAGCTGAACAAATGCTGAGAGAATGGGAAACACAGAGTGGATTTTATACTGCTTTATATGTATGTTGTTTGAACATAAATTGACCAATTAATGAGATCACATATTACTATAATTATTAACTTATTGATCATTATTTTCAGAATGTCTTTTCTAATCATACACTACCTGTTAATGTGAGATGGATGGCTTTATTATGTTTCAAAAACGGTGTCGAGAGATATTGGAGGAAAAACGCCCCAAAGTAAAAATTTTATTTTTTTTATTTTTATTTTAGTTGGATAGTAATAAGCAGTTACCTTTTAACCGACATTTTTGAAAACAACTTTTTTGAGAGTGTATTTATAGTAAACAAGCATTTCTAAAACCAAATTTGCTATCTACAAAATTTCGAAATAAATGTTGGTTAAGGTGTTATTGCTTACTATCATCCAATTATGGTTACATATTTTATATTACTAGTCTAAATAAATTTATTTAGTATTAAAAATATCTTATTTATTTAAACTAGTTTAAATAAATAAAACTTTTGATGTCTGAATTTTAGTTTATAAGATCTTGAAAAACAAAAATCAAAAATTTTAAAGTTTTTTCAAGTAATAAATATTTTAGTAAGAATTAATTTAGAAAATACTCAGTTATTTTTACTGTCAGTACAATTATATTTTGATCATAAATAACTTAATATAATTGAATTTAAATTTTACAATTAATAAAAAATTATCCTAAGCTTATGAAAGTTATTACTCATTGTAAGTAAAGAACCAAATTAATAAAAATATTTAAATATTTCAGCGCAATAGCAGAAGAAGAAAAAGAATTTTTACGACGTAGTCTCATAGCAAGTTTTGATGAGCCAATAAATCAATTAGCAACTCATTTAGCAGTTGTGATTGGAAAAATAGCCAGGCTGGATTGTCCACGTGAATGGGGCACATTAGTACCTACTTTACTGGAAGTGATACGCGGAGAAAATTCAATAGCAAAACATCGTGCGTTGTTAACACTTCATCATGTTGTAAAAACCTTAGCGTCTAAACGTTTGCTAGCGGACATTAAGTTATTTGAACAATTAACGACGAATATGTTTAATTTCATTCTTAATATATGGAATACATATACTGAATCATTTTTTATATTGGCATCGAATGCAGCAGTACCAGAAAATCAAATACAAGAAGCATTAGAAATGGCATTACTGTCCTTAAGAATTTTACGAAAACTAACAGTTAATGGTTTTTACAATATTTCAAAGTCTGAAGATGCAATGATGTTTTTAAAAGTCATCTTTTCAAAAGCGAAAGTTTGTTTAGAGTGTCGCAAAACATTAATGTGCCGCGGATTCCAGGTTGAGTCACTTGAAAAATTTATTATACATTTGACCAAAGTTTTAAATGGAGCATTAAATAATCATCCAAAATGTTATGTTGAATTTATACCAGCTTCATTAGAATTTACATTTTTTTATTGTTTTACCGAGGATGGAAAACCATTGACATTTGAAAAATTTGTTATTCAGTGTTTGAATCTTATGAAAGCTATATTAATTCATTCAGACTACAGAAAAATTACCGCTGCCGACGTTAATTGTCAAAAAGATGATGTTGCCCAGCGCGTACATCAATTAAAACAAGAATTTTTTACTCCAGAAGTATTAAAAGAAATCTGTTCAAAACTAGTTACTCATTACTTTTTACTTACTCAAGAAGATTTACAAATGTGGGATACTGATCCTGAAAATTTTGCTGTTGAAGATTCACGAGAATCATGGAAATATAATTTACGAGTGTGTACACAAACTGTTTTCTTGTCAATATTCCCACAATCGATTAATGTTATGTCATCTGTGTTAATGGATTTAATGCAGAGATATCATCAGCCCGTAGATCCAAATGATTGGCGGGCAATTTTAATGAAAGACGCAGTTTACCTTGCCGTTGGTCTTGTCGCATTCGATCTTTATGATGAAGTTAATTTTGATCAATGGTTCTCGACAACACTTAGACAAGAATTAGAAGTTAAAAGTAATAATTATAGGATTATAAAAAGACGAGTTTGTTGGCTCATTGGTCAATGGACAAGAGTTAAATTGAGCGAAAAATTAATTCCTGAACTTTATAAACTGATGATTAAAGCTTTGAGCTCTGATGAGGATCTGGTTGTGCGATTAGAGGCTAGTAACACATTGAAACAAGCATTAGATGATTTTCAATTTCATATTGATGAATTTATGCCCTTCCTCGAAACGACATTTTTAT
This sequence comes from Cotesia glomerata, assembly GCF_020080835.1. Taxonomy (NCBI): domain Eukaryota; kingdom Metazoa; phylum Arthropoda; class Insecta; order Hymenoptera; family Braconidae; genus Cotesia; species Cotesia glomerata. The sequence goes on along the minus strand of NC_058159.1, from coordinate 10,657,222 downwards.
TACTGTTCAATCTTTTACGAGAGGTTACTGAGTGTGATACCAAAGTATGTTCCATTATTCTTATTTCGTATTACAAAATATTTTAATCTTTTTTATTTAACTTTTTTTTTTTTTTTTTTTTTTTTTTTTTCAGATGCAAGTTTTATATGTGTTGTCATTTGTAATAGAACGAGTTGGTAACGATATTCGGCCTTATGTTGGACCACTTAGTGCTTATTTACCACAACTTTGGGAAATTTCAGAGAAACATAATATGATGAGATGTGCCATAATTTCTACTCTTGTACATTATGTAAAAGTAAGTTGGATTTTTAATAAACTATTTGTGGGAACCACAAGATCCTGAAAAACAAAAATATTTTTTGACAATAATATGATATATGCTATTTTAGGCTTTACGTTCAGAATGTATTATTGTTGAACCAATGATTGTAAGTATGGTGGGCTTAAGTTGTGATCTCAATCAAGATGCTCATGTGTATTTAATGGAAGATGGTTTAGAGTTATGGCTGGCACTTCTTGAAAATATTGCTACGCCTACACCCGGAATTATGGAGCTTGTTCAAAATATGCCGGCTCTTTTAGGTAAATATGATCTTTTTATTTATTTTTAAACTTTTTCATTAAACTTGTTCATCAATAATTTGCTGTAATTTACAGATTTTGGACTAGATCAAGTAACTTTTAAGCCGGCTATTAATATTATTCAAGCGTATATA
>NC_058159.1:10143928-10356403 GCF_020080835.1 Cotesia glomerata | reverse complement strand
CATCTGTTTATCAGATGGTGACCAGACAACTTCGAATTTAACAATCGCCCCACACTAAGTTTAAACAACCCTCCTTTAAATAAATAATACCCTCTCTAGAATCCTACCGTTTAGCAACAATTCCCCAACTCCATTTAGTTTCCACCAATCATAAACCGAAATACCCTTCCCAAAATTGCATTAACTGACTGACGATCGTTTTACCAAAAATCGACTAAGGCAGTTACTGACAAACCATAGACCAAGCTCGCCGAGCGTTCTTACCGAATTCATACCTACTTTTCTACCGACCAAATTTATGTAACCAGAGTCAGTGCTCACTTTTCAATAAATAATTTATTTTTAAAATAACTATTGTGATCTTTTTAATTAAATATCACAAATTTCTTGTAGTTTCATACCTCTTTTAATTTACAAGAAAACATTTTGGTCCTCAAAGCCGGAGTATATAAATTTATATTTGCAAATCCCAGTAAAACATACATATTAGTAAAAAAGTGTAACGTGCAAGTGACAATACCAACGGTGTCCATCAGTTCAAGTGTATCACGACGACCAATTCCAACTGCAGTCCAGAAAGCCATTCAACGTCCTAGGAGGGCATCAAAATTTATCATCGCCATCATCATTAAAGGTTAGTTGGTTTTTTGTTTTGCCAAATCAATTAATAATCGGCCAATTAACATAAATCCTTTCAATCTAAAACCCATTGCATACCCATTTTAAATTTCGTACATCTTTGATAATCTATTCATCCCTATTTGAATCGATATGGCTGATCTCACTCGACTTAAAAGACAACGCGGACATATTCAGGCCATGATAACCACGCTAAAAAAGATTCTAGATGCATCAGATGAAAATCCGGATCAACGTAACCTTAACTATATTAAATCATCTCTTGATTCGGCTCGGAAAGCTTTTGAAAAATTTGAAAGAATTCAAAGTCAATTAGAAGAGTTAGATGAGAAAGAAATAGATAATCGCGCCGCATACGTACAAGTTTATAACCTGGAAGTAGCCCGTGCTGAAACATTGCTACAAGAAGCAAATCCCCCTCCAATACCGGCAGGTGACCAAGCAGCAACCAACGCAACCATTGTTCAGACACAAGTCACTTCAGCACTACCACCTATCACCGTACCTACCTTTGACGGAGCTCCAGAAAATTGGTTCTCCTTTTTCAATTTATTTGAAGCCGTACTTGACGAATACAAGTTAAAACCAGTTAAAAAATTACATTTTCTTCGGACAGCGCTCAGTGGAAAAGCAGCAAACGCGATCGAATCCCTCGAATTAACAGACGAAAATTATCAAGTTGCTGTTTCGATTTTAAAAGATCGATATGAGTCAACCCGGCGACTCACCCGTCGGCATTGGTCAGTTTTGCGCGAATATCCACGTTTGCAGAAAGATTCACCATCGGCGATTAGTCAACTCGTAGATACTTTCAACCAGCACACTAGAGCATTAGAAAATCTTAAAGCACCAGTCTGTTTTTGGGATATTCCGTTGGTAGATTTAATTTTGTCCAAGATCGGTTCCACTACAGCATGGCATTGGGAATTAACCCTATCCGATGATAAAATTCCACCATACAAAGACCTTTTAAAGTTCCTCGAAAAAAGAGCGGTTTGCGGAGATAATGTCCGAAATGACACAAATTCAAGTTCCTCGAAACAAGATCATAATTCAAAACCAAATCATCATCGACCGCAAACTCAAGCATTTTACTCGAATAACAATGCTAGGCAACATTCATCAAACCATCAGCATGAAACCTCGGTTAACTGCCCCGTCTGCGATGAGAAACATCGATTATATACCTGCGACAAATTTCGTGAGCTAACGGTCGAGGAAAGACGCAAGGTCGTTTCAAATGCCCAGCTATGTTTCAATTGTTTCGGAAATAATCATACAGTAAAATCATGTCGTTCAAAAGGTACATGCAGAAAATGTTTAAAACGTCATAATACATTATTACATATTGAAATTACCGATAATTCATCAGTCAGTCCGAAGTCTGAATCCAACAACAATAACAACAATAATAATGATAGCCATATTTGACTAGTAAATGAAGACCCAGCTACAAAAAGCCTACCCGCATCGAAAGGAAGGCAAATTACCTTAGTAGTAGACACGTTCTCGAACGACATTATGGTTACAGCCATATTAAATGTGTTAGATAAAGACCAAAAAGCTATGTCATGCAGGGCATTGCTTGATACCTGTTCCACTACAAATTTCATGACCCAAAGTTTAGCAGAGACCTTAAGATTGAAAACTATTACCTGTCGTATACCTATCGGCGCACTCAATACCATGACCACTTATTGTAACAAAATAACTACCGCTACCATTACCTCTCGTGTGAACAATTTTAAGAGAACTTTGACCTTTTTAATCATACCTACCATATCGCATATCATACCAGATCAACCAATTCAACGAGAAATGTTAAAGATACCTGCAAATATCAAGTTAGCTGACCCTACCTTTCATAAACCAGGATCTATTGACCTGCTTATAGGAGCAGGAACCACACTTTCAGTGTTATCAATCGGACAAATACCATTGTCATTACCAGACCAACAAGAAGTATTCCTTCAGAAGACATTACTCGGATGGATTATAGGAGGAGCTGCACCAACAAGTAAAAATGTCACTGCGCCGCAGTGTCATGCAACCAGCACCATTAATTTCGATTTAACCAAGTTTTGGGAGATAGAAGAATGCCCAACCACCAGTAAACTTACACCAGAAGAAATACAGTGTGAACTGCATTTTCAGAAACATGTATCAAGAACACGCGATGGCCGATATATCGTAGCGTTACCATTTAACCCAAATAGTCCTGACCTTGGAGAATCGTACCATCTCGCGTTAAAAAGATTAAAAAGTACCGAACGAAAATTAAAGAATGACTTAAACCTAGAAGTTCAATATTATAATGTATTACAAGAATATGTAGACCTCAACCATATGTCACCAGTCAATGTTTCACCTTCAAATACACCTAATTATTACCTACCACATCACGCTGTGATTAAAAACAGCAGTATGACCACTAAAGTACGAGTTGTATTTGATGGATCTGCGAATACAACTACCGGTGTATCTTTAAATGACGTATTATTCACTGGACCTACCATTCAATCTGATTTATTCTCATTATTAATACGGTTTAGGAAACACCCTATCGTTATAACAGGCGATATTGAAAAAATGTACCGACAATTTTTAATTAGAAAAGAAGACCGAAAATACCAACGCATTCTGTGGAGGAACAGTAATAATGAAATACAAACCTACGAGTTAGATACCGTAACCTTTGGGATTAGAACGTCTCCATACCTGGCTATTCGATGTTTACACCAATTAGCCGACGATGAAGGACAACAGTTTCCTATAGCAGCAAAAGTTTTAAAAGAAGATTTTTATGTAGACGACCTACTCTCAGGAACTGAAGATGTGGAAAAGGCAATAAAAATTAGACAACAAGTAACACAAATCTTAAGAAGGGCCGGACTCACAATTCGTCAATGGGCCTCAAACAACTCTGCTGTATTAAAAGACGTACCTCAAGAAAATATAAACCCTCATTTGCAGTTGGGTGACTCGACATTAAAAACACTTGGTATATGTTGGGAATCCAGAACTGACAATATAATCTATACAGTTAAACCTATTTTATTTTTAGAACAAACCAAAATAACCAAGCGAAACATTTTATCTGAAGTTGCAAAAATATTTGATCCTCTCGGTTTATTAGCTCCAGTCATTATTTTAGCAAAAATTCTTATCCAAAAGCTGTGGGATGCAAAACTAGATTGGGATGAATCTTTACCTATCCAACTCCATACAGAATGGAAAACCTATTGCACTCAACTGAATATATTAAACCAGGTATCATTTCCAAGAACCATTGTTACACCGAATACAAAACAACAACAATTGCATGGATTCTGTGATGCCAGTGAAAAGGCATACGGAGCCTGTATCTACCTGCGAGTGACTGACCCTCAAGGAAAGATCCAGGCACTTCTAATATGTGCCAAGTCAAAAGTAGCCCCTTTAAAAACCATTACCATACCCCGACTTGAATTATGTGGAGCTCAACTGTTATCATCTTTAATGAAAGCAACAATCACTGCATCAAAAATGACATTTGACAATATACATTATTGGACCGATTCTACCATTGTTCTTAACTGGTTAAATACCTCACCACATCAGTTAAAAACATTTGTATCCAACCGAGTTTCAGACATTCAAACAAAAACCGATGTTAAATCATGGAGACATGTTCCGACAAAAGACAATCCAGCAGATCTTGTATCAAGAGGAGTTTTGCCAGCTGAATTTACCTCAATGAACATCTGGAAACATGGGCCATCTTGGCTAAGAGAACTTGCCGAAAAATGGCCTACGTATCAATTACCATTGTTAAAGGAAATACTTGAGCACCGGAGAGCTACCTGTTTATTAACCATACCTCATGAGTTTGTCGACCTTACCAGATTTTCAAGTTATAACCGTATGATCCGTTCGTTAGTTTATTGTCTCAGATTCGGCCAACATTGTAAAACAAAAGGTCCTTTAACTATAAAGGAACTACGTGATATGGAGATCCGGATTTTAAAAGCTGTACAAAAACAAGCCTTTGCTAAAGAAATAAAAGAATTACAAGAATCGGGAACTCTCATTCATGATACCATCAAAATATCAAAATTAACTCCAAAAATGGATGACCAACAAATTATGAGAGTAGGTGGACGATTATCTTCATCAGACTTACCCTATAACACAAAACATCCTATCATTTTACCAAAGAATAATCATGTTACTAATGTAATTATTCGACATTACCACAATCTACATTTGCATACCGGAGTCCATCAAACATTATATTTACTCCGACGTAAATATTGGATTATTGATGGAAGAAGTCAAGTCTTCAAAGTTTTGAAAGGATGTTTACAATGTTGGAAAACAAAACCTCCAACACCCAGTTACCTCATGGGAGACCTACCTAGACAACGAGTCACGCCTTCGCGCCCTTTCAGTCAAGTTGGAGTTGATTACTGTGGACCATTTCTACTGAAAGAGAAGAAATACCGTAATAAAACAGCAGTAAAATCGTATGTTGCCGTATTTGTTTGCTTATCTATAAAAGCTGTCCATTTAGAATTAGTTACCGACCTGTCCTCTGAAGGTTTTATCGCAGCATTAAGACGCTTCGTCTCTCGACGCGGTTTATGCCAGGACATCTTCAGTGATAACGGAACTAACTTTGTAGGAGCAAATAATATTTTGAAAGAATTGACCGAAGAGCTTTATACTACTGATGCTCAAGATAAGATTAACGCTTACCTAACCAGCAAGGGAATTCAATGGCATTTTATACCACCACGGGCACCTCACGTGGGCGGCTTATGGGAAGCCGCAGTGAAAAGCTTCAAACGTCATTTGATCCACGTCGCAGGACTAGAGATGCTGTTTACCTATGAACAATTTAATACCCTAATAACCGAGATCGAAGCCATATTAAATTCGCGCCCTCTTACTCCCATTTCTTCTGATTCCAATGATCCCATAGTCCTTACACCTGGCCATTTTTTGATTGGTGATTCATTAACCAACTTACGCGACCGAAATTTCACCGATGTCCCTACTAATCGTTTAAAGACATGGGAACATATCCAAAAGGTCAAACAAGACTTTTGGAAACGTTGGAGACGTGAATATCTCACTGAAATAATCCAACGAACCAAATGGACAAAATCAGAACCCAATATTACCGTTGGGACAGTGGTCATCCTGAAGGAAGATAACCTACCCCCATCACAATGGGCCTTGGGACGAGTCATCGAATGTTTACCAGGTGATGACGGTGTTGTTAGAACGGTGAGAGTGAAAACCGCGAAAACCTCGTTCATTCGTAATGTGAAAAAATTAGCAATTTTACCGATCATTCAGACTGAGAAAGAATAAAAAAAAAAAAAAAAAAAAAAAATAGAAAGACATTTACTAGAGACTTTAAGTGATTTGAAATTTACATTACTTTACTTTATTAATATTATCGTATTGTATTGTTGTTCGGTTGACCCTCTCAACGGGGGGAGAATGTTCAGTTATGTATCGTAGTTTTGTAAGTTTTTGAGAAAATTGTAAAATATTTCTAAGTTTACTCATATTTTAAAATGTTTGACAGAGTTTCTACAAATACGTTGTAAAACGTATAATCCGATAATATATGACCGCTAAGATTCAAGTAGTTACCATTGTTAAATAATCCCTTTAATGACCTAGACGAACCTTCGACATAAACAGACAAATTTTTACAACCCATCTGTTTATCAGATGGCGACCAGACCACTTCGAATTTAACAATCTTCCCACACTAAGTTTAAACAACCCTCCTTTAAATAAATAATACCCTCTCTAGAATCCTACCGTTTAGCAACAATTCCCCAACTCCATTTAGTTTCCACCAATCATAAACCGAAATACCCTTCCCAAAATTGCATTAACTGACTGACGATCGTTTTACCAAAAATCGACTAAGGCAGTTACTGACAAACCATAGACCAAGCTCGCCGAGCGTTCTTACCGAATTCATACCTACTTTTCTACCGACCAAATTTATGTAACCAGAGTCAGTGCTCACTTTTCAATAAATAATTTATTTTTAAAATAACTATTGTGATCTTTTTAATTAAATATCACAAATTTCTTGTAGTTTCATACCTCTTTTAATTTACAAGAAAACATAAATAGTTAAAATATAAAGATTAAACAATAAAAAAAAAAAATTGTTTTTCGATATTGAAACAAATAAATATTGATATTTATTCGTTTGTAATAAATTAAAAAATATATATATATATATATATATATATATATTTATATAGTGATTTAGGGGCGCGAGAGTTCATCTCCATACTCCTTAAAACTGACAAGTATCTTACGATCGACTCTCCATCAAAAAACATGTAGCCTATAACGTAATGGTGCGGTGTGGATATATAGAGTCCATCGACCAGCACAAACGAATGACTTGCACATTGTCGTTTGTAGCAGCGATAGTATGTAGCGGTAAGCATAGAAGAGTCTAAAATGAGAGGGTCCGCCTGCCGCGTTTATTTATCCTGCCTGTACACCTCACCAAAGGAACGAATCTCTCTTCCAATACAAGACTATGAAAGTCTAAGGCGTTTTTGTTCTTTCTCTTCCTTCCACTACTTGTCTGTCTACTAGCCTTTTTCCTCCGCCTCCAACATTTTTCTCCACATCGTAGCTCTATACAATGCTTCTCTTTTTTGTAGCCTTTTGCTCACCGGCTTTGATCGCTATCACAGTAAAGCAGTGGATTTGTGTACGTAAAAAAGAGATCCGCGTAGACTTTATGTATTCTTTGATGCTATACAAGCCTCTTGGAACAACTAAGGCGTGTTGTGCACCCGTGACATACCTCACACCTGCGGTCTGTAATCACTAACACCGTGATGAGTTAAGAAAAAAAAAAGCAATGGCTATGAGTTGCACTGTTTGATCGATGCTTCATATTATTCTCACATTATATCACCATCATTCTGATATCTATGACTGGCTAATTCAAATAGAAAAAATATTTTTTAAAACTACACAAAGTATTTAAGGAATTTTTTTTAATGAAAAAAATAAAATATAAAACATTTTTGGAATGTTATTGTGTTTTAAATATTTAATCTCTCTAAATGTTTGCCCATAAAAAAATTAGGAAAAGGGTTGACCATAAAGGCCATCCCTGCAACTTCTCGCTCATTCCATTCTTCGAGCTCAAAAATGTAATTTATGTGTTATTTTGAGCCTTTCGAGCTCAAAGAGTTAGTTGTTCTAATACTTTTGAGCTCTTTGAGCCCAAACCGTAATAACTTATGAATGAATGAACTGATTTTCACGCAATTGGCAGCATTCTACGCAGTTTTTCAAATTCTATGATATACTTTTGGACATAAATTGATCAGACCGGAAATTTCGGAGTAATTTCGAAAAAATCACTTTTTTTCGATTTTTTTCGTCAACGATAATTCACGAACGAATGAACCGATCTTGACCGTCTTGGTGGCGATCGACGTGGTTTTTTGATGCTAAGAGCTGATTAGTTTTTGAAATCGATCGGTAGAGCCGTTTAAAAGTTATTCCAAAAAAACCACATTTAAAAAAAAAATTTTTTTGAGATTTTTCAAAATCTACCGGTCCGAATCACACCATCGTAAAAATCGTCAGAAAAGCTTTCTAGGACCTCAAAATGTCGAGATCTGATGAAAACTTGATTTTTGAAAAACGGAGTAAAACCAATAACTTTTCGGTTTTCGAAAATTTTGAATTTTCTTAGCGGGAAGTCAAAAAAAATACATAGATGATTGCCTTGAAATTTTGAAATATCATATACAGTGATAACACAAATTCGACTTGAAATAAGAAAGATAAATGTTTTTAAGTTGGCTATTTTAACTGAATATCATATATCCTCAACAAATCTGAATAAAGTGTATGCTAAAATCATGATAATAATAAGTTTGACTCAGTTATGCTACCACGTTACGATAGTCAAGTGTATTTTAATTATGTACACTGATAGAAGGATTTGTTTATAGTTAAAAAGATTTGTTAATATTTAACAAATCATTTATTAGAAGCCATTTGTTAGGCCTTAACAAATATTTATTAGTATTTAAAAAGATTTATTAATATTTAATAAATGGATATCAGATTTATTAAATACAAACAAATCATTTTAAATACTAAGAAATATATATTTAATATTAAAAAATGGTCTCTAATAAATGATTTGTTAGCTATTAAAAAATATTATTTAATACAAACAAATCCTTCTATCAGTGTACTTTTATTTCATGTTATTGTAAACTAGCAGTCTGCCTCGGCTTTGCATGGGTACTTAACAAAATTTCAAAATTAATTATAATACAATATAGCCTATGTCACCCGGGGATAGTGTAGCTTCCCAACAGTGAAAGAATTTTTCAAATTGGTTCAATAGTTTCGGAGCCTATTCAATGCAAACAAACAAACAATCAAATCTTTCCTCTTTATAATATTAGTATAGATAAACGAAATAACAATTATGTTATTTTGTATGAATTTATCGACAAACTACGTCTGTACAATATGGGATTGTTAATTATTTTTATGTTATAGTAAATAGTGTAATTGTATTAATGTTTCGTATTGTATAATTATGAAAATTTGTAATTTTCAGATGCCTGATTAAGATCAAATAAATGGTCGAAACGTTGCAGAAATAATAATATAATATTATTTAAGATCCTGTCAATTTTCCACATCCCTAATCATAATTTTACCATTACAATTAATTATAAGTATGTATGACAATATTTTCATTAATAATAATAAGGGATAAAAAACTATGAGTTCCATTTGATTGAATTTCATCTACGATTTAACCACAAAATCATTAGTTTTTTCTTAGTTTGAAGAAATGATAATTAAAGTTTATCGAGAACATCAATCAATATTCAAATATGAATAATGAAAAGTATTGGATACTTTCGAAATAAGAATGTTCGCAAAAAAGATACTTTTACAACATAGAGCCGTCTAAATGCACTGTATCAATTCCTATATTAATGACGTTATTTAAAAAATTAAGAAGTTTCATTAATTTCAATAATATCTTTATGTGATATACATTAAAAAAATAATTAATAAGCTCGCTGTAGAGCGTATCACTACTAGTATACTTTTCCATAATTAAAATTTTTTTCCGAGTGGATGTTACAATAAAAAAAAGCTCCCGATATGCTACAGTAGCTTTTAATTAAAACAATCTCTTAATGCCTTCAATAGCTGCAAGTAGACGATCTCTACTACTCCGTTGTTCTATACTTTTAGTGAGTCTGTTAGTTCGATGCAGTCGAATATCGAACAAAAGAGAGACTGAAATAATAGAGATAGAGAATACGAGAATTGAGATTGCAGAGAGGATTGTCGACCAATTATCTGCTCTGATATGATCTTCCAGTACATATTTCTCTCAATTTTGTTGCTTGCTTTCTTCTTAGCTCACTCCATTCACTCCCTCTTTCTCAATCTCATTCTGCAGGTTGGTGATAGAGTGAAGAAGCATTTCACTGATACTCGTAAGCAATGATAAGCTAAGACGGGCAAGGGGAGGCTTGGAAGCTAAGCTCCCTGGGCCCCAGGGAAATATACCACATCAGGCTTCTTCTCGTTATTATATACAGTTGTGATGATGCCGTGTGGCTTGTAAGAAACCGTACAAGCCAACCAACCTCTGCTAAATCTCTTTTCGTTGCCCAGATATGTGAAAACCACACACATACCACACGCCATTCCTAAATCCATCAAGAATATATTGACTGATATCAACTACCACACAGGTTATGTGTGAAGTATCGTTGCAGCTCATTGTTATTCGAAAAAAATATAAAATCAGTAGTCTATACAGGTATAAGATGAGTGATGAGATTGGATTTGAAAACAATACATAATTGTTTGATTATGTTTTTATGAGTGTAGATGTGTTTTTTGAGTTTGTGATAAAAATATATCTCAAAAGTTATATCTATGTATCGCGTTGTATCTTATGATTTCAGTTGAATCATCGCTCGCAACTCTGAATGAGTGACGTTGAGTACTCAAAGCGATGGAGGTGTTTCAATGACTACAATGGCTCTCAAAATAACCGACCTGCATCATTGAAAGTCAACTAAGAAAACGAGCCAAATACTTGAGTTTAAAATTCATCAACGAAACTAAATGTTTATTCAATTTCTGATGTCTGATATTTTTTTATTGTACATCAAAATTACAAACAAAAATTTTACAACATATTATAGTATAAATGAATACTAATTGATAGTTAGATAAATAGTTTCCCGTAAAAAAGGTTTCCGATGAAGCCTGACATGGCTAATATATGAATAAAAAAAAAAATTTTATAATTTTTCAAATTTTTTCTGAAAAAATTCTATATAGTCAAATCAGGCTATATCAGAAAATTTTTTCATGGTTTGCTTCAACTGATGTTCCGTTGGAACGCAATTATCATCATGTACAACAATGCACTATCAACACATACAAGACAAGAAAGTATTTGCGAAATGTATTGTAACATTTATACGCATGCGAAAATAATAAAGAAAAATCATTGAGATTGAATGATGAGAGTTGATAAGTCAATGAAGGAAAGAAAATGCGTGGCCAACTGAGTGTGTATACGTGGGAAAAGTGAATAAGGGAGAGATGGAACGAGGCGTAAAGACTCGTGAAAGCTTCCGGAGAGACAAATTGGCGTGAAAACGCATTTCTGGATGTTACAACTGAAGGATGAGTGAGGGATATAGAGAACCAATAGGAGGGAGAGAAGTTGCGCAATAGCATTCGGTTATATCAAACATTTAGGTTCTGTGCGTCGGGGAATATGACTAAATACACTCACTCGAGGGGGTTATATCATTCCGTACGATTTCCCGAGAAGAATGGTATGATAATGAAAGCACCATTAACGGGATGTAGACTTTAATGTAGATGTAACGCGTAAACTATTGATAATCATCAGAAAATTATGCTGCTTTAGAAAACTATTTGACTATGTTCAATCAAAATAAAAATCTATACAATCTACACTTCTCTACACAGAAAAATAGATATACTTAAACCAACAAAATTTTCTGGAAAAACTTAAACTGCTTCGAAGCAAAAACGATTTTCTGAAGACAAAAAAATTTGACGTCAACCAAAATAATTTTTGTTTTCAAAAATATTCTAAAATATTTTTTTTTAGCTCATGATAGTTGATTCTACAACACGGAAATTTTTCTTACTGTGTACACTGTTTTGAAACTATAGATAGTGTAATGAACTACGTTATTAATCAATGATACTCAATATTTTGTGACTTTTGAGATGGAAAAATGGTGGTAAAACTCACATTCTGTTGAAAACAATTCCCATGAATGTATTGCGAGTTTTCAACATGCTATACATAAACAATTATAAAACGTATTCTTACATAACTTACGTATCTTACATGTGACTAGAAATTTGAATAGCGTGCTACGCTATTCATTTAACATTATAAATTTTTTTAAACGCTATAAATTTTACATTATAAGTTCGGTCTCCATTGGGTTCCCCTCTTGGGTCCATGGACAATGTGTGCACACATTGTGAAATCACGCAAAACCCTGTTAGGTCCTCATTGGTAAATCCCTAAGAAGTCCTAATGGAGAAAATCTCTTTCAAAAGCCAATCTACATTTTGAAAAAAAAAAAAGTATAATTTTCCAAAAAATATAAAATAATTTAAGATCAGATAATATTTTAATGTTAGAACTCATTAGCGATTTTAATTTTGATTATAATGGAATTATCGATTGAAAAAATCCTTAGCGTCAACGGGATTTGAACTCGTCACTTGGGTCGTTCACGCTACACAGAAAAAAAGATTTCTTGACTGGAGAATAAAATTCTTGGCTCAAGTAAATTTTCGGGTGCCCGAAGGAAGACCGAAGTTGTTTTGGCCGAAGTAAAAATTTTTCTTGAAATTCTATTCTTGGTGGAAGTAATTTTTCTTAATTCAAATTATCATAAATACTTGATACAATAAATTTTTATATTGGATCAAGATTTTTATATACTTTAGGAAAGCAGCGCCACCTACTTCAGCTGAGAAAAAAATTTTCTCACCTTGAGAAAATTTTTCTCTTGAATATTTGATACCCATTTTAGATTATTTTAGCACGCAATTATACATATTGAATGAAAGAAAATGGTTCAATATTATTTGATCTTCCCATTTGACATGTTTGTCAATAAAAATATTAATGAAAATTTATTATCGAGATATTTAATTTTTTGGAGCAAGAGAAAAATTTTCTCAAGACAAGAAAATTTACTTCTGTCAAGAACTTAATTTTTTGGAGCAAGAGAAAAATTTTCTCAAAACAAGAAAATTTTCTTGATTCAAATAAATTGTCTTGGATCAAGATACGTATTTCTTGAAGCAAGAGAATTAATTTTGTTGTGATAAGTGAAATTTCTTGAGTCAAAAAAAAGTTTTTTTTTCGCCCAAGAAAATAATTAGCAAGAAAAATATTTTCTTGGTTCAAGTGAACCATTCTTTCTGTGTATCATTGGTCTAAGCCGAAATACTGGTAGGAACGTTTTATTTCGTGTACATCTACTCAATCGGTTGACTATGATATTATTAATGTTATGCTCAAGCTTTGAGAACTTATTTTTTTTTCTTTTTATTAAATTTACTGGGGTGAAAATATAATTTTCTATTAATTAAACAGAAAATTTGAAAAAAAAAAAAATTAAAATTCATTAAATGTTTTTGTTCGCAGATAAAATGTAATTTTTATTGAGTTTAGTAGAATTTCATGAAATAAACTGTTTGGATAAGCCCAATTTTTTATAATAAAAAATATTATAAAACCAAATGTTTCTGGTTATAAGTTGTTATAAAAAATTTTGAATTATTATCAGGTTGTAAAAAGTTAAAAACATGCTTTAATGATAAATAAAGTTGTAAAGTACAAAATAACTTTCAATTTTTAAGATCTTGTTCTATAGTGATAGAAGTTCCTCAAACTCCATGAGTTTTTGAAAAATTTGCTTATTTTGGTTTTTGATGAACAATTTGAATTCAACATTTTTTAATTTTTTTATCTCTTTTTTCGACTTAAACATTATAATTACGTATTTAACCTCGTAAAATTAAATTTTTTTCAAAATTTAAAGTTATGTAAAACTTGATAAAGCTCGACCAAATGTTTTATAGTTTTTATTTCATTAGATTGCATGAATTTTTTACCTGATTCTTTCTATAGATATAAAATTCTTTCCTCGTTAGAAAGTTAACTCAGATGTTTTATATAGTCTCAATTAAATCACAAATGAAAGTCATTCTCTAAGTATTATAGGAAATGGTAAATTATGGTTGTTTTTAAATTCTTTAATGGAGATCTATACCTTTATACGATACCTACACAAAACATGGACTAAGTGAGATCCATTATAACGTTTTTCAATTAGATTTCCTTTCATAATAAACAAAATATAATATTTTAAAACAATTTTTTGATACATTAGGTATACTGAAGCTTCGCATTTTTTTTTTTTTTAATATTTGTATCGATAAATTATTTCTACGAGTTTAATATTTACATAACAATAGCGATTGAAATTAGGAAAATAACTTAATCTTAATAAGTTGAGTGTAATGCACAAACTGAAACTTTTCTTATCAGGCCCTATTTTTTTTTCCCTATAAATATTATGCAGAAGGTGCAAAAATTGTAAATAATTAATTATATAATAACAAAAAAAATTTTTTTATAGCTAAGCTTTTTGGAATCTATGCAATTCTTTTTCTGTATCAATGAATAAATCAAAATTTTATCAAAAAAAAGATATAGAAGTAAATATATTAGCTTATAGATAAACAAATTATCTATAACACACTGAGTTTAATTGCATAATGTCTTTTTGTAACGCACTATTCAAGTATAGTATAAATATAGACCTGTCACTACGAAGTTGACTTTGAAGACACAATAGAGCAACAAACGTGTGGCGTTAAATATGTTCACCGTACGCTTTCTATATACAGAGTTCAACTATGTATATGTCCTATTGATATACTGGTGCAGTCTCTACTCGACAGCCATTTGTCGCACCCAGTAAATTGAGTGGTGCCTATACTACACTACACTATACTAGGTACGCGCTTGATTCTATTAAAGACATCAAACGAGCAAAAATTATATCAGCCATCCTCTTGCTTTCCCCATACCTCCACTTATTTACTCTATCACAACATGCTGCCATTATACCGCCTGGTATGGGCGCTCAAGTCATTAATGCTAATAGTCACGATATTCCTTTATTGTTACGTTTAATTAAGATTTTAGAAAAATTTTTCTTATATACATTAATCGAATCAAAACATAGTCAACAAATAATTTTAAATTACCTTGGTTTTTCTGATTTTCGCCAAATTTTGTAAACATAAAATGTAATCTTTTTGATTGATTTTACAACAAAAGAAAAATCTGAAAATCTTCAAGCTACAGCATTTGACGATTATTTGAATAATTCGAAGATTACCTTGATAAAATATACTTGTTGAAATTTGTTCCACCGCGATATCTTTCAAATGAATAAACCGTTTTTAATGTGCTTCATAACATTCCACGTTGTTTTTTTAAGTTAAAAGTTTGATCAGATTTTGAAATTGATTGGTACAGCAGTCCATAAGATACTTCGAAAAATAATTTTTTTTTTAAAACTTCATTTATGAGATTTCTTAAAATCTAGAGAGGTAATTCGGTCACATTTTCGCAAAATTTGAGGACGGTAAACCACTGTTAAACCCAACAAACCACGATTTGATTAATCAATCTGTCCAAAAGTTACTGCAAGAATTACACACACACACATGCGCACGCGCGTCGTAAATGATTCAAATAACTAGCTATGGCTTTGAAACATTGAAATTTGATGAAAAATGAAAATTCGATTACCAAAAATTTAATTTCCAGAAGTTGAAAAATTTTGAATAACATTACAGAAATTTAGGCTAATAAGCTCATTTGGAATGCAATATTAGTATCACTACATTGATAAAAAAGTTAACTTGACTCAAGAGAAAAAAAACTTGAAACAAGAATATTTTTAAAATTAAAAAATATAAGAAAATACATATTTACCATAAGGAAATACACGCTGTAAATATTTAAAAAATACTACAAACTTTTTTGACACGTATACTTTTATTTTGAGTACAGTAATAAAATTTCAGATGTAAAAGTATGTATTGGTGAGAATTTATTTTTATACGTAATAGATGCACATAAAAGCTTATATGGCACAGGATAATATTAGTGAGAACGTTTTCACACGATTTTTCAGTATATATTATTAGAGAGGTGAGACTCGAAAGGTAAAGCTCATGGGGTATATAGAGACAGAGGGAAAGAGCTGCTTGCTAAATCTAATTTCGCCCGTCGCTTTATTTGATCATATTTTACATCGGCTTTGACGCTGCCCTAAAAGGGAATGCTTTTAAAATACATTACACGTACCGCTCACAGTGAAACGTGCAGAGTCGAAAGAAAAAGATGGACCAACAAAATCCGTGAAGTTAAGTTCATATCGGATAAAATTAACACTAGTGTTTTTTTTAATCAAAAATTTCCGCTATCCTGTTGTAAGATAATTTCGTTAATAATATCGTTTAAATTCAAGTTTAATTTATTTGATAAAAAATACTATATATTAATAAGTTAACATTTTCCATTTTATATGCTCAATTTTACTGGATCATATTGTTGAATTAAAACTAATAAATGATAAGCTTACTATGATTTTTAACTTGACGCTATGAAAATAAATGATTTTATAAAATTACACGGAAAAAGCAACATTTAACAGGTTTCCGTGTCGGATGGAACCTAGTTCCATCTATAGTGAAAAAATGTACAGATGGTAACTTCTTCTATGTAGATTGTGGTGGGGACAATCTTCGTTTAACTCAGTTCAATCCGAGATGGGACTCAGTTCAACGATGATTGTCCCTACTACAATCTACATAGAAGTAGTTACCATCTGTACATTTTTTCACTATAGATAGAACTAGGTTCTATCAGACATGGAAACCAGTTAAATGTTGTTTTTTCCGTGTAGGAAGTTATTAGTTTTAACCCATTACAAATATCTATTTTAGTAGATTTCATAAAAATCTAACTATTGCATTTGTCCTCATGGCGGAACTTTCGAGAAATTTTGCTTTTTCCTGACTCAGTCCGTCGAGCTGATTCAGAAAATGCATATGGTTCAAAAGTTTATATATGTATGTATTTATATATACGATATATAACGCAGCTTGTCCGGGCGGTAGCGTCTTTAATTCATAATGGATCTTCTCCAAACTCAACATACTGAATATTTAGACGAATATCAAAGTCAAGTTCAAAGATGAGCTTAATCGGTCAGGTAGTTCAGAAATTACACGGTTTCAAAATTTTCAAAATCGTAAAAATTTATATTTTGGCAGTTTTTTTCGCGGATAACTTTTTAAGCATTTTGAACTTGAAAATAGGGGGAAGTTTCAGGGATAGCTTGTAGAGTCAACTGTTTTTTGGATTTGATTAATATATTTGGATTTATTTAAAAGTTATGTATGCCAAGGAGCAAACACAACATCTTTTTTTTTATTCTTTTCTATAAAATTAAGCTCCAAGACGAAGTTGAGGACGTCACTATATTTTGAAAAATACTTGTACACAGAAGAAAAGGTTTACTTGCGAACAAAGAAAGTTCTGAGAGAAACCTAAGTTATTTTGGAGCCAGTAAAAATTATCGTGAGATAAAAAAATTTTTTGGCTCAAGAAAGTTTACTTCAACTAAGTTAATTTTTGTTCCGGTTAATATTTTTTTTGTGTTTTTTTTCAATAATTTCTTCTGTCAGTGTATCCATCTGACTTTGATTTGTTAAAATACAAAACCTTACAAAATGTTTTATTTCTAAGCTTTAAGAGTTCAAAAACGAAGAAATATATTCTTCTTAGTACGGAAAGTCTAATTCTGCATTAATAAAATTTTTCATAATAAAATATTCATAGTAATTTAAATTAACTATGTATCAAAAACATACAGTTAATTGCTAATAATATTCAAGCAAAGACTTAATTTTCTGTACTAGAGTTACAATTTATGCAAAAAAAAAGAAAAATTGCAAATTATTAATATTCAATGGTAACATTGTAAAAGTTGATTTTATAAGTCCAGTTTAAAAACTAGATAGTTACACTGAGAAAAAAGTATTTTGATAATCACAATACTTGGTATTTTGATAATCAAAATACCAAGTATTGTGATTATCAGAATATAAGTCAGTTAAAGACCTATACTCTGCGCAGTAAACTATAATATATGCGCTGTCACTGCCATCGACGTTTTAACACTAACAGTTAGTTTATTTAATTTATGCACTGGTAAAAATAGAATTCAACTAATATTTATTATATTAGCTTGAAAAAAATTTATTATTACACTTTTAATTTTAATTTGAAATTGTTTTGTTAGCTTTATAAGTCAATTGATTTGTGCCAGTAAAGTGAGGTTATAAACATCTAATAGTCTGTTACATTGGTATACTGATAATCAGTATACCTAGGTATTGTGAAAATCAGTATACTTATTGTGATAATCAAAATACCACGTATTCTTAGTAGCACAATACCAAGTATTCTGATTATCAAAAAAAATATCCTTAGTAGCAAAATACTTTTTTCTCAGTGTAGAGTAGTATTTAATAATGAAAATATTCTCATTAAATAACATAAAACTTAACAACTATACCCATTGAAGCACATAGGTTGCTATTTTCTAAAGGCACAGGAACTGTCTAACGAGAGTTTCGTTCACCAGAGTATACATACGAAATAAAATAAAATATAGCAAGGGAATCAAGACCGGATACAATTAAATGCTTGTGCCTGAGTGGTTGCATTGTTTAGGGTGGGTGCCCGCTGTACCCGTGGTTGGTATATACGACCCGCTGCTCATGAGGTGGTCCCCCACATTCTTGATATCTATCGGCATTGAACTACCGAGTTATTTGGTTGAGATTCAGTTGACTCGACATGTGAAGTCGTTTGTGTATTGAACCAACACACCATTTAATACAATACACTGCATGATTGCCAACTGCTTTCATATCTCAAGAAGGGGAACGTTGCACACGCGAAACAAATTAGCATTAATATTGTTTACAAATTTATAAATACCTTACATTTTAGCTGGTGAAACGAATCATCGTGCTTTTTAACTGATCTACACGCAATCATCCATCGATGAATTTTATTTAAGATCTTCATTTTATCCACCGTGAAAGCACGTGCTGTGTTACTCATCCGTAACTGTTAGGGTTAGCAAATTATCACGTTAAACTTTTACCTGTACAGTTCCCACGATTTTTTTACCTGCAATCATTTTTTTTTTCTTGGTTAATGATCTAATGGAAATAATAAATAAAAAATTAATTTTATAATCATTTTTAATATGTTAATATAAGCATAAGAGTAGTAACTACACGAAAAAATTAAAACAGTAACCAGCGCTACGCAGAACATTAATCTAGTCACTATACTATTCGGAAGCATACATTTCTTTGTCAAAATTCATCTATTGCTCTGACTATAGTAATAGGCATTTTTGTCACAGCAATGAGTACTGTTAGAAACTGTAGTGAGTACTGCTCTGCACATCACCACGAAAACAACAATAGTTACTCTTTATACATCGGTCGTCTGCGTCTTAAAGAGTAATCACAGTTACTTTGACGAGATTCACTACTTCATCGCAACTTCTTGAGTAGCGTGTATTTCTCAGCACTGCTTACTGCTTGGAACAATAACCAATCGTGTCAAAAACTACACTCACAATTGTTTTGTACACTATCTTTACTTTTTTGTTTTGTTTTAAGTTTTGAAATTAAATTTTGAAAAAATTAATCGAGAATAATTTTTTTTTTCATAACTTGCTTTCTTTTAAATGAAGTAAAGGACTATCCCGTTATTGACACTGTCCCTATTTCTGAATGTCCTGAGAAAGTCATTAATCTAGATCAAAGTGCACTTATGATGGTTCCCTACACTGAAAAAATTTTTTTCTTCCTAGAATACTAAATTTTTTACTCGAGTTTTCTTGATTTAAAAAAACTGGTATTCTTAACCTTAAAATACCACGTTTTATTATAAGGCTATTTTTTTGACAGTGAGAAAACTGTATTCTTATAGTTAAAAAACTTTCGTATTTTAATCATAAGAATACCAATTTTTTATCCATAAGGAAACATTTCCTTCCCTAGCGGATCGCTATCTACTGAGTATACACCAAATATACACGGTGTATACACGGCGTATATACACTGAGTATACACCAAGTTTACACAAAAAATTTTTTCTAAGTCCCATTTTCATAAAAATTTCTAAGTGCTGTAAGCAAAGTCAAAAATTTTTTAAGTGAGACTGGAAAAGAATTTTTTTACGACCAAAAAAAGTGTGTCTGGAATGATCAATTTCAAAATCTCATCAGTTCTCAAACTTGAAAAACACCATCGATTGCTGCAAACCGTATTGTTATAAAATTATTATTATAAAAGTAAAATAAATTAATAATTATTATTTTTTAGTTTCAGTATTATTTAAGGAAACATTTAAGAAAGAAACAGCACTACGGGCAGTCGCTAGATTAAATATATAATTTTATTTATTCAATTTTTATGTCAAGGCAAACTAGCCGAATGACAATAATATACATAATGATAGATAAAATTGTAAAAATTGTCCAAACTGGGTGAATAACTTAAATCAAACACATAGAATAATTTGTATACAACGTAGAAAAAACAGTTGCAGGTTTGCAATCTTTTGCAAAATTAATTAAATGTCCATCTAATTGTACAAAATATGTATCCTCCTGACCGTTCATCACAATCATGAATGGTTGAACATTCGTAGTCGCATTGCTATTAAAATCATCAACATAATTTTGTATGTTGGTTCCTTCCTACACACATAAAACATTTATATAATCTTTTATTATTATTATTATTTTTTTCGTCTAAGAAATCTAGATGAACATATACAGCGAAAATATTAAATAATTTAAACTTATAGAATTTGCGTGTAGCAGAGAAGGATTAGGAAATGTAGCTACATTTTTTACTTCATCATTTGTATCTTCTATTGATGAGTTTGATACATCAAGTGGATTCTGAAAACGAAAATTCAAGGTATTAGGTGTAGTGTATTTAAGATAAAATTTATATGCCATACCATAAGTAGTCTACTCTCTAAATCTGAAACAGTGAAAATCACTGGAAATTAGTGGTATATTTATACCACTTGGTATACTTATAGCTGTGAAACAGTGAAATTCCACTGATTCATTTTAAGAGAGTAGTCAACAAGTTCAAAAACGTGAAAAATAGAGATAAAGGTCCTAAAAATATGAGCGATGGCTCATTCGATTCGGAATCACCTCTAGAAAAATTTTTTTAAAAGATTTTGGTGCAGGTAAAAAATTGCAATTGTTATTAACAAAATAAGATGAAAAAAAAAATGATGTTTCGTTTTTTGTCAATAACTCGAAAAAATTAACATTTGAGCAATTTTGAAAAAAGATCGTTAAAGAGGAGGAAATTTCCAATAAAAAAGCCCTGACTCCCGGAACTCTATCTCTATTATTTATAATTTTAATTTGACGTTGAAAATAGGGCTCCGCGCGACTGTTACGGCATGTGCGCGCCGCCGCTAAAGAGAGTTCAGTAATAATAATATATTACACACCTAGGGAAGTAAAGTAAGAAATGTCTCAGATCACATGTAATTGTTGGCCGAGGCGAAGTTTTATTATTATTCAAGCACCTTAATTCATTATTATAAAAAATCTTATATGCTTTGACCGAAAAAAAGTTATTATTCGAATAGATTATTGAAATAGTATAAAATAAAAAAAAAGAAATTTGGAATGAAAATTAAAAAAAAATAAGTAGAATCTTGACGAAAAGTCTATTGAACTGTTTAGTATATGACGGAAACAATTTTAAATAATATACACAAAAAGAATTTTGATTTTTTACATAATAAAATAGAATACATTTATATTAAACGGAACTCCAGTCAAATGAACACCAAACACAGTAAGTATATTATTTAAACAATTATCAATAAAAATATGATTAATTAATAATTTGTTAGGGAATTTATCCCTTAACAAAATTGTTTTTTCAGGTTTTTTGCTGTATCTGCATAATTTAACAAGTTAAAGATCACAAAAGATACGAAAAAGTAAAAAAAATACAGAATTTTTATAAACAAATGCACTAATAGCTAATAAACAATAAATCCAAACTTGATCTTAAATTCATCTGAAAGAGAAATTCATTCTCTATAAAAAAGACTTGAATGTCCTTTATCGTATCTCTAATAGTTTAAAAGATATATCAATTTTTTAATTGACAAATCAAGTAGGCGCCATAATTACCGTATCGTATGATATTAAAAAGTATTATAATAAATAAAAAAAAATTTTTTTTGCACTTTTTTATATATAGCTATTTTTATAATTTTTTTCTGCTTCAGAAAAAAAATATAAGGTTGGTCAATATTTGTTTATAACCAATTGTTAAACTAATAAACAATTAAATAATTAATAAAAAAAATTTTTTTTTGCCAAACTATTTAAAAATGTAAATTATGATTTTTAAAAGCAAAATTTTTTCTTAACTAATTATTTAAACAATTGAAATATAAAAAAATCGTTTTTAAACAATTAAAAATTAAAATTAAGAAAAAAATTTTTTTGTAGAAGTTGGTTGGTTTAAAACTTGGTTGGTTGGCTCCAAACAATTACCAGATTTTTGAGCTCGAAAATATACACCAGTTCTCTCGAAGAGCTCAAAACTTTGTACGGAAGTTTTTAAGGGTTTTGAGTTAGAATATAGCGAGATGTTCCAGAGATAGCTGCAAGGTCAACAACCTCTTTTCAGATTTTTTTTCAAATGTTCAGACAAACATGAAAAAAATTGATCAAAATTCTATGACGGAGATTGATTTTTTTTTATTTTTTCAGTAGTAAAATGAAAAATCTCTCGAAAACTTTTTTTTATGCTTTCACTCACTGAATTACGACAAATTTATTAACGATGAATCATAAAACTTGTCCACTGTAAAAAATTTGCGGAGTGAATGCGAAGTGGATAATTTTCAGTAGATTTAATCCCCACTGAGTGAATTTATTTTTATTGAATAAAAACAAAAAAACAGTTATTACTCGAGTTTTAATTTTTTTCTAAAATTTGATTTTTTTTTAATTTCAATTTTTTTCAAAAAAAATTTTCTTCACAATTTTTGTTCTGAGGACTTCAAAAATTTTTTTAGTGTATACTCGGTGTAAACTCTGTGTATATCGTGCGCATATACACCGTGTAAATTCAGTGTAAACTTTAAGTGTATTTGGTGTATACTCAATATGCATCGAGTATACACCAAATAAACCCCTAATTTACACTGACACTAGGTATATATCGAGTTTACACTAAGCTTACACGGTGTATATGGATCCGCTAGGGTTGGTAGAAAAAAACTTTTTTTTCAGTGTAAGACAATTTAGTTTTTACGAAAAGAGCAATAATAAAGTATCATCAAAATAACTTGAAAACTCTTGAATCTAAGCTTAAAGATTCAAAAAAGTTCATTAAATTTTGCGAGAAATTCATAAATGTACAATTAATTATTAAAAAGCTACCATTTTTTTGATAATTGATCATAGTTAAGTAAAGATCATGCCAAATTGTAAATTAATTCATTGAATATAATTTTCTATGCATATCAATAATCGTAACTTATACCAGAATTAATAATTGTATAAAATAATGAAGCTTTTTGATGTTTACTTCGGTCAAAGAAATTTACTGAATATATTTTTTTACTATAATAAAATCCAGTATACGTATAATATTGAAGTTAATGACAAAATCTATTGATAAAGAAGATTATTTGTAAAGAAATATAAGATATATACATATAACATTATGTTCCCAAGAGATGAGATAGGTGTAACTCTATTGATCCCTAAAGAATATAAACGGGTGCGGTAATATGGAAGCTTTGAGCCTCTCGTATACGGTTTAAGCGTCTTGACGGCGATAAGAACGTTCTGATTTCATTGCCGTCGACGAGAATAATATATCAAAAGTATATACATACATAGAATAAATGCTCAATACAAGTAGAGAGTATATTAGAGTTAGAGTATATATGAACCGCAGTATACGGCTAAGTTTTTACCAAGCTTCCCCGGGATACATAGGATGGCTTCTTATTGCTCTAGTAATCGAATCTTTCTCCCTCTCTTATCCATTTCTATCATTATCCTACCCAGTATCATGCCATCTTAGAGTCCTCCTCTTTGCTTTACTTCCCATCATGTATCTCTTACAAGCTGCCAGTTGACGCAAGCGCAATCTCAAATAATTCGTAGAGTAGCATATGACATGCTACTACTGGAACACTGTGTATAGCACGATAATCCTTGGATTATGCTTCATTTTATGTTTCTCTGACGCAATTCACTACTATACTAGACTTACACTATTAAAAGTTAAATGTATATGTACATCCATTACGTTACATTATTTAAAAGTAATGGAGCATTTATCCTTTATCTCAATCTCTTTCTTCTCTGTTCAGTACATATCAGCATATATTTATCCTAAAGTGGATTTATACCAAATCATTTTAACTCTAAGTTATAAATGGCCAATATCTACCGAATTTACTTAACATTTTCGGTTTATTTATGTAATAAACAAATCTAATAGATTATTTGAAGGAATGATGAAAATAACAAAATTTATTTGAAAAGCCGAAACTTATGCTTACTATAATTATTTAAGAAAGATAAAGACCGATTATGGTAATCTAATAAGCAACTAAATTTCTTAAAAGTTTACCACTATTAGTTCTATATTAACTTTGTTAGAAAATCAGTCAGGTTTGTTCGATTTCCGACAAACACCTGGTAGGATAAAGAAAACAGGCGCTTCCGTAAAGCTGGTAAGAAATTTCGACAACTGGGATGAAAGATAATCACTCAAAGTTATTTAGAATCACATGAGCCTATAGTTCTTGAGAATATTTACACTCGATTTACCCATAACTGACTTGTAAAATGTTAATGAAAAAAATGTTATTTTTATAAAATATTTTGTCTGAAATTTTTTCAAACTGTACTTTGACACTTAATCGAAACAGCTCAATCACTTAAAAGTTTTCGGAATGATAGTACAAACAGATTATAATAAGCAATAAAATTCTAAACAATATTGTGTTTTTAATTTTTTCAATAGCATGAAATAAAATAATCTACATTTGAGAAATGGTTGTTTAGTAAAAATAAACTGTAAAAAATAATTTTTTAACAATTTTGGATGGAACGTTATTGCTTATTAATTATCGTCCGTATATGGCGTTTTCATTTTGAGACAATTAAAAGATCAAAGCTTTAGAAAAATTGTGCATTGATGTATATATCTAATTCTTTATCGTTGACTGTGTTAGAAATTTATTTTTTACTGATAAAAATAAACTAAAATCATAGAAAACTCTTCCGACTATTTTTACGACGATGTTAGTATGTCTGTATGTGTGGGTAAAATCTATTGGAGAGATTTGGATTCGAAATGTTTAGAATGGATACACCCTTAAAATATCAATAACTAATGGAAATTCGAGTTTTGTGTATGTGTGTTCAAATCTCTCATAACTTTTGAAGGACTTGACTGATCGAATTGCGATTTCTGACATTCATAAGGGTTTTCTTCAGCTAAATAAAATGACATCAATGGTGTTTGAAAAATCAAAATCAATGCATTTGCTCATAAAATATCGTCGACGAAAAATTTTGAAAAAAAAATTTTTTTATGTAACTTCACAATTTCTCAATCAATCGATTTTTTACTAAATAAAATTATTTAGAACTTAAATAATTGTTTCAAATGCCGAGAACTGCATTAAAATTGGTTTATTCTATCAAGAGATATCGTTTTCAAGAAATTACAAAAAAAGTTTTTTTTCACATAGCTTTAGAATTTTTTTGTTGGATCGATTTTTGAGTAATAAGTATTCGAATTGGATTGAAAAAAAAACAGCATCAATCCCGCAAACTACATTGAAATCATATAGAGCATTAAAAATAATGCTCTATCCACATAACTACAATATTTTCGAGCTCGAGAAGCTCAAAATGTACAATAGCTCTATTTTTAAGCTAGACGACCTCAAAACCTAGTAATGAGAAATTTCATCAGTGTTTTGAGCTATTAAATAGCGGAAAGTTTCAGGGATAGTCTGCAGAGTCAACCGTTTTTCAGATTTTTTTTCTGTAAAGTACACTGAAAGAAGGATTTTTCTGTACCAAAAAATATTTGTTAATAGTTAACAAATCATTTATTAGAGACCACTTTTTAGTATTAAACAAATATTTCTTAGTATTTAAAATGATTTGTTTGTATTTAATAAATCTGATATTCATTTATTAAATATTAATAAATCTTTTTAAATACTAAGAAATATTTATTAAAGACCAAAAAGTGGTCTCTAATAAATGATTTGTTAAATATTAACAAATATTTTTAACTATGAACAAATCCTTCTATCAGTGTAGACGATAAAAATCAAAATTAATAAAAAATTGAATTGAACTTTTTTTGAACAAATTAGGATCAACAAAACGAAAAATAGCTATTTCTTTAAAAATTTCGGTATCTTTTAAGCGTGTTATCAAGAAAATCTCAAAATTTACCAGGAAGGGTTTTTTAATGGACATAACATCAATATCAAAAAAATAAAGGAAACTAAAAATTAAAATATTTTAAATTGTCCGATTTGGTGTGAAATGCCTCATATATATTTTAACCCTCGAGTTATTACTCGCAGTTGAAAATAGTATAAGTTCATAATCAGATCGTGATGCAATTTGGCATCTAAAATCATGCTTAGGTAGATTTAATTTGATTGCGAGTGTTCAAAACCTGATTAACTTTTTATCTGTTGAGATTATAAAAACAACATATCAAAAGTTTTTTTTGGAGAATTAAATTCCTCACAAAAATATGTGCTCAAAAATTAATAAAAAGATTTTTTTGGAGACTTACGTAAAAAAAAAGTTTTATTTACGTGTTATTTAAATGAGAAAACGGGAAATCATTGCGCATCTCGTAGAGTTGAGATATCAAGCTGCTCTTTTCGGAGTATTTTTTTTTATACCTAGACACAACTTTTGAGATGATAATGCTTGGAAAAATTAAAAAATGTTTTTTTTTTTTGGACCACCCTAATCTACGACCATCGTAAACCATAACTTAGAAATAGTATTAATATCCCCATTGATCTATAATCTTATATATCATTATAGAGTATATGTTAACTAAAAAAATACTGGCGGCATTTATAAATATAGGAGGATTAAAAATACCTATAACAATGTAAAAGTTGAGTATACAGTATAACGCCATAAAAACCAAAGGTAGACTGATGTATCCTCATAACGAGCATCGTGACTTGCATCTTCAACCCAGAATGCATTAGCTGTATTTGCATTTAATTGCTGGTTGTTTGTTTGACGTTCGCGCGACGGCGATGAACAAGCAACGACAACTAACATCGACAAAGACGATGTAATGATGATAACAACACAACTGAATATAACTATATAAATACATTGTCTGCCACAGGTATTGCATTACATAGAAAAGCGTAGACATAGAGGTCTGATGGTACTGGTCCTGTAGACGTTTCCGCTGTTCCAAGACATTTGCAATTGTGTTCCTATACATAAAACAAAAAAGTCACACCATATGTCGATGACTTTGACTAAAATTACAGAGACAAAAAAATAAATATATAAAAATAACTTTTGAAAACACAATTGGGAAGTGACTGATTGTTATCAATGCGGGCTTATTATGACAATGAGAATTAAAATGAAAAGTTAGAGATAACAAAAAAATAATTATAACTTACCGTAAAACAAAAATATATAATATATATCACAAAATCTTGTGTAGTCATAGATCATAGCGTTGATGTAAAGCATGAGAAATATATTTTCAACTTTTTTTTTTATCGTGTTCTCCACTGACGTATATAATAGAATGTAAGTTATAATTTCTTGATAATGTTATGAAAGTAATTTGTTTAAAACTTTTTTCTGATCAATGAAATTAATTTTTTTAAATATCATGTTATTAATATTGAAATGGATCAAACTTTTTTAACCCAGTTTTTATCAATAATTAACATGTAATAATAAACACAGAAAGTCGTTGTATTAACTAAGAGAATGACTCATAAATAAGTGTCCTTCTTCTTATTCACTACACTGATAAAAAAATGGTTCAAGAGAATAACTCTTGAATCAAGAAAATGATTTCAAAGAGTTTCATAGTTTTGAATAAAGACGGAAAAATTTTTGTATCAACTAAAATTTTCCTAAACAAAGAACAATTTCATAGTTGAGGAACATTTTTTTTTTGTTCAGAAGCTCTTCGAAATGGCTTTTTGGTTTAAAAAGTTTTTTCTTGAAGCGCAAAGTTACTTTTTATATCAGTGTATCGATTATCGCGTCTAAAAGTCATTTCTAAATCTCAGATTCAAATGAAGATGCTAAAAAATATACAATTTGTATATTATTTCTTAGTCTGCATTTATCATGAAGAGTTACAAGATTTACAGCCTCAAGTTCTAGTGACCTGATACTGAAAACCAAATCAGGTATGTATGAAAAAAGTGATACTGAAAGTAACACAAGTTAGACAATAATTTCGTTTTTCAAACAAGTAGCAAAATTATTATAAAAAAGTCGTGTAAGTCATGTTATATGCTAATAAAAATTTTAAAAATGTCTTTGTAAATATATAATTTCTTATCTATATGTTCTTGAGTCAAGAGAACAAATTCTTGGCTCAAGAATTTATCGTCTTGACTCAAGGAAATTTTTTTTCAAAATATTATTCTTGGATTAACGTGCACTTTTAGATTTTCTAAGCTTTTTTACAGTATTGACATTGTATTGATTGAATAATTGTTTACTCACTAATATTAGAGATCTTTGTGAAAAGTTTAATACGCTGCACTAATGCGTATTTTGAACTTTTTTTTTTTTTATTAATATCCACTTTATTCACTCAAACATCAGTAATCAATGCTTTTTTCTATGAAAAAAAAAAACCAAACATTATCATTAATAAATATCTAGTATTTTCAGACGATACTGAAATCTGCAAAAATCTTACAATTTTTTAGATTTACTTAAACAATAAACTAGTAACAAGAAAATATTTGTAAGATATCATATTTTCCAAAATTTATATGCGTAAAAGTATTTTTATAATTTTCTTCATAATAACTTCTTGTATCAAGAAAAATTACAAATAATATTAAACATCGGTTAATTTCAGTATCGCTCCTTTCATTACCACAGAGTTATTAATTTAATAATCAATAAAATGATTATTGTACGTTTTACTGTTAGAAAAGAACACAGTATTTTTTAATCGAATGTATTAATAAAAAAATTTAGTTGATTTAGGTACGAATAAAAGTAGTTCCTTATATGGAAGTAGTATTATTGTTCTTTAGCTCATGACAAAAGCCAAAAAAAAAAATTGCAACTTAGTTTGTTCCATGCATAGTTGCATATTCATAGGAGATAAATACAGATACATACTTAAAAATAATAAAAAGGTTTTTATTTACGATTGTTACTTTACCTTAAATTCTCTTAACTCAAGACCCTGTACTTCTCTATAACAGATTCTCATTCTTTTACTTTATTACTTAAACCCAACATTATCCTTGGGCTACCAATCCCAAGTAAAGTTTGTTATACAACTTGGTACGAACATGCGAACTTCCGAACATGTCTGTCTTTGTCAGTTTAGCTACACTAGAGCTAATGCTACAAGTATTCTAGGTACTGAGGTAAGCTCTTGACGACGATTTTCTTTACAAGTTTGAGTTGATTTTGGTGCTGATGCTTTACTTGGCGACTTGGTGTGCTTCTCAGCTGAACGAAAAACTTAGTTATCATTGTCGCTGGGGAATTACCAATGAAACCACCGCAGTTGAAACTTTTGTGTCTTATATCTGTCGTTTCAAGATAAGACAATAGATACTTAATGAATCAACAAATATAGAATCATTTTGACACCTTGTTATTGATTAATTTTCCTTTTCTCATCCAGTATGTATATTTTTTTGACATACCTCTCGAATTAACCCAATTTAGTAATGATTCTTTCTTATTTATGTGAGAATACTTTGATATGTGATGGCAAATCTTGTCAGTTGTTTCATTGGGACAACTGCACAAGATTGTAGTGACATCTAGCGACAGTAATTTGTAAGGTTGTAGATAAAGTAGATCGCTAAGTAGCAATTATACTTATCCTCCCTGATAGCCAAGTTGGTCGCAACTTTCCGTCGATTTACTGCCGCAACTTGTCACCAAGTTGACGGCAAGTCTTGGAAATGAACTCGGTTGTTCACCAAGTTGACACCAAGTTGTCGGCAAAAATTGCTTTCGAAACTCTTTCGCACTAAGTTGACGACAAGTTTCTCAAGAAATTTGGCGACATATTGCGGCAGTAGATTGGTCTTGTTTTTCTCAGAAACTTGTAGCCAACTTGACACCAACAGTTACAAATTCGGAAGTTGACCGCAAGTTGTCGCTAAATTGGTGGCAACTATCTGACACCCTGATAGCCGCCTTACCTATAACTTACTGTCAATCTACATCCGCAATTTGAAGCAAATTTGACGGAAAGAGTTGGCAAAGCGAGCGATTACCTATTAGTTACCTATAACTTACTCTGCAAATAGACGTCAAAACTTGCTGTACAAGTATTTCCGTCAAATTGTAGTAAAGTTGAAAGGAAATTTAACTACAAGTTTGATTGTTAACTTGTATTCAAGTTGCGGCCGTAGATTTCCGTCAATTTGCTTACAACTGTTGTTGAGTGAAGAATTACCGCCAACTTGATGTATAAATTAACCGTAACTGCTGGAAGTCAACACTTACTGAGAAAGCGCTGGCTATCAGGGCAAGTTACACAATAGCTACAAAGCTTTCTCGAAAAAAGTGAAAAAAAGTTGTCCATCAATGGTTGCAGTCAATTTGACGCTAAGTTACTACCAAGTCTGTTTTGCTAGACCGATATTCGCAAGCAAATTGGATAAGAATCTACTGCCGCAAATTGACAGCAACATTTATGATAAAACATAAAAATCATTTTCGCTCAGGTTGCACACGGAAAAAAGAGTACCTTGATAGCCACAGTTTCAGACCAACCAAGTTGGTGTCAGATAGTTGCCACCAACTTAGCGACAACTTGCGGTCAACTTCCGAATTTTTAACTGTTGGCGTCAAGTTGGCTACAAGTTTCTGGGAAAAACAAGACCAATCTACTGCCGCAATGTGTCACCAAATTTCTTGAGAAACTTGTCGTCAACTTGGTGCGAAAGAGTTTCGAAAGCAATTTTTGCCGACAACTTGGTGAACAACCGAGTTCATTTCCAAGACTTGCCGCCAACTTAGTGACAAGTTGCGGCAGTAAATCGACGGAAAGTTGCGACCGACTTGGCTATCAGGGTAGGTGCACCTAGTATGCTGTAAGATGATACATTCCTGTTGTTGCAATATTAATAATAATAATATTCATAAAAATAATAATAATAATAATAATAACAATAATAATAATAAAATCAATAATAATCACTTAAATTTGATTACTACACTGTAAAAAGTTTCTGAAGCGAATGCAGAGTAATTTTCAGACTGACACAGATTGGTAACAAAATTTAGGATGCAGTTACTGATTAGCTGTCCAAATGAAAGCTGATAGAAACTGTCAACTTTCTGTTTTATCAGTGAAACATAAGTAAATTAGCCTGAGCCAAAACGCTGAAGTATAGCTTACCCTGATTGCCAGCCTTCGTTAACATCAAGTTCATTAATATTTCTTGGATAACAGTTGTATACAAATTAATGAAAATCTATAGCGGAAATTTGAATGTGTCAACATCAGACTTGTAGTTGACTCTTTTAATAAAAACTACACGTATTTGGACGTAAATCTTGATTTCAAATGGCAAAATAACTTCCCAAGAGTCACAAAAAAAATGTTGACTTTTTGGGAGATTTTATTTAACAAGAAATCAGAAATTTAGAATTGTCAACTTAAATTAAACAAAATATCACTAAAAAAATTTTTGTGCTGCTTGGGTTACTGCACCTCAATCAAAACTTCCGCTTTTCCAACTCTTCGTGTTTAGTTGAC
This sequence comes from Cotesia glomerata, assembly GCF_020080835.1. Taxonomy (NCBI): domain Eukaryota; kingdom Metazoa; phylum Arthropoda; class Insecta; order Hymenoptera; family Braconidae; genus Cotesia; species Cotesia glomerata. The sequence goes on along the minus strand of NC_058159.1, from coordinate 10,324,435 downwards.
TCCAAATTGAGGCTGCAGAATTACGATAAGTTTCAGTTAATATGGTTATCAAAGTTGATGTCCATTAGCACTCAGACTAACTGCGAATCTTGATTTTTGAACCTCTGCAGCTAAATTTTCGCTAATCAGTGTTTCAGATTGACATCAAGCTCTACCAATTAATTGACGTCGATCTGACAGCAAGATTTACACTCAACTTGACTCATGATAAAACAACTTTTGTACTGTAACTGTAGTAGGCGGGTTTGATAAAATGGCAGTAAACATTAAATCAAAATCACCATACTTCTGACATCTCGAAAAGACACATGAGAAAGTAAAAAACGTTTTAGACAATTCGATGTTAAGTTCTGAAAGGAGATCAACATCAGCTCAGAATAGATCATTTTTCTTATATAGCGATTAATTACTTAAAAATTTAGCAAATCAAATTGATCTTTGATAGAGTTTAAAGCAAAGTGAACTGTATTATATTATTGAATGGAACGCATTACGTAATCGATATTAGTTTAACATCCAAACGATTGTTATTTCATAAAATCTCTGAAATAAAAGCCGATATTATTAAAATTGTCATAATTAAATCACAACAAACAAATATTATAAGTACTTCTTCATTTTTTTTTCACAACTTTCATTGTTATAAAATTATAACAACTCTTTATTATAACAAAGAGTTTCTTTAGCATATGTCACTTCCCATCCAAAACTCCAAGATCATCCCATTCCTTAAGCATTCTCACCATCCTCACGCGGTAATTTTCATTATTATACACTTCCGCATTAAATTCTCCATCGTCCAGCATGTCATCAAGCTCCTTAGCATAGTTCTTATTTGCCATCATGATTGGAAGACACGTACTGGCTATCATGAATCCAAAGATCTCGCAATCAAATAATATTTTCTTGATATATTGAAAACTAGGAGTACAAGTTTTGCACCCAATTCTTTTCATTGTTAAAAAAAGCGTTTCTTGATATTCTTTAATCAGAAAATTTTTGTGATGTAACATTACTTTTTCACTTGGGCTCGTGTGAAGGAAGTACTGAAGATCCAATGCTGGAGTTCCGTAAAAACAAGCTTGAAAATCGACCTATAAACGAACATGCAAATAAAAAATATTTATTGTAATTTTTTTTTATTAAAAATCTCCGATAAAAATCAAAAAAAGAAAAGTCCATAAATGCGCACTCCACATTCTTACAGAATTTTTCTAAATTTCGAGATTTTATCAATCCATATTTTAAAATGTATTGAAGAATGGAATATTCAGAAGCAAAATACGTCGATGACTCAATTTTTCAATATTTTATGGTAAAAAATAATAAATATTGTAATTCTAGACGATTAAAGAATCAATCTAATAGCTTACTTAAATTACTTACAAAAATTTGATCTATAACGTCTCCCTTATCACCATACTTGAACATCAGATTATTCACCCAAACATCACCGTGGTTGATTACGTTAAACTCATCTTCTCTCAGCTTTAAAACTCTGAAAGCTTTAAACAACGTTGAATCTTGCAAGTTTTCAAGCTTTTCTATACACTCTCTACTCAATTCTGGCCATGATTTAGCTGCTTTAACCATTGCTTTCATTCCAATTGTAATAAATTCACGCAATGTCGGGGGACAATTTTCACCGAATACTCCTTTAGAACAAAACTCCTTTACTTTAGGTTTCTTAAAAAAATTCTAAGAATTAGCTTGGATGAAAGAACAATTAAAAATAAAACTACTTACGTTTTCACAAAGTAATAGAGAACTTGCATGAAATTTAGCAACATTCCGCATTACTAGTGTACAATGATCAAGATCAACGCCAACTTGGCGGTCAGCCATTCGAAATCCCAAAGGAGCTAAATCTTCGAGAACTAAGATTGGTGGATTATTTTGCTGAGAAAAGTAACATCTTCCACTTAATTTCGTATTCTTCAAAATAGATTCCATGTCTTTTAAAACCTCTGTCATCATATTTATCTCAACACCAAATATATCAAGATTTTCAAGCTAAAAGATTATTAAATTTCTTTTAAAAGTTTACCGATTTCATTTGTAATCGTGAAAATGAAAACTTACCAGTTCTTTTTGTAACTGTTGAGTGGAACGAGCGACTTTGACAATAACTGAACTTCTTTTAGTCACTGTTTTACTGAGTTCTCTGCGAATTATGTCAAAAGACACCCGGTACATCTTACTGTTGTTATTATCACCAATACTTGTTACCATCATGACCTCAATATTTGCCACAGAAATCGAACTATCTTTGTCTGCATTTTTGAGGGCATGTTCAATAAATCCGGCTGTCAACCATTCCGGAAGATCCATTATTTATTTTTTTTTTAAAGATGAAATCTTTTGTTTTAATATTTTATTATATAGTCAAAGTATTTAGAAACGACAACGCTATTACGAGCGATAACACTTACTGTCGACCTAATCTCATTCTCGGGGAAGGGGAAGAGGAAAGGGAGGGGGAAACCAATAACTTCCCAATTTTTTAAAATTTTCAATTTCCTTAGCGGAAAGTTTAAAAACTCCTAGTTGCTACAGAACTAACTTTGTGATATTTGCAAGAATCTATTATAGCTAACTATTCAAATTATAGGACAATGACACTGATGTTTATAATTTTTAGTCATTAGGCACCCGGAAATTTGACTATTATGAAGTTATTAAAGTTTTCGAGTTGGAAAATACATTTTATTTAGTTTATTGAGATCCTGAACTTACGATGAAGTTATTATAAATTTTGAGCTCTCCCGAGTAAAAAAAATGAACTTAGATGAGCTTCATTTAAGGGATTACATGGGTTTCCTCCGGGAAAAAATGGCCTATTTTCAATAATTTTTTTTTAATTAATAGAAAAAATGAAATATTTTATTCAAACTTTCTGCTGTCTTAAAGATACATGTTTAATAAGGGATTACTGAAATTAAAAAAAAAAATATTAAAAACTCTGCTAATGTGACGTCATTTCCGGCGAGCCCTCGGAAAAAAGAGAAAAAAGATGCGTCCGCGTGATCAGCAGAACTCTTAGCAGGATCATCGAAAGTGAAAAAAAAAATATGTGCTTTAGTTAAGACTTCAAACTAGGTCTTGAACGAAGGAAAAAAAAGGAAAATTGGATTTTTGGCAGAGGTTTTAAGAAAAAAATTAAAAATTTGGCTAAAATTTCGCAGCATTTTTGAAGTGAAACTTCTTTGCGCGCGTTGAGGGTAAAATTTCAAGGTCGCGTCACAATAATAATAATATGAGCGTCACAATAATCATAATATGAGCGTCACATTAAAGGACGCATATATGTACGTAGTCGGAGAGAAAAAGATAAAGATATAAAGGAAAACTATACTTTTACACTATAGAAATGTTATTTTCATGTGCGCATGCGTTGTATTTTAGACTGTAGGTACACTGCTCTTAAATATTATTATTATTATGTATTTTATAACCTCGTGTTTGTTTATACTGTTTTATTCATTCAGATATTTTTATAGTAACTAGTGGTAAATATTTATTGTTCGTTGACAGTTAATAAGAAATCCTTGTTGATCAAGCAGTTGTTCGCAGTAAGTAATCCTTTATTTATTTCTTTTTTCATTAATACTTATTATTAGATTGGAAATAAATGTATATCAAGTAAGGTATACATTATTTAACTGATGTAATGTTAATAATATATTTATTTTTTTTATATTTAATTGAATAATTAATTATTTTAATAATTACATTTTTCTTTTTATTTTGATCACATGAATATGCGCAAAGTACCATGTATAACCTACATTCTCTATATTGCATTCTATATAATATTTATACTATCACTGTTGCCTGTCATTAATTAAGTTCATTATCTATTTTTATTGTTATTAAATTTTTTTTTAGTAATTAAAAATTTCAAAAAATAAAATTATAAATTCTTTTTATTTTAGTTTAGTGTTTAAATAAAATTACTATATAACATAACGCATATGTAGTAAATTCGAAAATTTCTAATTTTATTTTATTTTCAGAAAATTTAACTACATACATTGATCAACAATCTATTAGCTGCACTCCGATGTCACCTAGAAAAAAACGTAAAACACCAGCAGAACGTACTCGTGAATATAGAGCTCGGAAGAAGGCCCGAGAAAATCCTGCAAATCCAGAGCCATCTTGCCCTACGTCGATTGATGTTCAAGTTGAAGTACATCAGGAAAATTCTGTTTCGGATCCACCAAGAAAGTCAAAAACACCAGCAGAACGTAGTCGTGAGTATAGAGCCCGGAAGAAGGCCCTAGAAAATTCTGCAATTTCAGAGCCAACCTGCTCTACGTCGATTGGTGTTCAAGTTGAAGTACATCAAGAACATTCTGTTTTGGATCCACCAAGAAAGTCAAAAACACCAGCAGAACGTAGTCGTGAGTATAGAGCCCGGAAGAAGGCCCTAGAAAATTCTGCAATTTCAGAGCCAACCTGCTCTACGTCGATTGGTGTTCAAGTTGAAGTACATCAAGAACATTCTGTTTTGGATCCACCAAGAAAGTCAAAAACACCAGCAGAACGTAGTCGTGAGTATAGAGCCCGGAAGAAGGCTCTAAAAAATTCTGCAATTTCAGAGCCAACTTGCTCTACGTCGATTGATGTTCCAGCTGAAATACATCAAGAAAATTCTCTTTCGGATTTACCAAAAACGTCAAGAACACCAGCCGACCGTAGTCGTCAGTATAGAGCTCGGAAAAAATCTACGATGGTCCTTAAAAACTCAGTACTAAATGCTCCATCTACTGAAACCTTTTCAACAGATAATCCGTGTACTAGGGATCAAGAGGGTGCAATTTTATCTGAAGCAGATTTTATTATTAGAGACATTCCAAATACTACAACGACGCCAAGTATCAACAACGTTACGAGTGGCTTCCAGGCTAATGATTTGCGTGTACCTTATTCTACTTTTTATCATCATAAAAAAGCTCATGAAGAGTTTAAGACTAAATTCATCAAAATCCGTTCGGACATATTTGCTTAGTCTGTGATAGGTTGTGGTTTAAAAGAGATCTCAAATCTGCATCTAATCAACATTAACAGATTTTAAATACAATTCTTCCTCTTACATCTATAGAGAAGATTGCTTTATGCACTACGTGCTTTACATCATTGAATAAAGATAAAATTCCAATGATGTCAGTGTATAACGGGTTTAAATATCCACAAATCCCCGATCATTTACCACCATTGGATATTTTATCTGAAAGACTCATTTCACCTCGTCTTCCTTTTATGAAGATTCGACGTTTAAGGCATGTGAATGGTCAGTACGGAATTTTAGGACAAGTTATTAATGTTCCAGTATGCGTTGATACAATGATGAAAAGTCTACCAAGAAACGTTGATGACGATTACTGTATTAATGTTCATATTAAACGAAAAAAAATTCATAGATCCAGTTATTTACACGGTATGATTAACAAGCGTACTATAAAAGCTTGGTTACAATTTTTGTTAAAATCTCCACTTTATACAATGTATGAAATAACATTGGATCAATCATTTTTTCGAAAACGACTCAATCCCAACTAACGTTCCTCTAGAAGATATAAGTGAACACATACCCATTGAAGAGAGTTTAACTGCTCAACAACATACACTGTTATGGAATGAGGATCAATACTTACATATTGCACCAGGAGAACAAAATACTCCACGGAGTTTGTTGTTCGATGAACATGTGGAAGAGCTTCCATTCCCATCCATTTACTTGGGTCAATTTCGGAGCTTCAGAGAAGAAGTTAAGGCAACACCATTCACAATAGCTTCAAGTGAATTACGAAGATCTGATCGTCGAGCTGTAACACCGTATCATCTTTTATATGTTGCAATGAAAATTATGCGATTAAGAGTTCGTGATTCTCTTACTATTGCGTTTAAACATGTTGGTAAAAATACAGCAGTCACTCGACAACAAATTGAGGACGAACAATATATTAATAACTGTATCGAAACCAACCTTGCTTTTCTACGATCAATTCCAAACTCGACATGGTATTGGTCTAATCGTAAAAAAGACCTTTTTGCTATGATTAGGCAACTTGGTAAACCAACAATTTTTTTGACAATTAGTGCTAATGAAATCGGCTGGACGGACTTAATTCAAAAATTGTACAAATTAAAACATTGTGGAGTCGACATTACGCTAGAAGCTGCCGAAAACTTGCATTATCTGGAGAAAACGACTTTAATTAATGAGGATGCTGTCTTGCGCGATTCACTTTAACAAGTTAGTGAATGTTTTGGTTATTTGGTTATTTGGTTATTTGGCTATTTTGCAATCAAAAAAATTTAGTCCTTTTGGGAAATATTACGTTGTAGATTACTTCAAGAGGATTGAATTCCAACATCGCGGAAGTCCACACGCTCACATGTTACTATGGTTGAATAACGCTCCGGTGGATGCTCTAAATAATAACAAAATTGATGCTATAGCATTAATTGATTACTTAATTTCAGTCTCATCTGAAAAAGCATCAGGTAACATGAAACTTCAGATCCACAAGCACACATTTACGTGTTTTAAAAAAATTGTTGCCAATAGACCACAGAAGTGCAGGTTCGAGGCTTCTTTTATGCCTTGTCAAAGAACCATTATATTATCACCTATGCAGAAAGAAGAACCGGATTTTCAACATTATTCTAATCATTACAAGAGTATAAAATTAAATCTTGAAAATAAAGACTATCTCGATATGGATGCATTTTATGAAGACAACGATATACATTCAGATGACCACTATCACAATATATTGCGAGCTGGAATCAATAGACCCAGAGTATTTTTAAAACGCCAGCCACATGAGAAATGGCACAATCCATTTAATCCATTTCTTTTCAATATTGTGAAGTCTAACATGGATATTCAATTTATTACGGAAGAGTATTCTTGTGCCGCTTACGTCGCCGAGTACGTCAATAAAACCAACAGAGGAGTGAGCCATCTTCAACGTCTCATTATCGAAATTATGAATGAACTTTCAGAGTTTGATATTGTTGGAGTTACTCGAAAAATCGGAGTCAATATGTTAAATAGTGTAGAGATGACAAGTCAAGAAGCTGCTTGGTATCTTTTACGAGAGCCAATGTCCAAATGTTCCACTGTTGTAACCACTATTCCCACAATGTGGCCTACTGATCGGCAGAGAATCCGAAAAACTCAAAAAGAATTAGACGCAATGGGTGTTGGAGATGATTCAACTGATATTTGGCGTGATGATGAGTTCGAAAAATATGAAAAGTGACATCAAGACTTGGAAAATGTCACACTCGCTCAGTTTGTTGCAAAATATACTGTTCAGAGCAACGGAACTTATTTAAAGAGAAATAAACAACGTATTATTCGCTATCGTAACTTTGATATGGCACAAGATTTAAACGAATATGAAAGAGAAATGGTGTCCTTACACTTTCCTTTCCGCAACGAAGATGCAGAAATTCTGTCGGAATTGAAATTCATCCAAATATGTGATGAAAACGAGGATTTGATTTTAAATCGTCGACGAGAATTTGAATCAAATCTTGACATTCAAAAGACGATTCAAATTTGTCGCAATTCATGTCGTAATGATATTAATCTTGCAAATGATGATGTTGAAGATACAGCGACCAGATGCGCTGAACCTGATCCATATAAACATTTGTTTCAAAATGCGAATTCAGATATCAATGCTGACATTCGTTTGGCTGTACTGAACAAACTTGGACCCATTGCCAAGAAAAAAGAAAATTTGATGTCAAATGCAGACTTTTGTAAATTGATGAGAATGTCAAACAGCAAACAAATTGAACTGTTACAACATGTAATATCACATCTATTATCTCCAAATAAAAGTCCTCTTCAAATTTTCTTGATTGGCCCAGCTGGTTGTGGCAAAACATTTGTTATCCGGCTTATCTAAATATTTATAATCGTTTTACAAATACTGATGGTTTATGCAATGCATACATTGCATGTGCTTCGACTGGTAAAGCCGCTGTAGCAATTGATGGTACCACGGTGCATACAGCATTCAAGATTACTCTTTCAAAGTTACTTCCCTTAAGCATTGAAGTAGCTCATCAGTATCGAGCACTCTTTAAATTTGTAAAAGTTATAATTATTGATGAAATAAGCATGATTAGTGCTGAATTACTTGGACACATTGATTCACGCTTAAAACAAATTACGGGAAACTTCGACACTAATTTTGGAGGATTGGACATGATTTTAATTGGTGATTTGCGTCAATTACCGCCAGTCAGAGCTACGCCGATTTATAAACAGCAAAAACAAACAATTGTTAGTCCAATTCTGTGGAGAAGTCTTAAATTTTACGCTTTAGTGGAAGTAATGAGGCAAGCTAATCAACTATTTTCATCAATTTTAACCAAAATTGGTAACGGTGAACAACTAGAAAGTCATGAATTGGAACTAATACAATCGCGATTCTTTACTGTCGACGAAGCCAACACACAATGTCCCCGTGGAATACGTTTATACAACACAAACCACGCTGTCGAAACTTACAATAAAAAAATTTTAGATGAATCTTCAGAAAAACATATTTCTATAGCTCAAGACATTTATACTGGATGCACATCAACAGAACAACAAGCTTTTGTATGACAGAAATTGCACAAAATGTCAATTATTGACACTGGAGGTTTACCATATGAAACAGTATTTGTACAAGGTATTTTTTATATGATAACAACAAATATTGATGTCTCAGATGGTTTAGCTAATGGCGCTGTCGGAAAATTAGCATGCATTGAACGAGATGATTCAGGAGAGATAACTTTTGCATGGCTTGAGTTTCCCGATTCGCCGAAAACTGGTGAAAAAATTAGAAAAAAAGTTGCTGGTCATGTTGCGGCTAATAATATTAGTAAAACAGCTGTACCAATCGGAAGAAGATCGTCGACAATACCACTAAATAATAACAAAAGGATTAATGTGTATAGGTGACATCTGCCATTAGTTTGTGCTTGTGCGACGACAATACACAAGTCTCAAGGAAGCACATACTCTGAAATTGTCTACGAATACGATAAGAAACATTCTCAATCATTAGTATACGTTGCTTTATCACGAGTTACTAATATCGAAGGATTATTCATTACTACAAGTGGTAATGATTTGACTTTTTATCATGGAAGAAGACCATCAACGACAATGATTCATTTACAAGATGAATTCCGAAGACTTTCAATGAACTGTTTGGAAACAATAGATAAGCAAATTCTCAATTTCATACGCCAAAATAATGGATTAACTGTATACACTCTTAACTGTCAAAGTCTTCGAAGTCATTCTCAGGATCTAACAAATTCTGTTATACAGGCTTCAAACATCGTACTTCTATCTGAAACTTGGTTAAATGACTCTGAAGATATAAGTATACCTAATTTCAACTGTATAGTAAAATTTAAACGACCAAATGTTCGAGCAGGAGGAGTAGGAATTTACTCTAACGAAAATAATAATACGTGTAATATTGTCACGCCAAATATTCATATGACAGCAATGCAATCATCATCACAGCAATTGGGAGCAACAGTAACTGGTGATATTTGTATTGCTGAATGTCAATCTCTTGATGGAAAAACAATTATCTTCGCTGCAGTGTATATATCTGTCAATCAAAAGCTTAACAATATTATTTCTTTTCTTCATCAACAATTACTTGCATATAGCCATGGAGGTGCTGCTCTTACTAATACAGATTATGATAAAATACCTCTTCTTTTAGGTGGTGATTTTAACGTAAACTTTGCATCTGACGATTCGACACCATTAATTAACTTTTTATATGAAAAATTTAGTCTGCAATTAAATAATAATCCTAACATGTCGACAACTAAATACGGAACCACAATAGATGCCATTTTTACACGTTATTTAGAAAATATTGAAACAAGAACTTATGTTTCATATTTTAGTTACCATAAGGCTTTAGTGACAACCATACAATTACAAATACCATCAGATAATGTTGTACATATTGAAGAAATAAATTGAAAGAATATGTGATATAACTAGTGTAAATTTTTCTCATTTAATCCTATCAATACTATATATGCATAAATCCTTTATGTTCCTGTCTTTGAAATCTATTAACTATTAATTAATAAATTTTAAATTGAGTTTGCCAAAGAAGTTTCACTTCTAACATGTGTACTCTGTACACACGCTCTTTTTTTTTTTCTCTTGTTAGTAACTATAATAGAAAAATTGAGACACGGCTAGAATATCTTAGGGAGGGAACACTGTAAAACCGAATGTCCATATATTTAAGGTATCCCTTAAAAGCGGTCATACTTTCAATTTTTCGACAATTTTTGTTAAACGTAAAAAAAATAATAATTATCTACTGTGCACTCTAAAAAAAAAAAAAAAAAAAAAAAAAAAATTAAAAAGATAATTATAATGATGAGTGAATTAAGAATTAATTGAAAGAAATTAATTTTATATACAATTTAATTTTAAAGTTCAGTCAAATTTTTCCGCAAACAGTATTTCTCTGATAGCCAGAATTTCTGACCAAAAAGTTGGTGTCAAATATGTTGCCATCAACTTATTGACAACTCGCCGTCAATTTATAAATTTACGGCTGTTGGTGACAAGTTGGGGAGAAAATTGACAAAACTGTTGCCGCAAAATGTCGCCAAGTTGCTTGAGAAACTTGTCGTCATCTTGACAGCAAAGTTTCAGAAAAAGTTTTTGCTGACAACTTGGTGACAAGTTAGCGCCAACTGATGAGTTCATTTCCTAATAGTTGCTGTCAACTTTTGGCTTGTGATGTCATATCACGGTTTAGTTGAATCGCGACTGGCGCTGCCACGCGAGCACTGATGATACCCCTTTGATAGCGCGAAACTCAACATTGAATTTATTTTTACAATTATAATAAAACTTTTGGGAAAACCCCACAACCTAGGTCTAAACCTTTAGTTATTAGTAAAAAAGGTTATTGTTAAAATGTATTTTTACTCTCCGAAAATTCAACACAATAGACTAGGAATAACAAAATAGAAAAGAGGATTAAGCCATAAATATATAAATTTACTACTTAATTGCTCTCAACATAAGTAATTATAGAAATATTAGAAAATATATTTTCATCCCTTAAGGAATATAAAATATTGTATAAAAAAAATAAGAGAAGATAGTCTGAGCCGATTAGTGACCCTCATTTATGACGAGTCCAGTTCAACCACTCAGTCCGGTAAATTCCCAGGGATGATGAAACTTCGGACAAACTCTGCTGGCGAGCCCAGGTAGTTCAACAACGGCCGGAAAGGACGAGTACCTGAGTAGGAGTACCTGAGCTAGGACCCAGAAGGAAGGAGAAGGACCAATCAACGTTGCCAAAAGGCCAGTACAGCGGAATACTCGGATGGTAGGGAGAGCCGCCCCCGCCACTTCTACTGCTGCGAGTCGGACTTAGTAAATTCTAGTGAAGAATCAGAATAGTATTCGAGCTCAGACTTATCACCTCGTTTCTAATTTTGTGTAAAGTCTTTTGAATATATACTTCGATTCAGTTAAGTTAATTCCGTTCAATTATTTATTTAATTTATATTCATTTTATATCATTTTCCTCATCCTACAAGTTCCCGTTGATAAAGTTGAGTATTTCAATATTCCCGGGCGAATCAAAGACCACGTCGGTAACTTTAAATTTAAATAAAGATTTCTATCGTTGTCCACCAGGATCAGAACATAACAGGCTATCGGGGATTATTTTCATACGAATTCAATGCTCTCTTGCGATTAAAGTAAATCGTCAAAAGAAACAGTAGGACTGTATTACTGGCGGTCACCAGACTATGTTAGAATTTAGTATATTATCAGCTGTCTTTAAGCTCTACTCAGTGATACTAAATTTAACTAAGAAACCTCATATTATCATAAATATGTACCGGAGAAAATATTTTAATAATTTTATCATTAATATAAATCGCAATTATAATTACTGATATTAACGTTTATTAAAAAAAAAAGAAAGGATGTAAATTAAAAAGAAAGGAAAAAAAAAAAACAATAATTAAGCTCAGTTATCAGTGTATTTTGTAACAGATGTTTATTCACCAAGAATTATGTGAAAAGTGTTTAATCACATTTTATTTATTAGTTTATACATAGGCAAGGTTTATTTATTATTTATATTTTTGTCGTTTCCCTACTTTAACTATCATACACATATGTGTTTTTTCTTTCATTCCAATTGTCTATAAATAAGTAACTTTCCTTTTTTTATCAATATAGTTATTTACTTGCAAATTTTTATTTTTTTGTTATTCTAGTTTTGTTAATAAAAATAATTGTAATAATCATAATTAATATAATAACAATAATAATAATAAAATAATATGTAATAAATGTTTCCTTCGGCTTACATCTCTCAACTTAATTTAATATCTTAATTATTATCTTTAGTAATGATAGAAAAAATAAGTCTTTTAAATAATCACAAAACAGCCATTGAGGATTACAATTTATCATTTTTTTCCTTATGCAACAGAGATAGCCTAATGAATGATAGAGATATATGAATAGATTTTTCTTATTTAAATAACTCCTAAGAAATAATAATAATAATAATAATAATAATAATAATAATAATTATGATAATGAGAAAATCGAATGAAAAGTAAAAAAGGAAAAAAAAATTCTGCGTTACATATTTTTTCGTTATGTAAACGATCAGTTCTTACGCAGATGTATTATCTATTATTTGTTCAATTGAATTGTAAACCATTATGCCCAAAACTTTTTCGGATTTCCTTTTTAAGAATACAAAAAATTATCAAAAAAATCTCATGTTCATACTCCATTTTAAAATTTCATGCCATTAATTGCCATAAAAACAACTTTAAAACTAAATCCTAAATTTTAATATTAAAAAATAAACTATATCTTAAAATACGTTACATACAATTTTTAAAAGAAATGCGAGAATATAATAAAGTATAAAATCCTAAAAAATTAAATTGAAAATACCGTTCTAATTTTAATCAGTTAATTGTCTGAGAATCAGTTTTTATAATGGAAATATTGTCACGCAGTGATTTTGATGATGCGTTTGTTACAATATTATAATTTAAATTTAGATTAAAAAATAATACACACATATGATCATAATATTAAATAAAATTATCAATCATTTGATACATTCAATTTACAGATGAAATGCTTTACGTACTTGCTTTACGAATTATAAATACACCCACATTTCTGTCCATGTATAAATATATAATAAACCTATACATGTCGTTTTACACATTTTTCTGACTCTAAATTCAGATATTAATGCCTTCGCTTTTCTATATCACAATTAAATACCATTTTTCAATTAATTTTCATTTAAATTGTATAAACGATTGGCAACTGTTAATTTTTTTTTCTATTTCTTACATCATCATTTTTATCACCGCTATTATCAGGTATCTAGAAAAATATAGAATTTTTTCTGTGTATTAAGTAAAGTAAAACTCAATTCGCAGATAAAGATTGAATACTCATGTATGTGCATCAACGTTTTGTTGATATTTAAATTATAAATTCAGATTTTTTTTTCTTGTTTATTAATTTTTGGATTTGAGAAAAGAGTTTGGCAATAAGCGTGCATAGATTTTATTGAAGAAAGCAATGAGAATAATCTATGCATATAAATTGAATTGCGCTTAATACTAAAGCGGAAAATATGAACTGATAAAATAGTAATAAATTCTTATTAACTTTTTGTTTCATTCGTCCATGAATGAGGACAGAGTTGAGATACCTATATATATTTTTTAAAGGAAGGACGTGTAGTGGAAAACCCGAGAATAGAATTGGGCAGAAAATTCACAGAAGTGAATGAGAATGAGGTGGAAAAGAAACCAAATATAAGTCGTTTTATTAATATTTTTTCTTGTTTCTCGTGTCGTAAATCGGCGATATTTTCGTGAGGCATTCAAATAAGCGGATGCAACGCTTCTCTATCTAATCTATTTCAAGTACGTAGACGTGTCGCACGCTTGAATCGCTTATGATTTATCATCCTCATTAATCGCACTTTCTATTTGTCCTTGTGCGATTTCATTTTTATACTCGTCAGCAACAGCAACGTCAGCATTAGCGGCAGTACTTGAATTATCGCCATCCATTTCTTGATAATTATTATCACCATTAACTGGAATTTTAGTAATTACTCGGCGATGTCACAATGGTGGTGGAATTGAAAATTCTCTGCGTACGTAAAAGAGAATATAAGGCTTGCACTTGGCAACAGACTCAGTGCTTGCTGGACGTACGCTACTATCATTGAAATGAAACCACTGGCCATCGTGAACAGCAAAGGCAGTATAATGTCCAGTGCCCGCACTAAAAATAATCCACGGTTATTATTCTTTTAATTTTATTCTTCTTTTTTCACATTATTTTTAAACTAATTGGCATTTAAATTATATACACTTTCTCTATAAATATTTTAAAAGTTAATTATTTTATTATTTGCTCTCTCGATACAAGCCTATATAAATACAACAAGCTTTGACAGGACAGGATACTTATTTTTTATCGACATAAGCTATTACTTCAATTATTAGAATATAAAAAATGTATATAAGTTTTTATGATTTTAAAATACGAACAAAATATCTTAAACATTCATGCATGATTAAGGGAGTATTCTACTGTAGAATTTTGAAAAAATCGAAAATTTTTTTTTTTTCATATTTTCAGTTTAGATATTCAAAAATATGTCATTAAAAGGATTTTTCAAAATTCCTATTATTTCATGAGTTATAGCCGTTTTAGTGACGTGGCATCGGTTCCGGTCCGACCGCTACAAGTTAACAAAAGACGGTAGGCGTTCTCGAGTCCCTACTTATTTATTATGTCCTTTATCCTACTTTCAAGGGCATTCTTGATATTAACCCCTACAATGATAACCCAGTAGTAGAAAAAAAGGAGTGTGTTGGGCATGTTCAAAAACGCATGGGTTCACGGTTACGTAAAGCAAAAAAAGATAATAAAGGTATTGGTGGCAAAGGCGCTGGTAAACTCACTGATAAGCTTATCAGTGAATTGTCTTTATATTATGGTTTGGCAATTCGTCGAAATCCAGATTCTGTTGAAGAAATGAAGAGAGATGTGTGGGCAACCTACTTTCATAAAATTTCAACTAACGAATATCCTCAGCACATGAATTGTTCATCTAGTTGGTGCAAGTATCAGAAGGCAATAGAAGACGGCACTATTGACGAATTTGACCACAAAAATCCTCCTCTAAATGACAAAGTTTTAGAAGTAATAAAACCAATTTATGAAAGTTTATCAGCTGATTCTTTATTGGAACGATGTTTGGGTTCTGAAACCCAAAATAATAACGAATCTTTGAATTCGTTAATTTGGACTTTTGCTCCGAAGCACATTCACGCTGGACCGAAGACAATTGAAATTGCCACTTTCTTCGCAGTTAGTATTTTTAATGAAGGTTTTATACCTATATTAAAAATCTTAGATGTTATGGGAATCGCGATTGGCCCAGAAGCTAATGCTTTTAAAGCGAGACGGGACGAAGCGCGTATCGAGCGCTCGGAACTCCGGACTTCAGAGGCGTCAAAGGAGGGTAGAACTGCACGTCTTCACAAGAGAACATCGGAGAATGAGCATTTTGAAGTAGAGGAAGACTTCTTATATGGAGCAGGAATCGCCGATTAAAAATATGTAAGTATTCTGTACCATTCTACAAGTAAAATTGTCGAAAACTTGTCTCAAAACTTTAAACGCGTTTTTCTCGGAACTACTTTTTTCGAGCTGGCGGTAAGGATATTTCGAGTTCTAATGAACTGATTTACTTCAAATTTGAAGAGGATGTTCTCTATACGTCGCTTCATCTCGTGAACCCTGCCCAAAACTATAACTTCTCATTTAGTATTTTTAAAAAATTCGGAATTGTTAAAAAAATATGAAAAAAAAAAAATTTTTTTTTCAAACTGCCGCCATTTTAAAAAAAAATTTTTTTTTAACTTATCCAAGGGTTATACGATAGCGGCATCTATAATAATTAAGAATCCGTCTGTTTTTTATATTTCAGATCACCAGGAGGGTTGGAATAATGCACGCCAGGACACCCTCTTTTTTTTTTACCCCCTACTTTGACTGCTCATAACTTTGTCAATTTTAATTTTTTTTTTTTAATAATTTTTTTATGTAATAATAAAACATCAATAAACAAATGATAAAAAAATTGATTATAAAAATATTTTGTTTCCTTCGTACAGCGCTTCTAAAACCGGGCGAAATTCATGCCTCTACAGTATAATACTCCCTTAAACAAACATCATCCATAGATTGATAGTAAACATTGTTCCTCTTTTCATGGAATAAAATATTACAATTCAACGTTTTAGGTGTTCGATTATACTAAAAAATTTGAAAATAAATTATTGTTAAAAAAAAAAAATTAAATAACACGCTTTAATGATAAACAAAACTAAAAAGTAGAAAATAGTTATTAAGATTTTGTTCTATAGTGAAAGAAAGTCCATTTAGTCAATATAACTTGATGATTTTCAATAACTTCAAAATGAGAAAAATATTGATTTTATTGCAAAAAAAGCGTACGGTGCTTTTTACTATATTTTTATTCGTAACTCTGCTTTTACAAATAGTTACGAACAAAACATTTACAAGGACTCTAAGCTTTTTTACGATTAAATGAACTTTTTTTAATGTATCAAAAATCAATGACTTGCATAAACAATATCAGCAATTAAAAAAAAAAAAGCACAAATGAAAAGTCACCAGTTTAAAAATTACCGAATTAAAAATAAGTAATCATTAAGAATATTCCTAATGAAAAAATAAATAATTGAAAAGTTTGATCATCTAAAATAACGTCATATGAAAAATGAAGTTATTGTAAATTACGATCTTTAAAAGTTTTAGAGTCATAAATATTGCCACTGCTGTAATTACAAATAAATTTATCTGCGAATTTCTATACTTTCAAATAACTGTTTTTTAATTTCTCATTTTACGATACATTTAATTTATTTTAGACATTATTTACGTTTCTAATATTTGAGAAATATTATTTTTTATATTAAGCTTAATTTACAAATGGAAAAATTTATAATTTCCATAATTTTAGAGTTTAGAATCCTCCAAATTTAGGATTGGCAATAAATCCCTAAACATAGAAATTGACTTGAATTAATGAACGCGATTATATATAAATATATATATATTTTTTTTTTAATTATTTTATACAAAATCATCGACAACTACATTACTGATAATCAAATTAATAGTTTAAATGAGTACTCACCCTGATCCATGATGAACAATAACGGCAGCTAGATCATAGAGATGGCTATTTTGTGCACCAATCTTAACGCCAGCAGATCCACACACGGTGAATGTTGACATATCAAGTGATTCCATGGGAAAATCAACTTGTGTATCCACCTTGGAGCGATACGAGTTGCACCACCTAAATCTTTTTATGTGAAGGCACAACACCTGAAAGAGAAAAACGCTCAGATGGTGTGCAAAGTAATATATTTTATAAATATACAGTTAAAATGCATTGATAAAAGATCTTGTTAAATTTTGTATCGCTTTTTAGTTGAAGAATAAAAATAAAAATAATTATAGCAATTAATTAAAGAAAATAAAGTAAATATATAATAATTATATAGATTATGGCAACTAACGTTAGGCAGCCTGTGAATCCAGAACCTTTTGGTAGATCGTTGTTTTCCCATACAGTTATTACAGTAGTAAAGTTCACTGTCAGCAAGCTCCTCAACTTTGAAGAAACGAGAGAGACTGAATGTCAAACTGCACACTTCTTCTTGCTCTTTTGATGCTGTTCTTCTCTGAAATTTATCCGGAATATCCAAAGAAAGATCTTGAAAAGGTTCATGGGTTTTTGAATCTGTTCGACAGTTCATGCAATGTACCTAAATTATGATAATAGAAGGCATTATTAAGTAATTCGAATGAGAAAAAATTATGTTCATTTATGTATATTATCAAGATATGACTTAATTTACATACCACACTGAGTAAAGCGCCACCAAATACTGCAGTAACGATACTTTGTTTGCCACGAAGTCCTAGTGGTTCGTGACCAAGTCTTGGTAAGAGTTGCAATAACTCTGTGTGAAGTCTGTCGAGCATATAAGTGAGAAATTCATGAGCATCTTGTTGTTGATAGCCTCTAAAACGTGGGACCACTTTCCAAATTACTAAAAAGAGACATTCTGGTGAAATTGCTTGACCATTTGAACTACCTAAACTCAATCCTAGTAAAACCTATAAATTAAAAATCATTTAGTTTATTATTATTATCGTTGTTTTTATTATTATTATTAAAACATGATGAGTAACAAGCAGTAGAACTAAAAATACTGAAAAAAGAATAAAAGTAAAAATTCGAGTAACTATGGCTGCTTTTAAAAGACTGTTAGTCAAATGTTTTAAAGTGAATATTGATATTGAAAATTATTAATATGACTTGAGGCGTTACAGTAAATACTATAAACATATAAATTTTAAGATCATAATGATACAAATTGTATATTCAATAGATTTGATACATGTATATGGTCAAAATATAAATGAAGAAAGTTATTAATATTATTTTATTAATTATCACAAGTATTTATCAACATTATTCGTGTCATGTATTAAAAAAAAAAAGTATCTATAATTAAATTTCATGTACCATTAAAATTTGTTAATATTCAGATAAATTTTCAACATTTATTATAATTTAAAAAACTTTTTACAAATATTTATGAGGATTAAAAATGGAATTTTAAAGCGATGAACAGTAAAAATTAAATTTCTATTTTGTTATTATTAAAAAGCAATAGGTGTTACCTTTCTAAGTTCTTCAGCAAGTAATGCATCGCTTAGTTCTTTAGCTCTACCAGGAGCAACAATCCGTCCTCTATGAGTTGGCGGTTCATCAAAGGCAATGCCCTCAAGACTCGGCATCTGCGTAAGGTACTCACAAAAATGGCTGATGTTATTAAATGATTGAAGTACAGCATTCATAAAACATGTATTGCCGAGATTTCTTAATCCAACAACTTTTTTCTCTTTGGTAGCCTTGGAACTTCGTCGTTTGGGAACTGGTCGATTATCACCGCTCGTTTCATCAAACGAATGAAGTCTCTTGCGAGTACGAGGTCGCAAATTTCTTACAACAACTTCATTTTTCCATATCGCATCTGAATCAGTATCTCCATTTCCATTGTCTAATCCCGATGAGGACGATGAACTCCAATTTTCATCATTTTCTTTATGTTCAGCTTTGCGAAATGTATTTTGACGAATTTTTTCTATTTGTCCGGTTGATGTATCATTAACAACATATTCATCACATGAATAACTGAAATTTATCATTTTTTAATATTAGTAAATATACAAATAAATTAATTAATTAATAATGAATATTTACCAAAATACAGATAAATTTTCGCAGTCGATGCATACGCAGTGATGAGTATTTTTCTCATGATGTTGCAGTGCGTGGCCAGACATGTAACGCCCACAATGTACGTTCCCGCAGTGTAAGCATAGCCACGTACTTTTCTCCGTTCCACATACTGAATTTTAAATTAAAAATTGTGTTTTAATTATAATATAATTATCATTACCAGTGCATCAAATAATTATTGAAAATCTGAGCATATTAATCATTGTTAATATGCATTGTTAATGAATTAATTATAATTATTTGATCAGATTGTTGTTTATATATTCAATTATTAATAAATATTTATATTAATTCGAGTTTCATTAATGTCTATGCAAATGATACGATAACTATTAAATAATTTATTTATTTAATACATGTCTTTGTATCTTCATACATAATCAAACTTAAGTGAATTGTTACTAGCATCTTTAACTCAAAAATTATTTTTAAATTATAATAAACTTCTGGAAATAAAAATTTAATATAATTTTAAATACATCAAATGTTTCAACTGTCCAACTTGAAGTTTTTTTAACATTTATTTATTTATATAATATTAAACTTTGCATCTTAATATCAACCCTACTTCATTCATCACATTTTAATCTAAAACAGTTCAATTTTAAAAAGTTTTTCATGTTTGTATAATACTCGAAATTTGAACGGTAAAAACCAGTTTAATTTTTATATAATCAATTTAATGATTTTCTTAGTTTTCAGTAATAAAATTTAAGATTTTTATGAAGAAAAAAAATTAATAATGCCAGACAGCGTGACTTAAAAAGCAGTAAAAAGACAATTATTTGATTGTTTTTTTCTAAGTAATCTACATGAATAAATACTGCGACGATCAATAACTTCTGGGTTCTTTTATTTTGTACTTTCGTGTGTATTACTGGAAAAAACCGTCGCAAATTGTAAGGGAATAAAGGAAGTAGACAGCGATAAAAAAATAATAAAAATGAGAAAGAAAAAGACACGTTTCCTTAAGTTTAACGTATAGTTTCGAGGTCGCTTAGAATCGTAAAATAGAAAAAAGAAAATTAGGAGAGAAAAGTTAAATTCGGAAATTGAAAATATTAGTTTTCTCATTTGTTAATTTTTTTCTTTTTTTTTTTTAACAGCCGAGACCAGTGATTGCAGTTTTAATCGGCTTAGCGAAACGAATGGAAATTTTGTAAAAACGTTTTTAGAGATAATAGATCATTTAATAAACTATTTCACCACAAAGCGTTTTTTTCAAAAATTTCATTCGTTTCGTGAAACCAATCGAAATTGCAATTGCTCTGCTGTCGGGAGTGCGACAGAGATAGTTCCGTTGAACTCCGTGAAAGCAAAGCGAGAAAAAGATGGTTTCGCCTGTTAAAGAAGTACCACAAAAATGAACTGTGAATTTTTTCAATCTGTTTTGGACTCAAAAATTATTTCACAACAGATTGCAAGAAAAAAAATTAAAGTCATAATTATTGAAAATTATAATTTGGAATATAAATTAGAAATTTACAGTGAAAACTGTGATGAGATAGATCTTGGATCAGCTGATTAGCGTTTTTTACTATTGATTTTATAATGAAAAGTGCGCGCGCAAATGTACAATGAACGATAACTGTACCGAGGTCTTCTATGTAAATAGTAAATACGTATATGTATCCATAAATATATACATGTAAACAAATAATAAAACATGAGTTCAATATCTTTACACGTAACAAAAAAAGTTCCGACTTTAGCTTGCATAAGTCATAACTAACGTGGACTTGGAAATAAAAAAGTAAGCTCTCAGTAGACAACAACTAAACAATAAATTTCGTATGTTACATATTGAACTAAAAAATAATTCAATGGCATATAATAGAAAATATACCAAGAAACAAAAAATATCGATAAAATGCCGTTGGATATTCGCTAAACGAGCGCACCAAGGCCAAAAGAGTAATGGCCTGTGAAGAAAGGGATAAGGTAAAGAAAAATGACTTTTTAATTTAAATCTAAAATCAATACGTGCATAATAAATAAATAAAGAATGCTTAAATATATAGTATGTAGTAATTTTAATGGTTTTGTAAAAATATATATATGTATATAAATATATATATATATAAGTAAATAAAAAAAAATTACCTGCACAAACGAAAGGTAAATTTTTTATGTCATTCCATTCAATATCATTACTCCCAAGTCTTACACTCTGTGCAAGATGCGGACACTCCATCTCTCAGAACACTATAAAAAACTTAATTTTAATATTTTTTAACAATTGTTTTTATTTGGGCCCTGTTGTCATTAATTATAATTTTTGTTGAGCGCACTTGACACTGTATTAATTATTAACCAGTGCGTCGATTTTAGTATGCATTTACCAGTAAATTGTTAATAATATATTTTTTAAGTTAAATTCAGTGTGTAACTTTTTATCTATTGTGGCTGGGGTACACGCGTAAGTACACTAAGTACCCCTTTTTACATATCAGCACCCTTGTCACATATCAGAGGCCTGAATTACTTTGCAACTGATGGATTTATGGATAGGTTTATTGGTGTGGTGATAAAAAAAAATTAAATAAGAACTCAATGCGCAGCAGCAATGAGTCTAAATAACGCTTGCAAATTATGAAGATTAGCTAAAATAAAAAGAAAAAATGTAGAATTAAATGAAAAAATTTTTGATACTTTATTTTTAAAGTTGAGATGTAATGAAAGATTACCAATGAGTACAGCTCGGCTTGACTCGGCGATGATTTAAATTTAGTGTGAATTTTTCGTTTGTTCGTTGTTTTTTCTTTTCTTTGTTTTTTTTTGTTTTTACAGACAATTAATTATGTGTATTAAATATCAAATTTTGTTGATTTTTTTTAATTCTTTCGATTAATAATGGCGGTCACAGATACACATTGAATGTAAAATTTTAAAAACGTTGTAGTGAATGTGTAGAGCCAGTGGATGGCAACGGTGACGATGATGTCGCCTCTTATGGCTGATTCACGCCACGTATTGTTAGATAAATAAAATTCATCCAGTTAATTTAATTATTATTGTGGATTGACTAGACTTGAACTCACTACCTAAACTGATCACACAAATCGACATCGACCTCGTCTTGGGGTTTTACTGTATACTATTCGCATCTATACATATTGTACATGTATATGTACTTATAAGTATATGTAGGTTGTGTATGTGTGTGTATTCTATACGAGAGTACGATGCATACATAGGTATATGATAGCGTCGTCAGGTTGATTTAGGTATTGAAAGTTAGGTAAGGCAACACTTGCGCACTCTTACTGCGTGAGATGAAACTTTGGGTCTGCACACTTAATGAATATTAAGATATATTTATTACATTTTTAAATAAAAATTTTAAGACAAGATATAAATTTTTTGTTAAACTAAATGAGTCATCAATGAATACAAGTTTTAGTTTAATTTCAAGTTAATTATAAATAATATTTCAGTTATCTATATTTCTAATTAAAAAATTATTCTAGAAATTGTTTTTTTCTATCAATTTTCAATTGTTGGAGAATTATTTTAATACTTGAAATTTGTTATGATATTTTTTAAGAATGGAAAAATATTGTAACAAAAATCGTGACTATCACATAAATTTAATAAATTAACATAAAATGTTTGCAATTTAATACTAACTTTAAGTTCATTCTCAAAAGTAAAAGTCCAATTACTTCCATAAATTTTTCATCATTAAAATTAATGATAACAGCGTTAATTTTTTTTTTTTTTTCATAAATTAAATTCAATCTTCTAATGTAACAGCTAATCAAAAGGAAAAATGAAATTTTAAATTAAAAAATTCAATTGAATCAATGCAAAGTTATAGATTGGAGGATAAGATTGAGGAAAGTAGTATACTTGCAAGTAAATAAATGAATAAAATATAAATTATTTGATCTCTCAAATTTGAGATTTATTGAAATACATCAAATTTGAAAATTGGATGTTATTATTTTTTTTTTTCAATTTATAAAATAAGCAAAAAATTAATTTCTTCGGTTAAATTGGTGCGCCGGTGGCTGGACAAGCTGAAGAACAGAGATGTTGCTGAATTCCAACATCTTTAACATTTCTTTAGTTTCAGGATCGACTTCAATAACATCGTGTTCGAGAGCTGAAACTTCTGGAACGTAGTTGTCTCTGCGTTCTCTCTCTTCTTCTTGAAGCTTGATTGAGATTCCACGGACTTGGCTGTGTCTCAACCTCTTCATTAAATGCGTAACGAACCTGTAAATTGAAAAAAATAAATATTAATTTATTTTCAAATATGTCAATTGACAATGTAACAATAAGATCGAAATTTCATTTTAAAAGTTTGATAACTATTTGTTCATAATACTGGAATAAGCAAATATCAGTAAATTTTTCCAATTAATTTTTTTATCAAGTAAATGATTAAAAAGAGAATTGAAAATTTTTTACATGTAAGAAGATGAAATATTTAAATTTTATAAATTTTTTTTAACGAAAGAAACAAAACGCTAATATTTGTTGAACTAAATATATTAATGGATTTTTTATTAATGGATCCTCTTAATTTGAATAAAATTAATAAAAACTTCAGTTACAAAAATCATCAATACATTGATTTATTGTAAATTACTTTTTTACAAACGTTAAAAAAGAGAAAAAAGTATCTACCATCCGGAGAATGAAAATATTTTGAAATGTTATACTCAAATCAACAGAAATTTGATTAATTTTTATTTTTGATCAATAAATTAATATTAAAACACTATTAAAATAAAATTGCACGAATAATTTATTGAAAGTTCTCTGTGTAAACTTTTTTATCACTCATTTTTAATAATAATAATAATAATAATACATGTTATGATTATTAATAATGTTATTTAATTATCAAATAATTTTTATTTGATAACATCAGCGTCATTTAAAGAAAACTCGTAAAAAGAAATGATGTGTTGTCGTCTTAAGAAATCATATATTTTTTTCACTATCTGCATATTTGTTACAGACGTAAACAAATCAAATATTTAGTTAAAATTACTTACCCAGCAATCTTGTTTTTAAGAGGCTTGCTAGGAATGATAGCAATCTCCTCACATATTCTCTTGTTGGTGTGGAAATCAAGAGTCAAGCGCGTGTAATACTTCTCGATGATGACCCTAGCGGCCTTTTTGATGGTCTTGGTACGTACGCGACCCTGGAAATATAAAAAAATATTAATTTAATTGTCATTATATCTATCAATAATTAATAGAACATTGGAATCCACTTTTAAAAATTTTTAACATTATACTTTAAAAATTTAAATCATTCAATCTTGTGAACGCTTAACCAACAAAACTAATTTGCACCCACGTCCACAAGTGTTGCGTGATAAAAAACTAATCCAATCCATAAAAATTATAAACACTAAATAATTTTAAAATTAACTGCTAGAACAATTCTTACAAATTTAAAAAAGATTGCATTAAAAAAAGTGGATTAAATTATAAAATTAAAGAAAAATCTACCCACCATTATGGAGGTTTTGAAGCAAAAGAGGTTTCAGATATAATAATTTCAGGTTGTGAGCGCAACTCCAAGCTTCTTTATTGACTGAATAATAATTCCAAGTTCCACACCAGCGCCATTTAATTTTCTTACCATTTAAGCATACGAAAAAAAAATAGTTTTCATATTTACTCGGAGATGTCTCTTGTAGTACTTTTTTAATGAATAATTTTACCGCGTGCATGCGCGCGAGGCATATCTATAAACCCGACCATGCGCGTTGAAAATAAAACATCTGACCTTAAGGGTGCTATTTAAATTTGTTAGTTCAATCAGTTTATACCCTTTTAGGTTAACTTATTTTACAAATGAAAACAAACTTATGTCAGTAACTTTATTTAAGTCATAATCATACATCAAAAAATATATTTATTTACCCGCTTCTGCTTTCTAAAAAAAATTTTTCATATTTAGTTTTGGCAAAAAAGTTTTATGAAATTGTTTAAATAATTTGTGAAAAAGAGAGGGAGAAACGAAGCAAATATTATACTATTAGAAATCGACATGAATATATACACAGACACAAAAATAGTTACAGATAGATATATCTGTTAACTCTCGTCATCAGATGGTATCTCGTGTTCAATTAAGAGAAACATATAAAAATGGGTGAATGCGGGAGAGACTGAGTGAGATAATGCAAGAGCGTGGGAGATCTATCTATATATATCTATAACTATACATATATATGTAAAAGTACAGTCGTAGATGCTCGGGTATCGGGAGTTAAACATTATGGAGTACGGCGCGGGTAATGGTGGGGACAAGGGCAAAGAGGTTTGTTTATCGTTTAGTGAACGGCAAAAGAGAATTCGCTAGTCACTAGTCAGTCAGTGCGGTGCTTTCGTCCGTGTACGGTCGGGCGCGTGCTCTCTCTTTTTTCTTCATCTTATAACATACATCCTGTTTTTATATATTAGCCGACTCTGTATTCCGGTTTTTTAAAAATATAAACGGTTCACTTGAAACTTTCGCGTACGCGTTTTGTATACCTATAAATATCTTTAAATACTTGTATTAAATAAAAAATATATCGTCGTGTTAAAAAAATATAATTGTGTTAATATATACATGTATTGAAACTCCGATTGAAATGTGTGTCAATGATGCGCAAATATATTTGTCAAATTAATAAAATTAATAACAATAATAATAATAATAATAATAATTGCTCGTAAATAAAAAGGTACGTACGTTAAATTAGTACGTGAATGAAATTATGGTGTAATGAAAGGTTATTGTGATAATTATCATTTAAATCACAATTATTATTTTTGGAATTTAATGGTTATTTTCGGGCTGGCTAATTGCGTTAGGTGAGTATCATTTTATTTTATTATTTATTAAATACATCGTTATGTTATGATTTATGATGTAGAAATCATTGGACATCTGGCAATTTTTAATAATAAAAAAATATGTTCTAAAAATTGCACTCATAATTTTTTTTTTTAATTTCTCCATGAAGAACTTTTATAAAAAATTGTTTGTTGAGAAAAGTTATACCAATTGTCAGATGTTTGCTGATATCAGGATTATGATTGTGTTGATTAGTTTTTTATTAATATTTATTTTTATTTAATGTTTCAGACCAAAACAAAAATTAATGGCAAAACACTGTAGTCTTAAGTAATTTATTAAAATACTTATATGCAACACAATATTAATAAAAATAACAACAACTAATAACAAATGAGTGGATATATACTATGACTTTACGGTAGTAATCGTGGGTTGTTTCCAAGAGTGACAGACTATGCTTGATGAGACAGCTGGGTCAGTGCACCGTGTAGCGATGTCAGCCTCTGCTTAGTTCACTCTTTTTTTTTTTTATTTTACTTCTATTCCATTTTCTCGCGTGTTACAATTGTGTCATACTCTACAATATAGTAGCATACTATTTCTCTTCCGTCACACAATACGTAACCTGAACATTTTTATTTCTATCAATATTTTATTTTATTTATTAATTTTACATATATGTGTATACGTACATTTATAGATATCGTTCATTATCGCAAGATATAAAGGAGCATATGTGCTGGTAATCCATCAGAGAGATCCGAGATTACTCATAAATCATGATTCATTATGTCATGATTGATGTAGCATAGAAGTATAGGTTCTATGTCCTTGGTGTTGACTTTTTGTTTTTTTTTTTATTCCTCGATTCAATTTGATGTAAATCTTATCCTTTGTACATTGATTAGTTATTGTGTTACTAAACGCTGGTAGTAGTTATATTATTTATTTATTTATGGTAGTAGGAAATTTCATCATATCATATAGAATATTAATATTATTTCAAGTTGTTTTGTATATTCCAGCAATTGTTTCAAGTGTAGAAATATCTAAGCGCGGATAGGATTATTTATTTGCGGTAAAATGAAACTGCAATGTTAACGGAAGAGGAATCAGATAATAAAGCCAAAAGCTCTAGTTGTTGGGAAAAATCTTGGTCGCTTTTGCGGTTGACTACTCTGTTCCTTTACGTTTATTTTAGTGTCTTTTTATTATTTTTGTTCTTTTTCTAGCTTCTTCCATTCGGGATATACCTTCGCCTTTTACTGTTAGTAGTTCTTCGTTCGACAGTCAGCTGACCACACTCGAGATCCGGCGACTTTCACCTTCCGTCACAGTTTGATGATATAGATATTGGAATGGATAGAGGAAAAGATATATTTTATTTTATGCATTAGTAGGTCGTTTAACTTAAAAAATTTAAGTTCAGGTTTCAAGTAATCGGAGTAACTTAATTTGTGATAAAGATTTTTATATGATATAATACTTTTACTCCAAATGTTTGGGTGCCATCGATCGGATCTTTCTTAACATTCACTTAACACGTTAGTTGATAACCTTTGTACCTGGTAAAATATTTAATATATATTGGGCATCTATGTTTTTGTGTTGAAAAATATCATAACATAACTGTTCGTGTTCAACAATTTTTTTTTGACCACTTAATGTTGTGAGTAATGAGGTGAAATTTATGATTTGGGACAATGACTACGTATTTTCGACCTTCTAAGTATCTTTTACTGAAGATATACATGACTTATTTTTTACTTCAAAGTTATCTATTATTACATGACTTCTCATGACATAGTTCTGGCTGTTACTGACATGAAAAGCTGTAATTAAAAAAACTTTCATCAATAATTACGGTAAGGTAAAAGCCCCAATAGATGATCACGTACCAGTATATGATCACTCCATGTATTTGTATATCTATATTCACAAATATAGGTATACAAATACATGGAGTGATCATATACTGGTACATGATCATATATTGGGGCTTTTACCTTAACTAGCAAAATAAATTAAATTTTTTACAAATTCTTTTTCATATAATTAGTATTGACACTACGAGTTTCAATGCCTGCTGAGCCAACCGAAATTAGTCAATTTAAAACTAATGCGACTGTTGCCGGACAGGAACTGATCGGTTTCTTTCCACAGAAGGAATTTGCAGTCCTGTTTTCGATCCTGTCAGTATCTTTTGTTTATTTTAAATCTTTATAATTGTCATTTCTTATTCGATATTAGTCTGAAATTCTCTAGTTTTGCTTAGCTTCTCGCTTTGTTCGGGCAGGCAACTTCAACCTCGTCTTGTTTCATCCCTAGTCACATAATATACTATTACACCACACATGTATCAATCTTTTGTTTCATGTAAATTACTGTCTGATAATATAGTATTTATTGACTTTATTAACTGTACTTGAAGGGAATACTTAGATCCGGAAAAGAGCTTTCATGCTCGACTGAATGGACAGCTGAACCTAAAATGTACACCAGCTCTTCTGAATCATATTCTTTGTTTTACTAGGTTATTACTATATTAATCAACTGATTGTACTCTCTTAGTCAACAATTTATACTCATTCTATTCTTTTTTTTTTTTTTTTTCTATTTAATAAATATACTCTACTATAAACATTCATCAATAGATAGAAAATTTTTTATGTTTTTTGACTATCTCAAAATAAAATTACTGATTCTTTTGTCAAATAAAAAAATGTAACATTGACGAAAATTCGATAGTAAATTTCATAAGAGTTTACTTATTAGATTCCATAGTTGATTAATTAAAGAAGCGTCTTTAGATTTATTATTTATTAATATATAGAAACAGTTTTGAAGAATAAAATTACGTTGAATATTTTTTGTTGCCTATTGTACATTTTAACAAAATTGTTTTTGGTTGAATTTTTTAGCTTTCGTCATTATCGTTCCAATTACGATCACGTACATATTATTCGTTTGATGATTATAATGCACGTCAATATTATCTTTTAACTAATTTTTTTTTTTTTTTTTTTTATAGCTGGCTGATAAAGTTAGTTTCGCTGGAACAATCACAGTGGATAATCGAATAATTATAATTACAATTTACTGTTGTTACTGCTAAAATTATTATCTCTACAGACTAATTGCTATCTGAGTACAAATAATTAATTAATAATCGTAAAATAAAATTTTACTTTTAATAACGTTAATTTTATTGTTCATAAAAATTACATGATAAATTTATACGTTTATACATGTAATTATATTTCTTCGATATAGATCTATAATTACATCAATACCATTAATAGTAGCATAACTATAGTATTAAAAGAATGACTAGAAATCGGTTATACATATGTTTCTGCGTTATGAAACTAATTAAAGCTATTGTTAGAATATAATTTTTAATATTGACTACTGTAGTTGTCTCTTTGTATAATTTTTAAATCTGATTTTTTTCTTCAAAAATTTTTTATTATATTTCTTCTAATACTTGCAAGTCAGATTTTTTATAACTCAAAAGAGTATGTTTGATACTCCTCAATTAAACAAAGAAAAATATTGAAATATTGCGTAGACAACGATTTTTTAGTTCAGGAATCAGTTGATATTAAACATTTAATTTATTAATAACTTGATAAAATAATATCAATATCAATATCAAGATCTGCCTTGATCGTGATAAGCAAACTATCAAATAGCTTCATTTAAATATTATAAAAATCATTTTAATCAATTCGACCAATTCTTCAGACAAGAAAATACATTATTAATAATTACCGAGAGTATATATGTTCTTGTCAAGAAATTTTCTTAAGACAAGTATTTTTTTTTGCTAATGTAATGCAAGTGAGACTATAGAAATGTGAGAGTGTAGGGTTTAGGTGTCATGAACTTTAGGAAACGAAATATTTTTTGAAATTTTGGTTTACAGATTTTACAATATACAATAAAACTATAAATCGTTATTACAAAGAAAAAGATATGGTACCTGCAAGGTTGCATTTATATGTGGTAAATAGCTTCACCCAATATTAAAAGGAAGCAATAAGTTCTCATAAGACTTAAAGTAAATTCATAAGAATCCAAACGAGAAAATGGTAGGAAATGAAAGAAAAAAATCTGACAGGGGTTCTGCTAATTTTTTTAGACAGTGATTATACACAAAGTTACTCATAAATTGATTTGTCGTATTTTAAAAAATGAATGATCATAATCTGGAGATAAAAAAAATAAACACAGAAGCTAAAATTTTAGCAGACACATTCAAAGTTTAACATCAAATTACCACAGTTATAACTTTAAAAGTAAAGAAATAAAGCTAAACAAAAAATGATTAATGCGGCATAAATGCTGAAATGAGAACTAATCATTTTTAAATTTCATTACACTGGAAGAAGAATAAATAGCGAGTTTTAATTAATTATGATAAATTGCAATTTAATTATAGAAATAAATGACTTTAAAATATCTTAATACATAATTATGATATCAAGTGAATATAACTGAATTATTATTGTGTTTTTACTTATCATCAGTACAATAACAAATATTAACATATAAATGAATGCTATTATTGGAAATGGTACTACTATGATATTTCTTTATAAAGATAAAAATGCATTTATTCAACTAATAAAATATCCGTAGAGTATAATTAAATTATAGCGTATGTCATAATATAATTATTTATGTGTCAAAATATTTATAACGATGGTTGTGTTTTTAGTGACTTGATCTAATCGTTTGGAAAACACATATACATTATATATTATTCAGCAATTTATGTGCAATCTATATTTGTGTTTATTTATTTATAAATATTGTCGTTTATTATTATTGTCAAATTCTAGTATTATATCAAAAATCATTAACGATATTTTGAATAACAAACATAATTAACTTTATACTTAATAAATGAAAAAAACAAACCATTGAGTCACAGTGAATAATATCATATGTAAGTGGATTTTATTAAAATAATATATTTTAATCCAATTGTGTATTTATTTAATGAGCTAAATAAATTTCCTGTGCAGCAAGCTGTCATGCCGACTGTATATTAATTCAATTTAACGCTGACATGATTATCAATATTAGCAGAACAGCTTGTTTGACGTATTGACTCAAGCAAATATTAAATTAATGCCAGAACTGTTGGTAAATCCAGTGAGATAGCGGTGAACTAGTGACTAATTTTTCCATCCACCTATTTTAATATTTAACTGATGTGTTCATTATTTTATAATAATTGGTCACCTTTCGGTACAATTAATATGACCCCAACTTCTAAAAAGTGCTCTTTTATTTCCATATCATGATGAATAATGATAAAAAATATTTGTTTTTAATTAATTCTTTAGAAAATTTTTATTGTAGCTAAGATTATTACTTAAGCGATAAACTATTAACAATTCTAGACCAATTAATGACATAGAAATGATTTTTCATCTTGTGTCATTAACCAAATATGAAATATTTGATCTAATGCTTGAGTTATTGTAAGTTAATTTATTATAAATATGTAAACTGTTGGAACGAAAAATATTGACTATTTTAAAAATCAAAAAAAATCTAGGGGTAAAAAATGTTAAGAACAATCCGAAAAATTCACCTACATTGATCAGGGATTGTTTGCTTTTACAAAAGCTTGGTACAGAAAGAAGGAAAGAATTTTTTAATTAACAGAGAAGCGCTGCAAATTTTTTTTATACCAATATAAATTCTTAGGTTAATTCAAATATGTGTGTTCATTTTTAAGTAAAAAAAAAAAACTATTTCCTTAAGATAGGATTCGATCTCGCGTCGCCTGACGATCAAAGGCACATGGCTGCAAATTAGTTAATACTTTGCTAGTGCGTTAATAAACTCTCTCTTAAGCATATGTATAACGAATATATTGCTGTTCTCTCTAGAAAACATTCGACTATCAATTCCAATAACCTTTACAGAGAACCGAAAAATAATAAAATTTTCATTAACTTTTAGTTATATAATTGATTAGGTATAAAAATAATGTTTTCATTTAGAATAATAATTTTTTTTATTGTAGTCAAGTAATTCTTTTCAGATATAATATTAAATTTTTAGATTTCCTTATGACTTTGATTATCTATCAACTAAGGTTTTGTAGGATAGAATTTTCACAAGGTTCCATCAATACTGAATAGCATTAACTTTTCACTTTGTAATGGGATACAAAAAGCAGGGTTTTTTTTTTCTAAGATAAAAAAGAGTTTAATTCGACTTCACCGAATCGTTCAACACTGTTAAAAAAGTAAACTTCACTCAAGACAAAACTCTTTTAATAGAAAATTATTAGCATTTCAGATTTCATAAAAAATTTTGATTACTTTTAAAATTAATAATTTTCAAAAGTAGAAAGTTATTGATTTCGGTCCGATTTGAGAATGCGAGTTTTCATCAGATCTTCACGTTTTGAGGTCCTCAAAACCCGTTGCGGCTGGGCGTTCGACGGTGTGTGTGTGTGTGTGTGTGTGTGTGTGTGTGTGTGTGTGTGTGTGTGTGTGTGTGTGTGTGTGTGTGTGTGTGTGTGTGTGTGTGTATCAATCAGTCGAGCCGTTTCAAAAGCATTCAAAAAATACAAACCAGAAAAAATCATTTTTTTTATGTATCTTTTGAATTTTGGAGCTTGAAGAGCTTGAAAATCGACCGAGTTTTTTTTTTATATTGTTTATTTTCATTAAAGTAATGGGAATTTATTGAATAAATTGAAAATTATATTGAAGATTATATTTTATTATTGCGTACCTTCCCGGTTGTATTGTCTCATTATAATTATTTCTACCTCATAGGTATCCGGAGTTATTTTTTATTAGTGTAATATATTTCATTTTGTTGCATATACAATAGATTTTATTTAATTAATATTTTACAAATTACAATACTATACTAATTATTTTAATATGTGGTTATACGTTGTATTGCCTTATAAATCTATATTATTAAAACTCTATAATTATCATTCCGACACTTTTGGATTTTTATTGTATTTATGTCCGTGGAAATTGATAAAATGAAATGAAATCTCGAAAACAAAGTTTTAATTGGATCTAAAAAAATTTATAAAGTAAAATATGAAAAATATCTATAGTAGTTAAAAAGTTACAAAGTCCCGAACTCAAAGTCACTTTTGATGTTGTCATGCATAATATAAAAAAAAAATGTGATGATGTAAGATCAACTTTTTATCGATAAATTTTCTAATATATTAAAGATACTCATCGTGTGTTGAATGGTAAACTGTTTTAATAACTATATGTTAACGTATTCTTATAAAAGTAAAAGTAAACACTCACTTCTACTCATTTATTTTTTTTATTTAGAGATCACTGATTGTATAATATATCCTAATGGATCAAAGATATGTAGAATCACTTACAAATTCAAGTTTTGATTCTTTCTTCTCTTACTCTTTTTCAATATATGTACTATCACATGAACTATTTTAAAATTTTTATTTAAGATGACAAGGTTCTGGATGAAAAATTCGTGGTCAGTTAACCGGTTGTTTTCAAAATAATTTTCTTAGATCAATAATATTAAAATTAGTATATATCCCGACTAGAAATTATATTGGGAATACCCAAGGTATACCTATATACATCTGGGCACCATTGGGTTCCAATGGGGCATGCCCAATAGGGAATTCCTAATGAGGACCCAATGAAGAACCCAATTAGGAAATCCCAATTGAAAATGAAATAAATTATTCTCAATTTCTCTAGTTGGGATTCATATGGGATCTAAATGGGAATACCCAACGTGAGAATAAAAAATTTTTGGCACTTTTTTCCAGTTGGGATTCATGTGGGACCAAAGTGGGAATGCTCAATGTGAAATTAAAAAATTTTTAGAAGTTTTTTTCTAATTGGGATTTATGTGGGATCTAAATGGGAATACCCAACGTGAAAATAAAAAATTTTTTACACTTTTTTCTTGTTGGGATTCATGTGGGACCAAAGTGGGAATGCCCAATGTGAAATTAAAAATTTTTTAGAAGTTTTTCTCTAGTTGGAATTCATGTGGAATCTAAATGGGAATACCCAACGTGAAAATAAAAAATTTTTTGCACATTTTTTCTAGTTGGGATTCATGAGGGGCCAAAGTGGGAATGCCCAATGTAAAATAACAAAATTTTTAGGAGTTTTTTTCTAGTTGGGATTCATATGAGACCAAAGTGGGAATATCTAGGGTAAAAATGAAAAACTATCAGTTTTTTAATTCATCACTTGCAAATACATTATGTGAGCTTATATTATCAGCATATATTTGCTGTAAATTAATTAGAAATACAAATAAAAATTAGTCGTTTAGTATAGAAAAGAATTAGGAAAAAAATTCATTCAATATTGTTAAATAAAAACAATAAAATTTAGTTAAGCTTTTTCAAATTTTACATAACTTTATATTTTGAAAAATTTAGTTTTACGAGATTAAAAATAAATTGTAACAAATTGGGATGAATTCGAAGAAAATTTTAATCCTAATTTAAATTTAATCCCATTACTCGGAGTTTCGGAGTGAAATAATTAAGCAATTCGCGCACGGAGTGAATCCGGAGTTTTTTTAGCAGAGTTATTCCAGATTAATTTGGGATCAATTTCAGATTAAATCCAGATACTAAGTTGTGAGACTGAAATAGATTTTTATGTTGTTGAAACAAGATTCATACGTGAAATTTTTTCTTCTCACTACAAAAAAAAAATTTTAATTAAAAAAAATTTTTATTATTAATATGTAAAAATTCAATTAAACAATTTTTTTTTAAATTGTTCGTTTTTTTATGTACTTAAAAAAAATTCAAAAACATCGAAAAAAGATAAAATAGAAATTTTATCCAAAAACATGAAAGCCAAAGTTTTTTCTAAATTTTAAAGGCAAAAAAGCTATCGAAACCTTTTTTTTTTCTTACACGACATTTTTTCATCATAAATGCGCCGTAAAAACAAGTAGAATAAAAAAAATTCGAAAATGTAATTTTTCGCCTAGTTACGGTCCAATATGGGGTTGACCCTACTTGTAAATAATTACCGAAAATTTTAAAAAAAATTTGCATTTCAAAAAAAATTTAATTTTCTAGAAAAAATTTTTTTGCTAGTATAAGGAGGATTCCAAATCAATCGGACAGTTTTATGGTTTTTTATTTTTGATTCTTTCAATTTTTTTTAAATTTTTCAGTAAAGTTTTTTTTTTTTTTAATGTTTCAATTTTCTATTTAATTTCTACAAAAATTGTATTTTTAAGTCAGTAAAGTGAGCCAGTCCCATGGCTAAGCGGTATAACGCTTGTCATGCTTGCTTGGGACTGGTGAGGCGTGGGTTCGAATCCCGGTGTGAGCTGAAATTTAATTTTCAGTGAACATCAGTGCTCGTAACTCACGCCGGGCTGTACAGGTTTAGGTTTTTCGATGGTTTCCCTAAGCCCTGTGCTACCGGTGGGGCACAGGCAAATGCGTGCAGTTTTCCCAAAGTCGGCTCATCGCTGCATTACTCTCCAGGCTGAAAAAGTATGTAATACCGCCAAACTTATTCTGCCAAACTTAATGTACCGATCAGCCTGGAGTCCCCTTCCGGTCTCGGCCGGACCCCCATCGAGACAGAAGTCTAAAAAGTAGGGTTCAAAAAAAAAAGTCAGTAAAGTGAATAAATAAAAAAAAATAATTTCTTTAATTTTCAGTATAACATAAATAATATCTCAGTAAACCGCTTAAGTTGATGTATCTAGTATACATTTCTGCTATTGATTTACCTACTGATTTCATGAACAAAAATGTTGAATTTTGGACACAGGATGAGAGCTATCAAGAGAATCTGTCATTAAAACGTCTCAGCGTTGTCAATGGTGTAGCAGAAAGGGTAGTTGCATTAATAGACGAGTATAATAAATTTCTGACCAAAAATAAAGAACAGTTGCAAAATTTATTGCACGTAGTTAAAAATCACAGGCAAAAATTTCCCAATTGTAAAAAAAAAATAAACAGTTTTATTACAATTAAAAAATTATTGAAACATGATTTTTAATATTTTACATTACCTAATAGTCAAGTGCAAATAAAGCACTTATTAATTTTTCAGGGAATGATTAATTTTTTCAAGTCATTACTCAGCTAAAGTACAGTTCCGAGTTATTTTTTTTTAATTAGGTATAAAAATATCGATTTTTCCTACGATTATCGATATTTTGTAAAAATTTGATTGTTTCATCAAAAAACACTCGACAAGAGTTACGAAAACTGAGATATTTTATGTTTTTGAGTCATTATTTTGTGATAGAGTATAAGAAATTGTGTAGGTTATCCTCAACTATTTGAGGTTGGACTTTAACCTCGAATAACTTTTAAACGAGTCAACTTAGCAAAAAATTATGTCAGACCTTTTTTGTAGATCGTAAAATTTTCTACAAGAATATGTATTGATTTTTACGAGAAATCCATTCGTTCGAGCGCATCAAAAATCCAAACAAAAAACAACAAAAATTCTCATGTTATTTAAATGGAAAATCAAAAATCACAATGAGTCACCTCTTAATATTAATATTAAGGGCTAAAACTTTACCAGAATTTTTTTTTCGTCATCTTGGACGATATTTTCGTAGTAGCTAAAAAAAAAAAAAAATTAAAAGTTTTTTTTTGGCCCATCCTAATGTATACGAAATAAAAACCCACATTAATAGTACTCCTACTTGGACCAGCGGTAACGTGAACGACTGAGGACCTAAAAGACGCAAGTTCGAGCCCAACTCACGCCAAGGATTTTTTCAATCAATAATTCCATGTCAATTCGAGATTAAATTCACTAATGAGTTCTAATATAATATGAGTGTCTAATCCTGAATTATTTTTAATTTTTTCGAAAATTTTAATATTTTTTTTTCAAAATTTACATGGGGTTCTGATGGGGATTTCTCTCTATTGGTACCCAAGAGTTATTGACCAATAAGGGCCGCATAGGGCTTTGCGTTACATGCCTATGTGTGGTCCCTATTGGGCAACTCAATGAGGACCCAATAGATCTTACACTAAAATTTCTAGTCGGGTATAAAAGCGGCGATAATAGGTAGGAAAAAAATGTAATTTTGACATATTGAAAGTAGTATACAACCTTAAACGTTCTGTGTTATAAAAACGAGCGAGGGAAATTTCTTTCATAAGAAGTTGAAAAATTGTTATTAAATTGACACCACAGTGATATCATTTTTTTAATTACTGTAATTCTGAAATTATACCACTATTGAGATACAATTTTAGTATTACGAATAGTTCAATTTTTAAACCATCTTTGTTTTCCGTGTAAACTCTTGAAAATTCTGTCTTCCACCATGATTTTTTTTTAACTAATGAAAATTCTATAAAGTGACGGATATTTTAAAACTCTGTTAAGATTTTCTACTTAGTACGCATTTTACTGCGTACAGAGGAATAAGGTTTTGGAATGGTGGGAAATGGAGGGAGATGTCAAGTATAGCGAATGATTCTAGTCCGATGTCTTAAATTTAGGAGATTCCAACTGTATGGCCAATCACAAAATTTTTCCACTGGTCGGTATAGCCGTTTGTAATTTTTACAGTAATTAACAAACAAGCTAATGAAAGAAAAGTATACATAATTAAAAGGAATAAACAAGGTTTAGTAGCAAACAGAATTAACTTAAATCTTGACAAGACATGGTAAATTTTTTTTTATAGGATTAGGTAGTAGTTTTAAATTGCTTGTGTGCAGCTCACAAGAATGTTCACTCAATCGTTTCTTCCTAGTCGATTAGAAGTTTTGCAGTTCTATTCATGCCCCTTTGGCTTTTCTTTAGTGTTTTCAAACATCATCTCTTTTCTCGTTCTTTCTTACACACTATTTTTACTCTTTCAACCTTTTTTTATTTTCTTAAACTATACTACTACTACTACTACTACTACTACTACTACTACTACTACTACTACTATCATTATTACTATTACTATAGTATACTAGTGAGCTGTATCGTTCTAAAAGTCAAAAGTTTATTTACAATACTTATTCAACTTTCGGTGGTTTTCTGCTGTGTATTTTCACCGAGATCGATCTTTTAAATTTTTCTTTTTTTTGTAAGTAGAAAAACTTTGCAGTGGGAATTTTATATCAGGTTTTCTCATAGTTAAAAGTAGAAGTAGTAGCTGCCTGTAAAAGAAAAAATGATAGAAAGAGAAAAACTGAATAAGAAGAAACGAAAGAGTTAGTATAGTTAAATTAAAGTTAAGAAAGAACGCGAAAGGTATGAATAATGCTCGATTTAAAGTTTGATTGGAATTGCTGTCGGACACGCAATAGGATCTTTGATTTTACTTTCTATTTATTCCTCTCTTTTTATTCAATTAAACTATTTTTGAGAATATTCAGTG
The DNA here is from genome assembly GCF_020080835.1 of Cotesia glomerata. Lineage (NCBI taxonomy): Eukaryota > Metazoa > Arthropoda > Insecta > Hymenoptera > Braconidae > Cotesia > Cotesia glomerata. The sequence continues at coordinate 10,285,709 of NC_058159.1, read as the reverse complement.
TTTACAAAAAAAAGTTTATAAAAGAGGAGCTGGATCGGAAAATGTCGTGGGTATAAAGTGATAAGTTGAATAGATTACTCGTGTATGTAAACAACAATCAAGAGCAAAAGATACTTCATCTATAAAAATTCGATCGGAATTTTTTTTTGTTGATAGTAAATTCGAAGAATTTTATAGAATAAAAAGAAAAAAAATTAGGAAAACAGTTGACCCTAAGCGTTGACGTCTTAACCAACATTTATTCCGAAATTTTGTAAATAGCTTATTTGAGTCTTCGAATTAATGTACTAAAAATTTAAAGCTTGTTTATTTTAACCCTCTCACGGTCGATTCGGACTGTGTAGTACTTTTTCTCCCGGAGTAGGGATAGCCAGTCGCGTGAGTGGATTAACTCCCGCCACCAGATTTTCATGCCCACCGCGTGTTCACTCAGGGCCGTATTTATTATTTTTATGGCTTAACCATGTAAACCTTTACTATACGTCCCTGCGCTCCGCTCATCGGATTGCGTGCAGTCCCCTTGCCCCGCGAGTGGGAAAAGAGTAGGAGAAACGCCATATCAAAGCAAATTTTAAGGGAGTTGGGAAAGAACGGATAGGGAAAAGGGGGGACCTACTCAGTGGGAATTTTTCCGTAATTGAAAAAATAATCAGACAGCCCAGACTGTGGGAATCGAACCCAGATCTCTCGGTTACGCGCCAAGAAACGCCCGAAACCGTGAAAGGGTTAATCTTGGCAATAAGGAATCAAGGACCATTTAATTTGATAAATTTCAATCATTTCAATACTAAATAACTTTAATCATGGGTTTCATAATATATAACCGTATCTTTATTCATACAAAATTTTATGGCATTATTTTTTTACTACCGATTTTCACATTGCACCGTTAATAAGACATATTCATTCCAAAACAAGTTTATTTTAACTGTTGATTAATTTGTTTGCTAAGCATTGTCGAACATGCGTAAGCGGGTGAACTGTAGACATCTTTAGAAACATTTGAGATCGGATTTTTGGTATTTTTTTTTATTCCAAAAAGTCGCAGTACCTGTGTGCATAATATATTATATTTTATAGCACTCGTAAAAGAATAAAACTACTCAAGTTTCGTCGTTAAAAAACTCTCCACAATTATACATCACATAATTATGACATGCTTTTTTATTATTTTTCTTTTTCGTACACTTTAGATATCAATTGGAAGTATTTTTCGTAGAATAACATTATAGAACAAAAAAAAAAAAAAAAAAAAAAATTACAATGTACAAATTAATAAAAATACTAAGTGCTGGTAAGAGTGGTCATTTAAGCGAAAAATGTACACTGAGAAAAAAGTACTTTGCTACTAAGGATATTTTTTTTGATAATCAGAATACTTGGTATTGTGCTACTAAGAATACGTGGTATTTTGATTATCACAATAAGTATACTGATTTTCACAATACTTAGGTATACTGATTATCAGTATACCAATGTAACAGACTATTAGATGTTTATAACCTTACTTTACTGGCACAAATCAATTGACTTATAAAGCTAACAAAACAATTTAAAATTAAAATTAAAAGTGTAATAATAAATTTTTTTCAAGCTAATATAATAAATATTAGTTAAATTCTATTTTTACCAGTGCATAAATCAAATAAACTAACTGTTAGTGTTAAAACGTCGATGGCAGTGACAGCGCATATATTATAGTTTACTGCGCAGAGTATAGGTCTTGAACTGACTTATATTCTGATAATCACAATACTTGGTTTTGGTGTAAATGGAAACGTTTAATGTATGGTTGGAATTGTTTGGTCCGCTTCATTGACAATATTTACTATTAGTGGTTTAAAAATCATCAATACGTTGAATATGAAACAAATATATTTTTTACATTAAACAACTTTTACGTTAAAATCATACATAGCTCTCTTTATTAGTTGCCACATACTAATTATTGGATCACTATCGAAACTTTTTTAACGTAAATGTTAAACTAACCAAGTAGTGTCATATTAAAAAATGTGAAATAAAGTAATTAAATTTAGTAATTATTGACAAATTCTAAATTACTATTCAACTGATTTTTAATTATAAACATTAATTCGTTTGTTCTTACAGTTGATATATTCTCAATAAGAAACAAAAAATATATAAATACCAACTTTGAATTAACTTGGTGTGTTTTAAAGACTTATTTGATCCTTTTTACCTCAAAAATTGCAGTAAAAAGCGTTTTTTTTTTTTTTTTTTTTTTTTTTCTAATTTTATTATTAATTTTTATAAAGGTTTAGTACCACCAAAAGAACCAGTATTCACGTACTTACGCTTTTACAATCTACATATCAAAAGTTTCTTACATTTTGAATGCGTTTTTGTGAATACATATTGAATAGTAAAAGTTATAATATCAACCTGTTGTCTGAATAATAGTTAACTTTTATGGTTACTTCGTAATTGAAATTTCTTTTGTCTACTACAACAGTTTTACACTTTAGTAATTGGAAACTATATATGTTTTCTCATTCCGTCGATCAAAGCATTTACTTCAATCACTTAACTTTACTTGTAATGAATTTCAAACTTCATATAAATTTTCAAGACAATTTGGTTTCGATTACACAAACTTTCAAACAGTTATCACGTAAAGTAAAACGCATAAGTACACGGAAAAAAGTAAACTGTAATAAATAACAGTTGATTTATAATAAGTAATGATCAACTGCTAAAAATTACCATTTCAAACAGTAAAATCGTGATTTTACTATTCACTTTATAATATTTACAATTTACTTTTTACATGGAAGAAAATACTATTTCAAGCAGTAATATTCGCTATGTAAATGTCTAAAATGTTAAAGTATAATAATTAACAATTCAGACTTTGATATTTATTATTTCGTACCTAAAAAATGATCTTATGATATGTAAAAAGTATAAAATAAAGTTAGTAAATTTCTAATACAAGCAACGTCAATATTTACAAAGTAAAATGATAAATTTTAAACGCAACGCTAAAAATCAAACTGTAATTATTGACTTGCTTGGACTGGTAAAATGTATATTTTAAAAGTATAATTTTTACTGTTTCAAATGTTAAATTCTCCCAGTACAGAGTGAGCCCCCCTTCTCTTTCATCTGAGTTCCCCTTCTCCTCATAATATGGACTATATATTGAAATGGCAATTTGTACTGTTTGAAACTGTAATTTTTTAAGATGAAAGAGTCGTTATTTACTATAGTGACAGATACTGATCACTTATTTTGGATATTAAATTATAAATTGTGGCTTTTATATTTTCTACATTAAGTTCTGTAATATTTATATTTTTGCCACCTCGATGTCCGCTTTACTGTTTGAAACTATAAAAATTAACCAGAATCCGAGTAAATATTACGGTTTACTTTTTTCCGTGTACAGTAAAAACGAATGGAATGAGAAAATAAATGAAAAATTTATATTCCTATTTTATAAGAATATACAATATTAAAGCATACATCAGTGGATGCCCACTTAATGCATTTAGATCGCTTAATTATTTCAAGTCAGCTACAGTGTTGAACGTAGATACAAAAGCAATTTTTTTTTGGTGTGAAAATGAATAAAAGAATAAATAAATAAAATAAAGCTCTAAAAAATTTAGCAGAAATAACAACCACAATATGTGATTATCTATTATCAATTACTAAAAATTTTTTCTTGTTTTGTTTTTCTTTTCTTTCAAATTTAAAAAATTCCTTAAATTTCTTAAATCTATTTTCTCTTTACAGATGCTATTTATTCTATAAAATCATTACTAAACATTCAACACATGAAAATGTAACATATTGTTGTAAATTGCCGAGGACATTTTTATACAAATAAATAAATATACGCATTTAATTAATTAAAAATCGTTAACTCAAAGTCTCAACCACAATTAACAAGCAATAATATTTGACAATTTAATTTTTTTTCCTCATATTTTTTATGATTGTGGACGAGCAAAATCAAAGACTGGTGGGAGTAGAGAATTAGACACCCATCAGTATTTATGGAATATCATTTTGTTCTTCTATTCATAAAAAAATGAAAATAAATTAAAAAGTAGTGTATTAAAATAAATATTATTACAAAATTTAAAAGTCTCTTTTTCATTCGATTTAAATCCTTTACGAAAATGGTTTACTGTGACGTTGTTTAAAAAAATAAATTGCTCATAGCTGTTTCCAGCAATGATACTCGTCGTCTCATCAAGTTCTTTAAGTTTGATGAGAAATCTGATTTCATGTTAGTTCATTGTGTGACAAGCAACAGTATGTATCGGTCAATATTATTTGACTTTATATTATTGACATTAAAGAAAAAAAACATTTTTTTTTGATATTACAGAAAAAGTGTTCATAATGGAGAGAAACAAATAATAACGTTGCAAAAATGACAAACAATGGAATATAGCTTATTATTTGAAACATTTTGAGTAGATTAAGGATAAATTAAAACTTCACCATAAACCCTAAGTGTGTTGTTTTAACACGTATGAAGTGTGTACCGTTTTTAAGGCCGTAAACAAACTAAAATTTTATAGTCACTTTTTTTTAAGTTTTAAGTTTTTACTTAGAAACATCATTTTATTAGAAAACAATTTTATCTGTGTATTATTTAAATTCCCGTTGCCTTCTTTTCTGTTTAACAATTTATTCAAATGAATTATTCAATGAAGAATATTTTAAAATTAAAAATAATAAATCGATAAGATTATTTATTTTTTATGTTTCAGATAAAAATTTCAATAAAGGAAAAATCTCAGTGTAGCTTAAATGAAAATATTCCCAATCGAAATCAAGCGTATCGAAGTAAACACAAAGAGGGAATTGGAAACAATATTTGCGTCAAAGAGATAAAGAATAAAAATAAACAGGCATTGCGTAAGTCAATTTCTAACCGGATGACTCAGAGATCCTATAAAATCTAGTCACGTGCAGACGATCCTCAGTTTATAAAAGCGAAAATAGTAAAGCTTCAGCTCGGATCTTAGCGTGTGTCCAAGGCTGTTACCGAGTGCTTGTAGAGAATAGCAACGATAAAGGATTTTCCAGTAGAATGAGTTCTGAAGTGGCGATCCTGGGGCTTCTGTTGCTCGCTGCTATTGTTAAGGCAAATCGTGAGCTTGATACCAGTAGGCCCGCAGAGACCAAAATTGTACGACCTCGAGTTATCTACCATAATCACTTCGCTATTCACGTACCCGATGGACCGGAGGCTGCAGCTGCGATAGCTGGTAAACATGAATTTGATATCATAGGCCAGGTAAGTTTTCGTGTTAAATATTTATGTGTTTATCTACAACTTTATTTACTGTCATCATTAATTTGTTAAATATATCGGATAGGACTAATCGTATAGCTTGGACACTACAATATTTGTGAAAATTTTCAACGTTATTTTGATTTAGGAGAATTATAAAGAATATTGATACTTAGAAAATATTGATATTTAGAAAAAATAAATTTTAAAAATATTGATACTGTCATGCCATTAAAAGTGTACACTGAGACAAAAAAAGTGCCATTCGGCACCTGAAATTGAAGTAAATTCTTTATTCAAATAAAATCACAACACTAGCAATATAAACACTAATGCATAGCAATGGAGAAAATATACATAGATAAATTTATATAATAAAATGTGAAAAATGTAAAAACGAATGCAAAAGTAAAGTTTCATCAAATGGACCGTAAAAATACAAAATTTTTAATTTTCTTCAAATATATGAATAGGTGAATAACAGTCTATTCAATAAGCTTTTAGATGTAGTTTACAGGAATTTAATAAGATCAAATTCGATATTCATTACGCCAAGAACCAGTAAAACTGACAATTTTCGCAAATTTTGAAACTTTGCAATTGCTGTCATTTTGAAAGTTATTGATTGAATAAAGGAGAGCCACTTATACTCGGAAAACGTTTGTAAAATTTCGAACTGAAAATTATTTGCACACTTCTTTTATGTACCTGAATGAGTAGTTATTCTCGTTGTATCACATATACTTTTAATCGTTAGAAGTATTTTCGGCTACATTTTATTCAACTTTTTAAATTATTAATTTTAATTTTTTATAAGCTTTTTACGTTTTACTCGTTAGAGCTCTCGAGTTTACTCTCGAGTCATATTTTGCAGCCGGATTTTTCGATTATCCACAAATTTTGGGGAAGAAGGGAAGAAAATATAAAGGGAAAGGGGGGACCTACTCAGTGGGTATCATTTTTCGGTATCCGAAAAAATAATTCGGACGGCTCAAACCGGGAGTTGAACCCGGATCGTTTGGTTACGGTTACGTGCCAACAGCTCTACCAGTTAAGCTATCTATGGCACTGTCCGTAACTACTTTTTTGCCCTCCGGGCGGAAAGTGGCAACTTTCGTCCCGCTGCGCTAAACTAAGTTGCCGCTTTCCGCCTTCGTCGGACAAAAAAATAGTATACACTCCTCGGGAAGTAAATAAGAAAGCCTCAGATCACATGTTTGTTGACCTCGGCTTCGCCTCGGCCAACAATTACATGTGATCTGAGACATTTCTTACTTTACTTCCCTAGGTGTGTAATATACTATTTTTTGCCCTCCGGGCGGAAAGTGGCAACTTTCGTCCCGCTGCGCTAAACAAAGTTGCCGCTTTCCGCCTTCGTCGGACAAAAAAATAGTATACACTCCTCGAGAAGTAAATAAGAAAGCCTCAGATCTCATGTTTGTTGACCTCGGCTTCGCCTCGGCCAACAATTACATGCACGCATAAAAATGATTTTGTTGAAATAACAAAAGACGGGATAACTGAAAAATATGTTCTGGTAACAAATGAGTTTAGTTATAGTAACAAATCCATTAATCGCATTAACAAAATGTTTCATGTTGTACTGACAAACCAGTCTGTTAAATGACCAAATCAATTTGTTAACAATATTGTCCTAACGAAATCATTTTATTGCAATAACAAAACTAATTTGTTGCTAAAATATTTTCCAAATCAGATATCACTGATTATAGCATATTTTTAAATTATGGATTCTTATAAAACTTAATGTAACATTTAATGTAAATTTATTTGTTATTTTAATAGAATAATTTTGCTGTTTCAACAAAAAAATTTGTTATACCAACTAAATTATTTTGGCGAATCTACTTAAAGATTTTGCTATAGTAAACAAATTGTTTTGTTGTTATAACAAATCAATAACTTGCTATAACCTAAATTTTGTTATTTTAACATATAATTTGTTATCCCTATGTTAACAAATGCATTTGTTACTAGAACATATCTTAGGTTATTTTAACAAAATTTTTTTCTGCGTGTAGACAGTACTGATTGGCGCATGTAGGTGTCGCAATATATCCTTTCCTGGATTTTATACGTTGTGTATCCGTAGGGCTGATCGCAACGCTCTCTGTAGATAAAATCAGGAAACTTAATAATATAATAACACTAGTAATAGAAAATCTACGCGAGCAGGAAAATCGGAAAACACAATGAAATAATTTATTAAATCTCCGAAAGTATTAGGAAATACCCGGGAAAGACCATGTAAAATTTCCCAAAGAAAGATTGGGAAAAACTCATTGAAACGTTAGAAAACTCTAAATTTCTAATAATAAACAATAAGCTAAGATAAAATTTTATTGCACATTGTAATGGTCACTTAGAATAAGTTACCGAATGTTTTGGAATACTCTATACAAAACTGGGAAAATCCAGAGATCTTCGTTTATTAATATTTATAAACATAATCTCTTAAGTAACTTATTTTCCAAAACGTTCGCTAAAAAAAGGAACTACTCGAGTACTCAAGACTAGGTCATAAAAACCAGACATCCATGCGGGTTGCATATGACCTGGGAATTTCAAGGGTCGTCGTGACGTCATTTCAGCTTAGTCCCATTTTGTCACACCAAGAAGGTATGCTAGCCGAGGACGAGAGTTGCAGAGGTACACACAACTATCATCTCAACTAAGGGAGTCGCAAGCCGGGGGACCACAGACACTTATCGAAAAGCAAGACTCAAGTACGCCACGCAAATAAAATAATAGATTTGCGCGCAAAGCAATCTAAAATTAAATTTTAATCAATCAGAGTATTTATTTCATAAAAAAAGTTTCTCATTTATAATTATTTAAATTCAAATCTATTCTCCCGCCTTTATCTATTTGCTGCGAGTTGAACGCCCTACCGCGTTCTAACGGGCTAATTGAAAGTACCAAATAAATTTACTGTAGCCAATTTGGTGACTATACAACAACGTATACCAGTAATTTGAATAGCGCCCTACGCGCGTGCCTTAATTTTAACGACTGATGAATTGTGTCTGGTTTTTTTCGAGTTTCGACTATTGACTAACTTAAAATTCTTATGTATTTTTATTGTAGGGATTAAAGTTAGCATTCATTGAAAATTTCATATACTTATTGCTTTGTACTGATATAATTACTCGATTTGATTTTAATTGGATTAAATTGTCCGATAGTTTTTACGTGAGATTAATGAGACAAGTTCTTTTGTTTTGTACATGTGTGCCAGTAAATTTTAATAAAAAAAATTTTTTTTTCAAAACTACTTATAGTTAGGGAGTTATCGTAACTACATAAAAAATCAGCGTACACTGATGGAAGGTGTACTTTCATCAGAAAAATTTGATACAAACATTGTTTCAAATGAACATTGTTTCAAAAATCTGGAATCTTGATAAATCCATCCGTAATAACCAGCAAAGCTGCGTAATGTTCTTGAAAACTTTGTAGCTTATACTCCGAATAATTTTTCTTCTAACGTGTCAATCACTTATACTAATTTTTAGAAAATTTAAACTTATCTTAAAGTGTCAATTGGAAATCCATTCTTCAAGCTATTTTCGAAGAAATCTTTTTTCACTTCTCAAGAATAATGAAATTGACGTAACTTGATAATCGCTGAATATTATTGAGGATTTTAAAAACTTTATGCATCAATCATAATATTTCTGTTTTTTTTTTTTGTTTATCTATTTTTTGAACGTATATTTATCGAAATAATTTGGAAAGAGCATGCATTGGATGCATATGACCATATATCCAGATTCACTGGGGAGCAAAAATGGCCAAACTCGGTTATGTCTTCTATTGTAGAGTCGATAAATTTTATCTAGCGTCCCAGTCGTGTCGGTACCAGCCTTCAGGTCATTTTTCACCTGTGTGGGCGTTTTATGCGCGACATCCGGTAGTCGGACGCGCCCAGATAAAAGTTTGTCACGTGGATTTTAACACGTTAGGAAATCCTTAGATAGTAAAACAAATAAAAATAAAAAAAATGCATCTATTCGTGTGTATAGATGTTCTCGCTGATACAATCGTATATTGTGGAATTTAAACGTAAAATTTTATTTTTAATTTTTTTACATGAAAGCATACTCGACGTAATGTAAAAATTTATCATTACTTGCGAGAGACATACGTCAAAGTAATTGTTTTAAGCTCTGAAGATTTAAAGAGATGATATCGAATTTTTTTTTGTTGGCTAATTTACCCTCTTTGAATTTGTTTTTACGATATTTAAGTGCAAGTGCTCACTCGCTGTTTCGCGTTACTCATATTGTTTATTTTATCAGATAAACTATTTATGTTTCTGACAAAAACTTTTTTCTTTTAATTTTTTATGCTATAAAAAATAATAAATCTTGCAGTTGACATTATATGGTCGAGATGCAATAAATTTATCAAATTTTTTGATGATACCGTGTGTGTGATGTATATAACACGCTAGTGAAAAAAAAAAAATTTATGGACCCGTCACATTGTAAAGGTTTGAATGAATAAACTATGTTTAATTGTTGACCAGAAATTTAGATAAATCTATTCATTCAAATATGATTATTTTTGATTTCATACACTTTTGTTTTGTTATTGAATTGTTTTGAGTAGAAATTTTATTTTTATTAATAAGGTAAAAGCCCCAATAGATGATCATGTACCAGTATATGATCATCTATTGGGGCTTTTACCTTATTCGTACACGGAAAAAAGATATTGTTAAAATAACTATTCAACGTATCCTCAAATGATGTTTCCTTAAAATAACAATCCGGTTATCTGATTTAAGGATTCATTTGTTTGATTTAAGCATACAGAGAATAGCTCTTGTAAAGATATATAGTTTCGTCAAAACAGGCAACTGTTTTGTTAATTTGACGATCTGTATAACTATATGTTGACTAAACTAAGTCAACTAAATGTAACACCTAAAATAATGATACGGATCGTAATTTTAACTATCCGCTGTATAGCTGAATTGGCTATACAGAATATCTCTAAGAAAAATGAATATACGAGGCATAGTCAGAATAATGATACGTATCCTCATTCTAACGATATTTTTTTCTCCGTGTACTTTGTGCTTTGAATTAATTTTTTTTACTTTGTCAATAATTTTTTGGATTTTTATTTTATTATAAAACACTTACATAATTACGAATTATTCATAAATCAACAATAAATTCATGTCTATTCCTCTATAAAAATGAAACAACAAGCTTTTTATTTCTTCACTTATCAGCCTTAGAACAAGTGTTGTTAAAGGATATACGGTATAAAATAACATACATTCATAGTGAATCACGTCGTAAAATTATGTAATTTGGATTTAATATAAAATTATAAAGATATTGAACTTAAGCAACATACGTATCTTTATTAAAAACAAATTATAAGCAGATGTTTTAATGTCTTCAAACCTTCTCAAAGTAACAATATTCGAAGGTTCGAAAGTTGATTCCACAATTTAATTCCAGTAAGCATAAACGAACTTTCTAGAGTAACTGTCCTGTATATAGGTTGATAGAACATATCATTCTGACGTACAGCTCGGTCTCTAACAGATAATAAAATACAAAAATTATTGTGCAGTAATTTGTCATGATTTAAATGTAACATTTTACACACTACGCACATCATTAAAAATTCCTGCCTGTATTGCAATGGCAATTAACTAAGCTTACGCCTATAAGAAGTTATGTGCTTAAACCGCGGCACATTATACATATATAAACCTAATGCAAGCATTAATTTTCCTTTGGAGCCTTTGTTGTAGACCACCAGAAATATTCGTATAAACCGCGCTACAATAGTCAAAGATTGGCAAAATAAGCGCACAAACTGTTCTTTTTCCCATTGCAGTATTTAGCAATCTACTGTTCATTTTAAGCCGAGGTAGATAATTCATAGCCAGCTGACTAACAGATATAACCTGTTCATGCCAAGAAAGCGTATTGTCAATGATTACACCAAGGTATTTTACAGATGTAAGATACTCAATAAGCTCTCCATTCACCAATTACCAATATTTTCGAAGAAGTTAAACAGACTACATTTTTAACATATGATAAATGCAAGCCTTTGTTTTGCTCGGATTTATCCTGAGTAAGTTATCAAAGCATAATTTCTTAATTTTCACAATAGTAGCATTAATAACATTAATATGCAATAGTTCGCTCAATATCAGAAAATTTTCTGACCAGATAAATCACTCAATCATCAGTATAAAAGATATGTTTACAGTCAAGTTATCCTAGCTCAATTACAAATATAGCATATAATAGTGGACCGAGAACACTACCCTGTGGAAGACCATTCTTGACATACTTCCAGGAAGACTGTCTTTCTTCGACTTTTACCGATTGTTGCCTATTTCTGAGATACGAATAAAACCATTTTAAAACACTAAGCGAAATATTACATTGCTTAAGTTTTAATAATAGCAGTAAATGATCAACACTATCGAAAACTTTGATGAAGCCATAGAATACAGCTACAGTGATTAAGTGTTCATCAACTCACATGCGTATATCATTACAGAGGCGAAACAAAACAATCTGCGTACTTAAACCTTCTCGAAATCCAGTTTGAAACTGATCTAATGAGTCATAAAACACAAACTATGTGTTAAAAGCTTGCGTCCACCTTTGGAAAGTTGCTAGACTAAGATCAATAAAAACGATACTCGCATGCAAAAGTGCTCCTGTTTTTTTTTTCTTAATATGATCAACAAGCGAAACAATATTTTCGATGGCATTGGTATATTTGGTATAAACCTTCAGATGTAAACTTCATACAAGAGCTTCTTTGGCCTTTATATTTTTAATATAAATTGTCGTTTATAATTTTTAATTTAATATTAGCATTTATAACTTTCCTCGAATAATGGTTGTTAAATAAAATACAATATCTATTTATAGAAAAATAATTTTAATTAGATAGAAAAAAATTTGATCCAAAAAACTTATTTTGAAGACTAATGTTTGTCTTACTTCAAGAATTTCTTGCCTTGATTTCCATCATCTCGTTTTGAGAGATCTAGATTTTTAATTATAAGTATATTATCTTTTAAATAATAAAAGTACAGTATTGAGTAACTTAAAATAACTTCACTTTTTAGTAAAAACTTTATTTTCTTTGTTTAAAAACAATTTTTTTCAATCAAAATTGTAAGAAGACCTAAAAAAAGTAAATTTTTCATTTCAATATCCTCCGAAATGTATTTAAGACTGTTTTTTATATTGATATACATAGAAAAAATAGGTACGAACCTATTGAGCACAGTAGTCATTAGTATACTGAAAATAAAAAAGGTTTCATGTTTTTAAATAATGGTAAGCGATTTGGAACACTGGACTGATTCCTATAACCACACGAATGATTTATTTTGGCAGAGTAACCATTATATTATTATTACCATGAGACATCATTCGTGTGCCAGCTATAAAAAATTTGGTTTATTTTCAATATAGGACTGGCTATACTGTGCTAAATAGTAACTGTTCGTATCTATTTTTTTTCGTCTAAAAATTAGTAGAAATCTAAGAATTTTTAAGTTTTACTGGAATTCTTGGAAGTCGGTAATATCTTGAATTAATGGTACTGTATATCTTAATCTAAAAAAAAGAAATTCTTGAACGAAGTATACGTGTATCTTGTTCGAAAACAGTAAATTGCTTCGTTAAAACGGAAAATCCTGAAATGCTTGGAAAAAAGTAGCTATTCAGTGGATCGTGAACGTAGTACCTTGATGAGAAGAAAACCATTTCATTATTTTTACGAAACTTCAGATTCTGATTACTACGATTCAAGTGTATCGTAAATTTGTCAATACGTATAGTGATCATAAGACAATGTTTCCCTGCTACGGTAAAATGTATCGTGATTATTGCGATCCACGTCCGCCGTGCCACCACTCATAAAAAAATTCTTAAGTTACTCGTGAATGTATATTGAAATAAAATTGATGATATAATATGTATTTATTTTATTTATATTAACAGCATAATCAAAAAGTTTTAATTTTTTTATTCAAAACGCATTTTCTGAATATTTCGTAAAAAGAGTAAAATTTGTAAGCAAATATTTTTCATGAATTAAATCGTTTTTTTTTTTTCAGTGTGTACATAATTAGTTGTATAGTAAAGAAGGAGGGGAACAAGCCGGTAGGTGGGGGGGGGGGGGAATTGGTTACCCTCAAAATTTCGCAAAAAAATTTTTTTTATATTCAAGATTTTTTTTTAGATTTTTAAGTTCTTACTATGAAAATCAAAAAGTAGTGTTTTATTAAACTTCTATTAGACTTTTGAGCTGAGGAAAGCAGGGATGGCCTTGAGGGTCAATCGTTTTCGTAATTTTTTACGACAAATTCTCAATAAATAAAAAAAAAAAAATAATGTTTGTATCACCTCAATCCAAAACTAACACCACTCGTAAAATTGGATTTTTACATCATTTGTGGCGCAACTTTTAAATCATCTTTTATCCTGTGTATTGCTTTAAATGACTATTTTTATTCTTTGGTTAATTTTTTCATTTGTCTGGGTTCTTTCGTGGACTCACCAATAAGAAAATGTTATTTTTTTAACGATGTTTCAATTTTAGAAAATAATTGTTTTTTTTTTTTTTACCTTTTTAGGGGGTACCTTATATTATTCCTGAAAAATAAAAAAAATTTTTTGATGCTAACTGAAAATTTGTTATTTACTTCGAAAACTACTAAAAAATGAGATTCAGCGTATTTCATTCCCCAAAAACTTAAGATATTCTAAAGTATCCCGTTTTGTCCTCTCTCTCCTCCCCTCACTCCTCTAATTACTCGAAGAATTATATAATGTAACGAATTGTTATAATAACTTGAAAATGAACCTTTTAATCCATAATAGTTTCTATTGAACGATAATTAATGATTGTTTCGTTTAAAATACTCAAGTTATTGAAATAAGACGACGTTCATTTATTCAATATTCTTTGTTTCTGTAATCCGTTTTCAATTTAAAGACTAATTAAAATTTTAATGCTACTTAATTCAGAAGCTTTACAAAGTTAATTCAGTTAAAGTTTACGCAGAGTAAAAGTAGCTACTTTCATTATTTTAATACTCAAAGAATAACTAAAGATTAATAAAAAAATGTATGAAATAGAATCAGAATCAAAGGTAACATTCTGCTTTTAATTTAATTACCTATGTAGAACGAATTTTAATACACGGAAAGAAAATTATGGGAACTATTCCTATACCATTATGGGAACTAATCCCATAATATTATGGGAATGGTTCCCATAATGCTATAGGAATCATTCCTATACTATTATAGGAATGGTTTCCATAATTTATGGGAACCATTCCCATAATAGTATAGGAATGGTTCCCACAACATATAGGTTTAAATCCTACATGGAAAAAAAAAAAAATTGGGGCTGCCGCATGATACATTCCTGTGGAAGATACATGACTTTCATATGACAGCAACATGATTTTCATGTGGCAGGCAATAATAGTTAAAACAACAATAATTATTAAATAATAATCATAATAATAATTTATATTATTAAGAGAATAAGAACAATTTTGACTCCTGGATAGTCACATGATGAAATCGATTTTTTAGTGAAATTTAGTGTCATTGCAAAGGACTTGACATGAATTTGTGCCTTTTCAAGGTTTCACATCATTCTGTTCGATAGTCAATTTATGATGATAGTCAATTTATAATAGATATTTAAGTTGCATTCGAAAATGCTCTATCTCTAAATATATAATTGAGAAATGACCTTGTATCTTGTGAACTATTAACATTTTTAAAGATATAAGTTCATATTGATATTACACTCATCGAGACCTTTCATTTGAGTACCCACATCAATTTTTCATATATTTTATATATTTATATATATTATTTATCTATATTATTATGAGAGATTCCTATCTATATAATCACTTATCACGATATCTCGGAAACCATCAGACCTAGAAACTTGAAATTTCGTAGGAATATTACTTTTGGTATGTAGAGGTCAGCTAAGAACGGTTTTTAAGAAATTCCTCCCCCAAAGGGATTTGCGGGGGCGTTAACAATGAAAAATTCCCGTTTTTAAACTATAGCTGCTATCGACTCCAAATTTGGTAGGAATCTTCTGTCAGAAATGTAGAAATAGTATATGAATGAATTTTAAGATAGATCACCTCACAGGGGGTTGTGGGGGTGGGTATCAACAATGAAAATTTTTAAGTTTCAAACTATAGCTTCTACAGACTCCAAATTTGGTAGGAATTTTCTGTAAGTGATGTATAAATCATTTATGAACGAATTTTACGATAGCTTAGCCGACAGGGGATTGCGGGGGTGGGTGTTAACAATAAAAATTTTTAATTTCCAAGCTATAGCTCCCATGAACTTCAAACTTGGTAAGAATCTGCGACATGTGAGGTAGAAATGATTTAAGCGCGGATTTAATGACAACCTACTCCAAATATGAATTGCGGGGGTGGGTGTTAACAATGAAAATTTTCAATTTCCAAGCTATAGCTCTTATAGGTTCCAAATTTGGTAAGAATCTGCTATATGTGTGGTAGAAATGATCTAAGATTTTATGACAACTTATTCCAAATATGGATTGAGGAGTGGGTGTTAACAAATAAAAATTTTGGTTTTCAAAATATAGCTCCTACATGCTCTAAATTGAGTAGGAGTCTTCTATATGTGATATAGAAATGATCTAATAGCGGATTTTACAACGAATCACATCCAATGAGGATCGCGGGAGTGAGTGTTGACAATAAAAAATCTTAATTTCCAAAATATAGCTTCTAAAAACTATAAATTTGATAGGAATCTTTCATTTCTAATGAAGAGATCATCTCAAAATGGACTTTAACAAATTCAACTCCTGATAGGGATTGCGGGGCTGGGTCTTAAAATCTACAATTTTAATTTACAAATTATAACTTCTACAGACTTCAAATTTGGTGGGAATCTTTGTGTATGATGTCAAGTTAAGCTAAGAATGGATTTTCTCGAATTCCAATCCAAAAGGGATTGCGAGTGCGTTAACAATGAAAATCTCTTATTTTTAAACAATAGTTTCTATGGCCTCGAACTTTTGTTGGAACCTTTTGTTTATAATGTAGTAATCATCTCGAATAAGATCTTACGAAATTCCTTCCCTACATAGAAGTGCAGGAGTGATGATTTGTCAAAAAATTCATATTGTTCCTACAGATATAAAATTTGATAGAATCTCAAGAGAAACAGGAAATCACAGAAATGGCCTCCAAGGTCAACCGATTTAGATATTTTTCTTTCTTAATAATTATATTTTCTTACAACAATCGTCTCTTTGGCAGCGGCTAAAAAGTCATTATAACGTTTCCAAAATTTTACTTTACATGTAGCTATTCAGTCAACGGACTAAAAGATTAACATACATTTTATTTTTGCTGATCACTCACCGATGAATTGTTTTTATTACGGAGGAAATTTTAATTAACAGCAAAATTCGCTGCACTTTGAGCTAGGCAGATTTCAATTGCACTTATGAGACCTACAATGACTTTAACTGAAACTTTCAATGCTCATTTCAAATTTTTTTCTTCGTGTCAATTATTATTCATCTTTTGAAGAAAGCCACGGGAATGTTATATTAATTGCACATTAAAAGTTACAATAAATATTAGCTAGAATGATCACATGGATAGAAGGTAAAGGCCAATCCGATGGAATTTAGAATCGGTGTAAGTCAATTAAATTTCAAGTCTAGATCTAAAAATACAATTCTATAAACGCCCAGCGGAGCGGGCGGGTAACAGGTAGTATGTATATATGTAAAATATATAAAAAATGCATGTGGGTACTCAAATGAAAGCTCTTGATGAGTGTAATATCGAGATAAGCTTATATTTTCAAAAATGTCAATAGTTTACCAGATACAAGGTCATTTCTTCATTATGTATCTAGACACAGAGCATTTTCGAATTCAGCCTAAATTCTTATTATAATAAATTGACTATTGGTGAGAATGATATGAAACCTTGAAAAGGCACAACTCCAAGCAAAAACCCATTTTATCACATAAATACACTGGCCACAAAATTTTCCTTATTCTCTTAATAATATAGATTATTATTATTATTATTATTTAATTATTATTGTTGTTTTAACTATTATTGCCTACAACATGAAAATTATGTGGCTGCCTAATTTTTTTTTTTTCCGTGTATATATTATAGGAATCATTTCGAACTCACTCCGCACGAAGATTTAATCTTTATTTTATTTTAAGAATGATTCCCATAATGGTATAAGAATGATTCCTATAATATTCTAGAAATCCTTCCTATACCATCATGGGAATAGTTCCCATAATGATATAGGAACCATTACTATATCATTATGGGAATATTTCCCATAATATAATGAGAATGGTTCCTATAATTGTATAGGAATCATTCCTATAATTATAGAAACCACTCCTATACCATTATGGGAACCATTCCCATCATTATGGGAAATTTTCCCATAATTCTGGGAAAATTTCCTATAATTATGGGAACAGTTCCCATAATTCATGGGAACAGTTCCTATAATTGCTTGGGAACTGTTCCCATAAAATTATGGGAATAGTTCCCATATTTTTCTTTCCGTGTAGTTACTTTTAAACATAATTAATTAAAACAATATAAATTTAATCAATAGTTATCTTTTAGATTAATCAATTTTATTATTACATACATCCATTGTACCATGTTGGATTTAATCATCATTAATTAGCTTTTTGACAAATTCCTCCAATTACTCTCACTGAAATAGATTTGAATCCTATTTTGAATTACACAAGGATTTCAGATGATGGATATATTTTAAATATTATTGCTATTATTATAAAATTATTTATATTTGCTGAATATTCATGACTTGATATGAAAAAAATTTTCTCTTCCCGGAAAATCCGTTTTCCCTTCAAGATCAAGTCAATATTAATTTTTCGTCTATATTTTCATCTATCATTTAACATTGACGTAGGTGACAAGCTACTTTGTCGAGTATATACCCGGATTGAAAAGGACGATAAACATCCGAGAAATTGCGGTGATATCCGGATTTTTTAGCTACGGAAATAAACTTTTTCATGTTATCACACTTTTTGGGTTGAGTGAAAAAATCTGAAAATTTCCCCCGAACATTTTAATGTAACATTCAATGTAGAACTAGTATCAATCAATGTAGAACTGTACATAAACTTTTTTTGTGAAAGAAGTCGATTGTAATAATCTATCGATTTGACGTTGCACCATATCACCTGTTTTGATTTACAATTGGTATCTATTTGATATAATATTGTTAAAAAAAAAAGTATACTTATTTGCCTGACAAATTTCTCTTTTCGGATACTGGGTAACCAAAAAAATCCCATAATATATGCACGGAAAATTTTTTTGTTCGATAAACACTTTTGTGTAAACAGCCACGTTATTTTCATCTTTAATGTTTTTAGCAAACTTTCATCCTTTAAATTGAATAATAGATTGTGAACATTTAAAAATTGAATATCTTTAATACTTCCTCTGTATTGATACGGTAAATTTTATATTAAATTTCTCTAGTTATTCATAAATTATAATTATAATATAGTTATCTTCGAATATTCATAAGTTATATAATTCGATCTCAAGTTCTAAAATTACAAAAGAATTGGAATACTATAATAAGAGTTGGCTTGACTAATCAGTAGTCTATGAAAATCAATGATTTTCAAAAAATCGGGAAGTTATTGGTTTCACTCCGATTTTCGAAAATCGAGTTCTCATTAGATATCCACGTTTCGAGGTCCTAGAAAGCTATTCTGACTATTCCTACGACGGTGTCTCTTCGTATGTAGGTGTGTGTTAGCGTTAATTTTTGTTCTCATCATTCTATTCTTTACTATATAGGTTAAAAATCATGTAAATTTTGAAAGTTACGTCCGGATTTTGATTCATAGAAGATACTACAAACTGTCTAAAAATATTATGCACTGATTATTGAGTAAACTTGATTAAAGAATTATAATCTTAAACCTAAGAAAATAATGTTAAAGAAAACCAATTGTCGCGTTTAAGATAAGGAATTCATTCTCATAGTTTTATTTACGCTCATCAAGTTTACAATTCTTCAATTTATGAATTATATAACAAAATTCAAATAATTAAAGCATAATAATAAAAAGTAACAATTTATAATTATATTCAATTTTTAAATAATTAAAGAGTTATCCTCGGGTTTTCTGATTGCAAGGATATATTCTTGCTCTTATGTTTCTGTGCCAAGGTTTGTATAAATTAGGACGATAGAAAGGAGTTGTATTCTCATCCATTGTCATGCAACATGTATCCATTGTCAGTACACGTACTTCATTTCTTTGTATTACTCATGCGGGAAAAGTAGTATCTTGGCGCTCGCTGTTGCGGTTGAAAAAGAGCTGTTTGCCCATTTTAAAATTACGCATGAGTTTTTTCATAAATAAAACCGTTATTTAAGTGCGACAAGTTTACTTGTCGCACGCAAATTATTCGTGGCGCACTCAAACTATCCTTGTCGCATGCAATTGACTGTGAAAATTGCTAAAATTAAAATAAATACCAAAAAAAAACACAATCCAACTGTCAATATTAAAGAAGTGAGGTTGACATTACAAACTTCATACTTTTAACGAAAGTAAAAATAATTAATTAATATTGAGCTAATTGTGATAAAAATTAATTGAGCAGAAATTTGATCATTTTAATAATTTTTGTAAAAAATAAATTATGACAAAAAAATTTTTTTTTTAAAATTGACATGTAGGAATTTTATAAAATAAAAAATGCAATTTTTTATGAATAATTTTTTGGAACAAATTTGTTTTTTTAAGAAGATTAAAAAATTGTAGTGACAGCTAAATTTAATGTCATTTAATTTTGTGTTGATTGTTTCAATGTGTAAATTTATTTTTTGTTAATTAATATTAGTGATTTTGCATTTATTATGTGATATATATTTGTTTCTTTATTAACTTTTTATTTGTTTTTATGGACTGGGGGGGGGCTCCCCCCAACCCCCCGCCGGGGTTTCGCCCCTGAACCCACATCTATCGCCGCATTTGTAATACAAAATAGTATGTGCAACTCGTACGACGTTGTCGATTACCCACTCAAGCGAATGACCGCACTCGCTTCGCTCGTGCGTTCAACTTCGTTTTCGTGGGCAATCGACAACTTGTCGCACTTGTTGCACAATATACTATTATTACACTACTTCTACTAGTACTAGAACTAGTACATATACTATTGTCTTGTTAAACACTTTCGTATTTGCATTTCCAAATTAATAATTTATATTTTTGGATAATCTTGCATCATGAATTGATAGCTATTATTTATTGTATTTGATAATAATAAATTTAATAATATAAAATTGAAGTGAAGTATTCATATAGTGCTTTTCTTAATTTCAATCATTGCCAATCATTATTTGTTAAAATAACATCAATCAATCAATCAATCACCTTGGCGAATTTATTAACCGGGGAGCGCATTTCGGCCAGAAAATTTATGTACATAACTCATTGTGATTGATTGAATAACAGTATTGAACCATCCAAAATTTTCTTTTTTCAATTTCTCATATTTTTGTTAATTACAGTTCATAATATAATGAAAAGAAGAGGACAAAAAACCATTTTTTATATTTTTCATAGAAAAAAATTTTTTCGACTGAAAATAAATAATGTTAGTACAAAAGAATTTTCAGATTCCTAAAAAAAACCAACGTTAGCTTGAACGAAGAATGTGATTTTCTTAAATTAATAATTTTTATCGGAGAAAATGTCTCAAGTCAAAACTTCTTGTCATTTTCCACAAAAATTTTCTTTAGGCAATATAAGAAAATACTTTTTTCGCTGACGAAAAAAAAAAAAAAAAAAAAAAATCTTGACCTTTTGATTTTAGTTCAAATAAACTTCTTTAACTTCATAAATAAAATGGTGAATATTATGTTGTCTTTAATTTTCTCTTGTTTCGTTTCTTTTTGTTTCTTGAAAATTAGATTTTTTGACGCCAGTCAAGATTAACGTGATAATTCGATAAGAAGTATGTGTATATGTGTAATATGATTTTTTTTTTTACCTTTACTTAATTAATATTTTATTCACTATACACCTTATTATATTATTTGATTTTTTGATTGAATATATTCAAAACGAAGAAATAGAAAAAATAATTTAACAGCAATGAATCGTTATATCTATTAAACATTATTTTTTTGGTTTTGAGACCATCGTCTAAAAAATTAATAAAGTTGGATAAACGATTTTTCTCATGTTTAATTACCCTGCGAAAAATAATCAGATGGTTGAAACATGATGTATTTGTTGGTTAAAACACATTGGATGAATATTGATTGTAAAAGAAGTAATTCATAAATAATAAGATTTTCTCTTTTAAAATAACGGATGATATTTTCAACACAATAACAGGTTGATTTTAATTTTTGGCAGAGAAAATTTTTTACTTTCGCAATTCAAAATATATAAAAATTTTTTAGCTCATTTTGAATGAAATATATTCTTTTTAATGTGAGATGCAGTTAGTAGGAAAAGTTGATAAGCGAGATAAAAATGGAAAAGGAACAAGAGAAATAAAAAAAAGGTCTGTATATGTATGTCTTCTTTATAGAACGATTCTCTTTAATGATACTATAGAGGAGAACTTTTATATTTTTATCTCTCTACGGGGATTCAAAGGTAAAATTTCTTCTTTATTTTTTATGTGGATTTTAAATGTTTTTCACACGCGATATTACGCTTTTTTAAACACCAAGTAATAATCGAATTTCCTTCCACTATTACCTTTTTTTAATATCCTTAAATTTATAAGCTAAAAAAATTAATTTTAAAATATTAATTAAGAAATAAATGAATTAGTTTTGATTATTAAATAATGTTCTCTTTGTGATTAAATTTTAATTTCCTGCAATTTTGAAAATTCATCAATATAAAAAGTATTATAAAGTTTATATTATAGTATTGCAATTCGTCGTTTACTAAGTTAAATCGCGCTATTCACTATCTTAAAACTTTAGACTGGCTTACTATCCTCAACTTTAACTTCTTCAAGCAGATTCATTGGGCTTGCGAGAATTCTTGAGCGTAACGATGACTTACACTGGATGTAGAATTTAACTTTGTTTACGTAGATTCAGATAAAGATACATGCAAGCGAGAAGAGCAGCATCAAACGTCAACTAACAGAAGTTTAGGAGAGAGGAACTTACACGAGCGGTTAGTAACTATTCTAATGGCTTTAATGTTGCTGTAATTAACTCAAGGAGTTTCTTTCTTTTCATTGGAGTAATACTCTGCGGTTGACAATTCCTACATTTGTTCTTCACTGAAAAAAAAAGTTTTTTTCCTATACTACTAAGTATAGTGATTATTAAAAAAATCGGTTTCTTTCTCAGCAAAATACCTAAATAAAAATATGGTTGACTTAACCTCATTTGACACAGATGCAAATGATTCAAATGATGCGTCTATAATACTGTGGACCTCTTTTATTATAATTAATAAATTAATAATTATTAATTTATCAATTATAATTAATTTAAAAAAAATTGAATTAATTATAATTAAAGTTAAAAAAATTTAAGTTTTATTTACCTTCAACGGCTTGATTTATATTTTTTTATTAAATCAAATTTATATAATAAATAACCCGTTAAAGCATTAACTAAATAAAACAATTAACTTCAAAGATTTGTTGCAGCGATAGTAAACCCCATTCGAGCTACTTTTATTATACCCAAGGATCCTTACAAATTATAATATCAATTGTAATACAGCTAGATAATTGTTCAATAAATAATAAATTAGTACAACTTTTCAATGATGTAAAAAAACACGCTAGGACTGTGAAATTAGAGGGAAATCAGAGAATTGGTGGCGCCACCCCTGCGATTGCTATGGTAACACAGTCTAAAGTTTTAGCTCCAGAAAAAACTTAGGTAATCTTAGGCGAAAAATACTAGTTTTTTTATATTCAGAAACATATATTGGATATAAAAAAATTAGAAAAACAGTAGACCCTGAAGGCCATCCGTGCAACTTCCCGCTAATTCCATACCTAGGTGCATAAAACTGCACTAATTACGTTTTTGAACTCTTCGAGCTCAAAAATACAATTTATGTGTTATTTTGAGCTCTTCGAGCTCAAGAGTCTGATAGAAGTTTCATAGAACAATATTTTTT
This sequence comes from Cotesia glomerata, assembly GCF_020080835.1. Lineage (NCBI taxonomy): Eukaryota > Metazoa > Arthropoda > Insecta > Hymenoptera > Braconidae > Cotesia > Cotesia glomerata. The sequence continues at coordinate 10,262,146 of NC_058159.1, read as the reverse complement.
AAATTTTCAAACCGCACTAACTTTTAAATGAATCAACCGATTTTCACGCGATTGGCAGTATTTGACGCAATTTTTTTAGTTTCATGAAGAATCTTCAAGTTTCAATTGATAAAACTAGGAAATTTAGAGTAATTCCAAAAAAACACTTTTTTCGGTTTTCTTTCGTTCATGATATCTCTTGAACGAATTGACTAATTTTGACCGGCTTGACGGCGATCGACGTAATTTTTTCATGCTAATAGCTGATTAGTTTTTGAAATCGATCAGTGAAGCCGTTTAAAAGTTATTCGAAAAATGTCGGAGTTATGTTAAAAAAACAATTGTTTCCAAATATTTTATCGAGGATATCTCTCGAACCAATCAACCGATTTCCACGTTTTTGGCGGCGATCGACGCGGTTTTTTAAGCTCTGAAATTATTCTATATCATCAAAAACGATCGGAGAAGAAATGACGAAGTTATGTCAAAAAAACACTTTTTTCGGTTTTCTTTCGCTCACGATATCTCTCGAACGAATCAACCGATTTTGACCGGATTAACCACGATCGGCGTGGTTTTTCAAGCTTAAAAGCGGATTAGTTTTTGAAGTTGATCGATCGAGCCGTTTAAAAGATATTCCAAAAAAACCACTTTCAAAAATGATTTTTTTCTTATTTTTTTTGAGATTTTTCAAAATTTCTCAAAATCTATTGGTCCGAATCGGTTCAAATTCTCAGAAAATCTAAGTTTGAGGGAACTCTTTAGAACGCCGTTTAGTACGTTCCGATCGGTTCAGTCGTTCAAAAGTTATAAGCGAGTTACACACACACACACACACACACACACACACACACACACACACACACACACACACACACACACACACACACACACACACGCACGCACGCACATACATACATACATACATACATACAGACATAGTGACAACCTCGCGGGGATAGTCAGGGAAGCTTCCTGTGACCTTCAAACGTCGAGATCTGATAAAAACTCGATATTTGCAAAACGGGTTGAAAACAATAACTTCCCGATTTTTGAAAATCTTCGATTTTCTTAGCAGGAAGTTAAAAAACTTGGATAAAAATATTTTGTACTCTGGGTGGAAAAAAACTTGAATTTGATAATTAAGTATATTCTTACCGATTCTATACTCTTCTAACATTGTAAACGCTATAAAAAGACATGATATTGAATTTAAACAAACATGAATCATGAATAACTTTCAAAGTAAATGAAATTATCTCTTTGATATTGAAATTTTTCTAAATTATTATTATCAAGCACATCTATAAGAATCTGAAAACGTAAACCCAAGCATATAAAAATTATTACGCTGCATTACATTTATTACATAACAAGTGAGAGTGATTTTTATTGAAAGGTTTTAAGCTCTTTTTTTGACGTGAAATATTTTACACCTTAATTAAAATAACTTTGTAAATTAGAATTAGTTTATAAATTTATACATACATGCATTATATTATGAAGTTTTGTAGCTAGAAGAATGAAAAATATAAAAATTATTCTAATAAACTGAAAAATAGATTTTAAATAAAGAAGTAATTTTGTTATTGATATTGTACAATTACAAAATTTTACGAGCAGAAGGAAAGTGAATAACTAAATCTTTAGTTATTAATCTTAAATAAGATCATGCTAAATATGTTTTGAGGATATATTGGTATCTTTAAAAGGTAGGTTATGATATAGGATTCAATGAAGTTTTCTAGTGATAATTGGTAACTGAGATTGATCCATCTATTTTGTCGTTTGGTCAAATCTTGTGTAATTTTATATCTTCAACATCCATACTTATAATAAGTTAATCATTTATTTCTTAGGTCAATCATTATTGAAAATTAATTTTCATTTTAAAAGTTTGATTAATTGTAGATATATTTAAACTATTAAAAATATTTTGAGTTATATTTTCTTATTCACTACGGAATTACCAAAAACAGTCGAAAAATTTAGTTATTCGGTTGCTTCAGAATATTTCAAAATTGATTATTCTTAAAAACTGATTTATCCGGTATTTATTTTACAATTAAATCAATAATTGTCAAATTATTAATCGGACTTATTCTCTTGCAGCTTTAATTTTTTTTATGTTATGTATTTCAACTCTGATCATAGAAAAGATTTGATATTAACAGTAGTAAATTTTTGGTGTGAGTAATAAAGCTTCTACGTTAAACCAGATGTGTTGATTTTTGAGGACTACATTACATTCATAAGTAAACATGATAATATCAGTCGCAAGTAGATAATAGGTATCATCTCGCTTTGAAATTATTCAGTTAATTGAATCGATCAAAGTAAATATTGATATTTTTCTGTTAAGAAAGTTATTCCATAACCTTTGACACTTTCAAAGTCAATAAGATACTTTCATTTGCTTATCAAACAGAGGTGAATATTCTTAGATTATTTTAGTCATTTTTCTTATCAACTCGAAAGTAAAAGTAGTTTTTAAAATCACAAATTCAGTGTTTGATTTATATGTATAGATAAAATTTTTACATGACAAATTATAAGTAGGTATCATTACTGAAGACATATAAGCTATTCAAAAAATATAAGAGGATAAATCAAAACAGTTATTCTGGCTTAACACACAGATATTATCGCACACACATGAGGTTATGACTGTTGTTTTGGGGCTGCACATTTTTGCATCTCGTTGAAGAAGCCCCACATAGACTTCTCTACTAGTGATTGCTACAGTTATAGTACGTTAAATTTACGAGGTTAAAATGGAGATGAAGTTTATTCGCTTGCTGTGAACAAGACTATGGAGCAATAACTTCTAGTAAAGTGACAGCAAAAGTAACGGAATAAAGTATTATCAACGTGGAGTTCGAGGCAAAGAAAATTTTTAGCTTTTCATCAGGGCGAATTCGCATTGATATTATCTTTACATTTAATTTTTACTATCGCAAATTTCCATTATTCATCAAATAAAATAATATTCATGCGAAAAAAATAGATTACTTCATTCTCCATTCAAATAATTTGTCTCACAATAAAAGGCTTGAATGTTCTCAATCAAAATAACATATAAATTTTATTTTTGAGCTCGAAGAGCACAAAAACCTCATAAGTGCAATTTTAAGCGCCTACGTATGGAATTAGCGGGAAGTTGCAGGGATAGCTTTCAGGGTCAACCGTTTTTCTAATTTTTTATGAAATATTTTGGGATATTTTTTCGGATTATATCCCGTGTAATCTTACGCGGTATAACCAGAAAAATTACTCGATTAAATCGGAGATTACACGGAGTATAATCCAAAAATAATTTAGTATAATCTGGAGTATATTTGCTATTTTGTGAAATTTTTTTCACCACAGATATCACTGAGTATAATACGACAGGATATGCAGTGTCATTTTGTTCTTTTCGTGCAGAACTCAATGAGGTTTAGATATAATCCTGGGAAATCCCAAACAAATTTTTTGTCGGGATGATGCTAAAGTAAAAAAATTCTCAGATTTTCGCTACTTTTTCTGTATTAATAATAGTTTAAAATAATTTTTTGCATTGAAAGAAGTAGAAAAGTTCTTGAATCAAGTAAAATTGACTTAACTATGAATTAATTTCACTATGCCAAATATGAATATTTCTAATTACGAACCCTTAAAACTAATTTTTTATTTTTCTCAAAATTTGATGGCCTATAGGTTTGCGAATTATTGAGTTTCGAAGTTACACCTCAAGAATTTTTTTTTAGGAAATTTAATGTTTGACAAGAATATGCAAATGAAAAATTTTTTTCTCCAATTCTTCAAAAGTTACTACAGTTTCAATGAAAACAAAATTATATATAAATCGGCGACGTTATCCGGGTGGTCAAAGGCGCATAGCCTATAGAGCACTCGAACTAACTCACCGGCCAGATGTGGGTTCGAATCCCAAGCTGGTTTTAGGAACCAGCTTGGTTGAGATTCGACCTTTGCCGCGTAGGCTAAGATTCTCACAACCCAAAAAGACCCCAATATATCGGTCCCACCAGTCAAAGTCGGTGATATGATCACAGTAGTTAAAACCGACTCTAAATAAAAATAAATTTAAAAAAAAAAAACAAAAAAATTATACATTATATACATACTTCTTACTTAAATGGAAAATTTCAAATAGTCAGCGACACTTTTCAGAATTTAATTAAAATTTCTTTCAAGCAGGAAAATTTTTTTCTCAGTATATAGATCTTTTTCAAGCCATAAATTCGATAGTTTAGTTTTCTTTTGGCTCACCCTAAACTGCATATTAGAAGGAAACGGAAAGAAAGAAAGGAAGAAAGAAAGAAAGAAAGAAGTAAGCTTGAAAATTTTTCAATATCAAACTACCTACAAAATATCAATATTACAAAGAGGAAGTAAAAATTTCTTTTTTTTTATTGCAGTTTTATGTTAGACAAAAATTTTTCCTTCTCATATTTTAGTTTTTTTTTCTCAGACATGAAAATTTTGCTTAAAACTTTGTTATGCAGCCTGTATTTTTATCGCCTTAAGTAAGCACGACAGAGAGACATGACTTTCTTGAGGGTCTCTCTTAAGTTCTTTTCTAAAGTTTGATTATTATGTTGAATATGAAAGTAATAATAAAAGTTGAAGTTTTGATATGAAAATTACAAACAATACGTACGTTCTTATATATTTAACAATGATAAAACTACTTGAATAACAAATATTATTTATTTATGTCAGAGGTTTATTGTGAATAAAATTTATTATGATTATTATATTAATGCTCGCCCATGAAATAATGAATCACGCAGATCGTGTCATTTTGATATTGAATCCTAGTAATTGTATGTACCACAAATTGATATAATTCTGGACAAATAACACCTAATTACGTGAATAATTGTCCAATTAAATTCAGCCGCGTACAGAGCGATAAACAACCCGTAACCTACGAATTATCCGTGTGCATGGTTGTACTGTATAGCTATAAGCTACCAATGCTACTGCTGCTAATGGTGATGGTAATGTAGGTGGAGGTAGAGGTAGAGGTAGAGGTGGGGAAAGCATACAGCAAAAGCGAGGAAGGCTAAACCGTTTTAAAGATATATTTCTTTATTCGGTTATATTCGTGAATTTCAAAGACAGTACTTCCTGCGGATACTTACTGGATTTACGACAGGATGAAGATAAGTCTCCTAGATCTTTCCAAAATGAGTTGAATGAGTTGGCACAACTTACAAGTTTTACATCCACACTTGACGATTTTTACCATGCATAGATTCTATTGTCTGCTGTTCAAATACTTCGTTCACAGTTTAAGTTTTATTGACCGATCCCCGATCCTTTTCATAAATCTGCTGAATTCATACAGTCATAATCTTTGAACTTAAATTCAACTAAAAATTATATATTTAGATAAGGCTATTGTTCTAGGTCTGTTCGAAAGTCAACTATTATTTGAATTCCAAACAATAGATTTAACTTTATTTTTGAAAATTAGAAAGTGATAATTAAATTAATAGCTCTATTTTGTAAAAATGTTGAAAAAAAAAAAAATTAATTTGACGTCCTTTCCAGCTACAAGCGAACTCATATTTTATAAAGATAGTTTCAACATTTATTTGCTGTAAATGGTAAATTGTATCGATACTAAACCACTCAAAGAACGGCTATACTATAAAATAGTTTCTAGCAATTCTATTTATGTTATATTTTATAAACTAAAAAAATTTAGCGATATATTATATTGAATGATATTGTTTGTTTACATAGGAATGGTCGGAATGTTGTAGTATTTTATTAAATTTTAAAATAAAACGATAAATTGCCATAGCGAATTTTTTCTTATCAGTAAACCGTTGAAAATTCGATACTGTATTTTACTTCCATTCGTTGGCTGAAGAGTTATTTTATTAGTGAATGGTATTTCCATTAGTGTAGTGGAGAGTTGAGGCATTTTTCTTAATTCTTGAAGCTTAAGAAGCATAAGAAGGTTAAACAAAGTTAAAGCTCATCTAACTATTTTGAGTTCACTCTATTTTTGGATACTCGCACTGCAGAAAACGAGTAAACTCGATTTTAATTGAGTAAAACTCTCAAGTTTATACGTGAATGAAGAAGCATATAGTTGAGAAAAAAAAAAAGAAAAATTCGATAATAAATGAGTTCGGACGATATAGACACTTTTGATTTAATTATTCAAGTTGTCTTAAAGTTTTAGTAGGTATTTTCTTCATTTGTCAAACAAAGATTAAATTTTTACAACTTTTTATAGTTGTGTAACTTGTTTTATTTTAATAAATAAAAAACCTCCGAGTAAAGTTTTTCTTGTTTAAATTAGTCTCATTTGCCATGCTGAAATAACATTGTTGAAAGATATTAATGTTTACACTTACTAGTAGTTTATGTATTTAGAAAACATACTTTTATTACTTGTAAATTTTTATAATTTTTAAATTCTTTATTTTTGATTTCTGATTTCTGATATAGCTACTTATTTCTCTTTCTTGAGAAGAGAACGAAAATAATGATTTGTATCTTAGAACTCAAAAACTCATGAGTCTGCAGACTTAACTCTTAAAAAGAAACGATTTAGCTGCTATGCGCTCTTCGTCAGAAATTTTCAACATCATCTTTGACATCTTTGATCAAAATATATATGGAGATATATGATGACATTAAATTTGATATGGGTTCATTAATTCCAATAAAAATATATAAAGCCTTATCAAGCACGATATGTCTTTTAATGAGTATATCAGGACATTTCAAATTAAATAAATTTTTTTTTTTTTTATTTTAACACCGCTTTTCAGACTTCTGTCTCGATGGGGGTCCGGCCGAGACCGGAAGGGGACTCCAGGCTGATCGGTACATTAAGTTTGGCAGAATAAGTTTGGCGGTATTTCATACTTTTTCAGCCTGGAGAGTAATGCGGCGATGGGCCGACTATGGGGAAACTGCACGCATTTGCCTGTGCCCCACCGGTAGCACAGGGCTTAGGGAAACCATCAAAATACCCAAACCTGTACAGCCCGGCATGAGTTACGAGCACCGATGTTCACTGAAAATTAAATTTCAGCTCACATCGGGATTCGAACCCACGCCTCACCAGTCCCAAGCAAGCATGACAAGCATTATACCGCTTAGCCATGGGACTGGCTATTTCAAATTAAATAATTTTTGATCGTGATTAATAAGTTAAAGGAAATCATACTAGATTTCTTCTTTTTCCAATAATAAATGGTTTATTGGAGAAATTTTATTTTTTTTAGTGTCAATAATTTGTAATTTTTTGAAATGAACTTTGTTCTTCAAAACGAATTTATTTTTGAAAATTTTTAAGTATATCTTATGCATTTACATTGCGTTGTATCGCTAAATAGCTTAAGTCTTCGCCTTTCAGATTATCATAAATCGTGTAAATTAGGGAATTGTTGAATAAAATATAGCACATAGTAAAAACATTGCCCTCGACAGATAATGAATATCTTAGTATTCTAACTATGTAGTTTACTATCATTAAAATGAGATGAAATTATTTTACTCAAGTATAAAATTATATTGGATTAATATTAAAAAATTTTAGGTTAAGATAATAAAATTCAGGAAAAAATTTTTTGAGCAACGAAATCTGGTCTTTTAGTGTCGTATAGCTGAATCGTTTTTTAATTACCCGTAAAATCGTTTGTGCGTTTTGCTCATAGTTTTCTTAACTTTGTATAACAACGATAGAGCACTCAACAAATAAGAACAATGATTGCGTCTTAAATGATGAATTAACAGGTAGGAAATTTTACTGATAAGAAAGTTACTCATATGTATTTATTGTATTTATCAAGCGAATAATGAATATCGTGATTTGCGATGAATACTTAATGAAAATTCTGAAGAAAACCAATTGCGTTAAATAATGGCTACTTTAGTTTTTAACTTTATTAGCGATGAAAATTCAATTTAATACTCTTCGTCTTGCAAAAACTACAATTATAATTCATATTATTAAGTGTTAGTTTAATGTCGTTGTAAATTGTGAGGTTGCTGGCGAAATACCAGTAAACTAATTTAGATGAAAGAAAGCTTGATTTTATTACTTTGATTATAAGAAAATATAACAATTAAATGAATTCATGGAGCTATGTTCTTTTTTGTTTGAGTGGAATCAAATTTCATGTAAGCGAGTCGAAACTACTAACTCGTTATTTGCCGTTGGATCTCCATATACTTGACACGTCGTCGAGCCAGGATCATTCCCTGTTTATATACTTATCTCACTCCATCCCCACTATTTCGAAACCTTATTACCCTGTGTGCAGTCAGATGCGTGCTAGGCAGAGTCTCTATAAAATTTAAAAATACCCGCCACTGCATTCAATTTTTATTGGTCATTAACAAACCGTGTTGAGGGACAAGATGATTAAAAATAAAAAGATTATCCTGTTAAGTATAGAGAGCATTTAAGTATGCGGAGAGCAAGTATAAGGAGATTCCAGTATACTTACCTTTGTTTGTCTTTTTAGTTTTTAGTTCAGTGCTGTGCAAAGAATATTAAAATAAATATTCGGATTTGTTATGTAAATACACTTAGGTGTGTGTTTTCATGAATTCATATGTATACAATTTCATTTAATATACATTTTATAAAATACATATATGTCACCTACATGTGTATTCAAATATTCAAAAGCCGTGATTACTGTCAACTTGACGTTCTCAGATGACTGATTAAGTGAGCGGCGGGGAATAAGTAGTGGCGTAATACTTGTATATAGTAGATTCATGTTAAAATGTAAATATTATGATCTTTCTCGATTTAATACCCTGCAGAATTAAATCACATTGACTTTTACATAATTCATATTAGTATTAAAAAGATTATTAAATATTAGTGTCAAATTTTGTCCTCTGGTTATTAGCTTGTTGTCTTTCAGTCATTTTTGAGTAACTCTGTGATAGAAAATATGCCATGATGGTTTTGGATTTTCTTATTTGCGGAGACATGAACATCGGAGACTTATCATTGTATATATTTATTATAGTCCTGAGAGTTTCGTATTGGAGTTATTTTTACGATGTTTATTTCATTTAAGGTAATGTGGCTTAGAATCACTAAAAATTGTCTGCTACTGTGTATACAACATTAACCTCAGATCGGTTTGACAGTCCATTTGTATTAATTTACGTTATTGTTCAAAATTGAAAGGCTATTAATAAAAAAATGAATCAATTTTTTGAAGATCCCATGTAAGAACTGCCAGTTGAACGACGGGGCCTTGCCTGGCCCAGTACTGGGCAACCAAGTTTGACGCACCGTTATTGGCCCATACTTGGGCCAAGACTGAGTAATCAGCCTCGGCCGGCCCAATAATATATTAACCGATTTACATACAATAATACGATTTATAACAATGGACCGGCCCATTTATATACAATTGATTACATTTTTTTATGAATAAATATGTAACTGAGCAATAATTTTAGTGAATAGAGTTAAAAATGAATATAAATGAAACTGAGCAGGGTTGAAGGTGACTACTGTTATATTTGAGTACAATTGTAACTGTTTAGAGTTCTGCGTGAATACTTATTAGTGTTATTTAGTAAAGTTGAATTGGTGTAGAGATTTAAATGAATCAAGTTGTATCTGAATAAAAATGAATTAAAATCAAAATGTATCTGAGTACAGATGTCGTTACATGCTGCGAGTAGAGATTTTATGAGTAGCCTAGTAGGTCTGTAACACAGCGATCCTAGTAACCAGGCATGGGCCAGTCGTGGTAACCAGGTTTGGGCCAGTGTTATTATTCCAGACTTGAAACAAGACTGGGCCAACTCTGGTTTACAAGCCTGGCCGAGAGTTGTACATAGTTGGGCCAGAACTGGGCCAAGCCTGGGCCCGCCATACTTTCCTACATGGGATGCTTCTGTCTAAAAAATTAATATTGATTTAGCTCAAAATCAATTCGAGCTTAGATATGTCATCTTACATTCGAAATGAAAGTAGTTTACTTATTATTACTAAAAAAAGTAAACCCATAGAAACGATTGTAAAGCGAATCTTGTCAAATATAAGATAAATTCTCATCCTAGAAAATTGTAAAGATATAAAAAAATAAAGCTTCTTGATGAGGTTTTAAATGCATTTGATGACAATTCGATTTGTCGTACACAAAAACTGTTTAGAATAGAACTAAAAATGTGAATTTTTGAAAATTGCAAATCACTACCATTTCTAAAGGAACTGACCAATTCAGCCCATCTGTGAACTCAATTTTCATTACCGCCAAGAGAATAAACATCTCAAGTTTTGTTAAAAAATTTTTAATCAAATGAATTTTTCGGGTAGTAAAATTTTCTAAGAAATTTTTAGAAATTTACTAATAAAAATTTTTAGTCACATACTCTTAGCATACAATAAAACACACTTAAAGTTTTTATTGAAAAGAAAAAATATAACTTGAATTTATTGTACTTTTTACCTTCCACCTTCATTCTTTTCATTTCTTCATATTTACTTATAGAAGAATAACACAATAACTTTTATTCGGGAAGAGTTAGTAACTTTAATATTCTTGTTAAATAATATTATATATCCGCTCAAAACAATTGTAAGTCTATACATACATCTTCTAAACTTTCAATTCATGAACATATCTTCAATCATATAAATGTAAAATTAAGTAAGTTAACAATAGCTTGAGACTTGAGCGTTTTTAAGCTTTTATAGTAAAAAAAAAGCCAACGTTACTTAATTCAAAAGATCTTCAATATCTCATTAGAGTAAAGAATGGCTGAAACATTTTATTGTTTAAGTTATAAAAAAAATAACGACTACATTTCACTAATTACACCTGTAAAAAACTAGGGAGATACTGAAATATTGTTATTGATTAATATTGATAAACTATAAAACTTTACTTCTAATCAAATTTCATTGTTGACTTTGACTATACATATAGTTTGTTGAATAAAAAATCTGGAACAAGATAAATCTTTTAATTTTCTTTTAATTTCATTGATAAATAATAATAAAAACCAGTCGACTCATGCGAATATTTTACATAGTATCACGATTAAACAACGAATAGTTTACTACTGTTGAAAATAAAGTAGCTGTCATTAAGGAATACTGGTGTTTATGCATTTTTACAGTACAATATAACCATTCATTTTTTAAACACGACATTAAGTTAAGTAATTTTTTGATTACGTTAGTTAATTATGTATATTTATTTATGTGTGAACTGAGTATTAGATAAGATTTTTGGTACGCGTCTATGGGCGCACCTGCTTTGCTCGTTGCACCAACATACACGTAGTCGAAAAGCCCATCCACTTAGTTTTATAATATGCGACTATATTGGATTGTAAATAACAATTTAAATCAGATTTATAATAAAAGTACACAGAAAGAAAAGTTTAATTGAGCCAAGAAAATATTTTTCTTCATGATTATTTACTTGGGCGAAAAAAAAATTTTTTTTTGACACAAGAAATTTCACTTATTCCAACAAATCAATTCCCTTGCTTCAAGAAATACGTTTCTTGATCCAAGACAATTTATTTGTCAAGAAAATTTTCTTGTTTTGAGAAAATTTCTCTCTTGTTCCAAAAAATTAAGTTCTTGACAGAAGTAAATTTTCTTGTCTTGAGAAAATTTTTCTCTTGCTCCTAAAAATTAAATATCTGGATAGTAAATTTTCATTAATATTTCTATTGACTAACATGTCAAATGAGAAGATCAAATAATATTAAATCATTTTTTTTCATTCAATATGTATAATTGTGCGCTAAAATAATTTAAAATGGGTATCAAATATTCAAGAGAAAAATTTTCTCAAGATGAGAAAATTTTTTTCTCAGCTGAAGTAGGTGGCGCTGCTTCCCTAAAGTATCTAAAAATCTTGATCAAATATTAAAATTTCTTGTATCAAGTATTTATGATCTTTAATTAAGAAAAAATTACTTCCACCAAGAATAGAATTTCAAGAAAAATTTTTACTTCGGCCAAGACAACTTCGGTCTTCCTTCGGGCGACCGAAAATTTACTTGAGCCAAGAGTTTTGTTCTCCAGTCAAGAAATCTTTCTTTCTGTGTATTAATTATATTTGATTGATTTGCTTGACAGATTACACTTTGGTATATAATGTAATTAAATTTTCATAATTTCATAACATTTTTAGTTATTGAATTAATAAGAGTTTCACTACACTGATTAAACAATTAATTTGATTTAAAAAAAAAATTTTTGAGCCAAGATTATAATTTCGAAGAATTTGAATAACTTGAATAAAGTCGAAAAATTATTAAATTGAGTAAAATTTACTTAAATCAAGAATAACTTCTTAGATTACGAATTATTCTACTTGATTCAAGCTTATCAAACTCCTCAAAATGATCAAATTAATTTTTTAATTCTTATATTTTACAGCTCTGATCAGTTGAATGAACTTTAAATAAAGTTAAGCAGACCCCTTTTGACACTAAATGAAGCTTTTTAGATTTTTTAGTTTTTGATTATTTTTACCAGGTATTAACTTGAAGTCTATTATTTATCATCCATTGTACACAAACATTATAAATACTTTATTTGTTCTCGTCTTTGTTGTTCATTGTTGTACATTTTATTTTTCATTCGATGCTTACGCAGAAATAACTGATTCCTGAGTCAATAATAAAATGCCAGTCTTCCTCTAGTTTTAGCGTCTATCATTCATTAATTAAAATGATTACGCTATGTTCATTCCCTTTTTTTCTCTTTTTCTTTCTCTCTTTGACAGTTTTAGTTACTAGCTTTTTACAAACTGGGCGAGAGTGTAGAATTCAATCTCGTGAACTTCAGGCTCATTGTCGGCTTAGTACTCAGAGTAATCAATTTGTTTTACGTGCTTCAAAATTAAAAATGGATCTTAATATATAATTTTTTCATCATACTTTGTTAGAATTTGGTATTAATTGATTTTGTCTTAAGAAAGTTTAAGTACTATTGATTGGACCTACATACATTTCAATAAGTAGATTTCAAATTTTGTATTTATATTTTTCATTCTGTATTTCGTTAAGTGAAATTTAAAGACCATTTTGTTTCGATAAAGTTCACAAAAAATAAATTCAACCACTCTTTTATACATCAGTAAATTTTTTGTTCCCACTCGCATGCGCATAATTACGTCAGTTGATCAGTCGCAGCGCATGCTCAGTTCAATAAGTGGAAAAAAAAACTGCTTAATCCTCTGGATAAAAATACATTACAGTTTCGAATTCAATGAGCATTGTGATATCTGTATAAAAATTTCCTGATGTAGTCATATATGAGACTAAAAAGATAATAATTTATTATGATTTTTCACTTTTTTATTTTATCTCGAAATGTGTACGTTAATTAACATGTTGTATTAAAAAAAAATAGTTTAACAGTTAATTAAAGTAAGAACCAATGTCAGATAAACTGCATAAGAGGGTTAAAAAAATAATTTTCATTTTAAAAATAACAACTTATACTTGGCTCTCTTGAAAGGAAATAATTTAGCGATTATGCCCCCCCCCCCCATCGGAGATTTTGAACACTACTTTTGGTTCAAAAATTATGTACAAGTAAATATGACTATATCAAACCTGTTATGGGTAAATCAAATATTAAATTTTGTGACATGGCCATACACGGAAATGTCAGGCCATATGAGAAAATTTTTTTACGGGTCATATTCTTTTGGATTTGTTTATCTTTTACTTTATGTCTAGTTAATAAGTAAAAGTTATTTTGATATCAATAATATTTGACCGTTATTAATAATATAAATTTAACTTTAATCATCTTTTAAAAACAAAAATATGTTTAGTTCTTGTTGATTCTTCGGAAAAAAATTAGGAAAACGGTTGACCTTGAAGGCCATCCCTGCAATTTCCCGCCAATCCTATACCTAAACGCTTGAAATTGCACTTATGACGTTTTTGAGCTCTTCGAGCTCACAAATACAATTTGTGTGTTATTTTGAGCTCTCCGAGCTCAAAAAAATAGCTCTTGAATACTTTTGAGCTCTTCGAGGTCAAAAGCTTGATAGAAGTTTGATAAAACACTACTTTTTGAGTTTTCAAATCGCAACAACTTTTGAATGAATGAACCGATTTTCACGCGGTTGGTGGCATTCGACGCAGTTTTTTAAACTACATGAAGAATCTACAAGTTCAAAATGATAGAATGAAAAATTTCGGAGTTACTCCGAAAAAACGCTATTTTCGGTTTTCTTTCGTCAACGATAACTCACGAACGAATCAACCGATTTTGACCGGACTGGCGGCGATCGACGTGGTTTTTTGATGTTAAGAGCTGATTAGTTTTTGGAATTGATCGGTAAAGCCGTTTAAAAGTTATTCCAAAAAAACCCCATTTGAAAAAAATTTTTTTGTACTTTTTTTGGGATTTCTCAAAATCTACTGGTCCGAATCGTTCCAAAGTATATTCAAAATCTAAGTTCAATCAAGCCCTTTCGAGTGGCACCAACCGCGATCAAATCTGTCAAGCCGTTCAAAAGTTATGAGAGGTTTACATACATCCACACACACACACACACACACACATACCATCGCGGGAATAGTCAGGGAAGCTTCCTAGGACCTCGAATCGTCGAGATTCGATGAAAACTCGATTTATGTAAAACGGGGTGAAAACAATAACTTCCCGATTTTTGAAAATCTTCGATTTTCTTAGCGGGAAGTTAAAAATTATGACCGTATTCAGAAATTAATTTCTCACATACTTTAAAACTTTACTTAGTAATCAGATCAAAATTTATGTAGCCATTTTATATAATAATTTCAAGATTCAGAAGTTGGTAAAAACTAGATAGTAAGCTACTTGAAAAAGTATCAAAAGCAGATTAAAATAAAAATGCCATTTAGCCTCACCCGAAATGGAAGATTTCATGTGATATGAGATTTTCTTTATTCATGTTATTTAATTTGTTGAATAAAAAATGTTTATGTAATTTTTAAATTTTCAATCCGCAATAACTTTTAAACGAGTTAACCGATTATCACGTAGTTAACAACAGTCGATGCAGTTTTTTTGAATTCTATGATGAATTTCAAACAGTGAATTGATCAGATAAAAAATTTCGGAATTTGTTTAAAAAAACGCTTTTTTCGATTTTTTTCGTCAACGATATCTCACAAACGAATCAAGCGATTTTGACCGGTCCGGCGGCGATCGACGTAGTTTTTTTATGTTAAGAGCTGATTACTTTTTGAAATCGGTCGGTAAAGTTGTTTAAAAGTCATTCTAAAAAAACGACATTTGAAAAAAAGTTTTCATTATTTTAAAATTTTTGAATGGCCCATAAAATTATTAAAAATATTCATAAAGTATAAGTGTTATAGGTCAAATTGAAGGTAATATAATCAGCTTTACCATAAAGTTTCCAGAAATGAGCTCTTTTTTGTCAGTCAAAAGTTATTCACGGTTAAAGTTACAAAACTTGAAATTTACAAAATTTTGAAAATTTTAAATGGCCACCATTTCTAAACTAATTAACCGATTTTGCTCATCTTCGAACTCGACCTCGATAATTACCCAAAAAATATGTGTACCAAGTTTCATCAAGATCGGTTGAAAACTTTTCGAGATATCCTGATGACAAGGCTGGTTATATTATATATATATACATATTAGGGTGTGTCATATTTAGGCGATATTTTTTTTTACTGCTATTCGCTATGAGTGTGACTGCAGCGCCAGTCAAAATATGAACTACGGGAGGCTGTCAGAGTATGTTTTTATACGTATGTCAATAGCAAGAAACATAAAAATAAATAAATTTTATAAATAATTGTAAAAAAAAAAGTTATAAAAAATATGTGACAATTTTATACACCGATAGAAGGATTTGTTTGTTAATGAATATTTTTTAACTGTTAGCAAATATTTATTTAAAATCAAAAGCAAAAATAGCATTTTCTTTTGACACTTTTTATAATCCTATAGCTGGAATACATGATAATAATTCAATTCACTAAATAAATTAACCTTTTTAATATTTATAAATACAAAAGATAATTATGAGCTATGATAGAATTCGGTATTTTACAATAAACGTTATTATAATGTAATATAATTAATACAAATAATTTATAAAAATTATTTTTGTTTATAAGAAATCTTCATATCATATGATATTACAAGCAAAACAAATTCACTCAACAAAATATTTATTAACTGTTAATAAATATTCGTTAACTATTAATAAATAGTTATTAACTATTAATAAATGTACTTTCCTACCAAATAAATATTTATTGAATGTTAAAAAATATTTATTAAAGTTTAATAAATTAAATAATTGTCTTCAAATAAATTAAATTATTAATAGTTAATAAATCCTTTTATCAGTGTAATAATTGCAGTTTTGTTTTTTAGTTAAACGAATCAACAACAAGTACGTATAATGATAAAAAATAAAAAAGATTGCAGTAAATATTTCTGCTGGTATTTTTTAAGACACAACAACTCTGGTGTCTCATTTTTTTTTAATTTATTAAAATTAAAACAAAATAAATACTTCCACGTGTACTTACTTACAATTTTAGGAATAATAGCCTCCCGTAACTCCGAAAGTAACCACTGCGAACGCTTCAGTCGATTTCATTTCCCCTACCATGGCTTCACTCAGAGCGAATACCAGAAAATCTGGTAGTATATAGAAAATAAAAAATTATACCGCTGAGCTAAAGGTTTTAAGTCCAATAGCGGCTTAGCTCATCAAAAAATTCGATTTCCCATTTAAATAACACAGGAAAAATTTTTTTTTTGTTTCAACTGGACTTTTCGTTATTAAAAAATTTTTTTTTCGTAAAACCTTCTTATGGCTTTTGTAGGAAATTAAATTTTCTACAAAAATATCTCTTTGAACGAAGACTGTAGAACCACTATTTTCGAAGTTATAGCCCGTTAAACGGTAACATTTAAAAAAATACACATTAAATTCCATTTAATTTTCAATTTATTACTCTTACATGAATAATTTAATTTTATTGTACATTTTTGAGCATTAAAATTTTTAATTAAAGTATTGACTCGTTTCAATATAATAATGTAAGTCAAATTATTATTAATTAATCGTTATAATTACAAAAAATTTCGTTTTTTCATTTATTTAAAAATGGTAACATTAACGTCTGCTTGTTAGCATTTGGAAATTTTTTCCTGTGCACAGCTACAACTTGCAATAAGTACTGCTCTTCATCAGCAGTTAAGCTTTTGTAGACTTCCATCAATTGGACCGCCCGTTCCGCAGTATCATTAACAACGTGTAAATTTTTAAAAATTTTGAGGCACGTATTGTAACTTTTGTCAGATATCCACTGATCAGGATGTAAATTTAAAAAATCAGTTGGGAGTTCCAACCTTTTAAAAATAATCATCGACTCTTCTGATGCAAATTCATACAATTCTTTGTTTAGTAAGGAATTAATATTAACATTTTTTACATTAAATCGTTTAAAGTTTTTAATTTGACTTTTTTTTTCTGAATCGATTCAATTAATTTTAATTTAATTTCTGCGCTAACATTATTATCAAATAATGACAAACAAATAAGTTGTTCAGATAAATACCATAAGTGATTGCTGAATTTTTTTAACGCTGTTTCTGAAATATTTTTATTTATTTTTTTATAATTCAGTAAATCTTTCATAAATTCTAAATCCTGTCGAGGAGCTTAGATTGCTGAAGGCGCACAATACCATGCTTTTATGTATACTAATACAATGAAAATACAAATGTGGCAGAGTCCCGAAGCCTCTATCCGGCTGAGTGAAAATTGTTCTTGAAACAGATAAATTTTTGAGGAATATATTGCTTTAAATATGCGCGAAAATATGATTTCAATCCATAAGTGTTATTGTTTCACAATAGTAATAACTATTTAATAATAATTTGACTTAGATTGTTATATTGAAACGAGTCAATACTTTAATTAAAAATTTTAATGCTCAAAAATGTACAGTAAAGTTAAATTATTCATGTAAGAGTAATAGATTGAAAATTAAATGGAATTTAACGTGTATTTTTTTAGATGTTACCGTTTAACGGGCTATAACTTCGAAAATAGTGGTTCTACAGTCTTCGTTCAGAGATATATTTTTGTAAAAGCCATAAGAAGGTTTTTCGAAAAAAAAATTTTTTAATAACGAAAAGTCCACTTGAAACAAAAAAAAATTTTTTTTCTGTGTTATTTAAATGGGAAATCGAATTTTTTGATGAGTTAAGCCGCTATTGGACTCAAAACCTTTAGCTCAGCGGCATAATTTTTTATTTTCTATATACTACCAGATTTTCTATACCAGAATATCGCCTAAATATGACACACCCTAATACATATATATACATACATATATAAATTTTTTAACCCATGGTGTTTTTGAAATAGCAAAATCAGATGAAAATTCCACCATGAGGGCTAATGCAATAGTTAGATTTCTAACAAAATCTACCTAAAAAATGCACATGATTAATTTTAGATACTACCACATAGTTGAATAGAAAAAAAATTGTGAAAATACTATGACTGAAAACTTATAAATTTCTAGTCAAATCGGTTCAGTCAAGCTAAAATAGAACATTGTTTCACCGTTGTAAGGATTTTGTATCACTTCCGTCCTCGGAAAACATGAGAAAAAAATGTACCCACTAAATCTGAATTATTAAAATTCTACATTCTACCTGGCCGTCTTTTAAATAACTTATAAAGCAAGAAAAGAGGTATGATAACTTCCAAAAAGATAAAGAAAAAAATCCTAGTAGCAACAGCGTCAAAAATTTTATGCGAAAGTAGGCACACTTTTAAAGTATGCAAATAAAACTCTAATTTTTATAAAAACCATTTACAATTTTCATTTCTCATAAATCAACCCATTAAATTTTTAATTAATATTGGCAATTCATGTTCGTATTTTAATGGGTACATGAACACGATCGTTTTCGCGAGAATTGATCAATCAAAGTGTGATTTATTTATTCAACTTTTCATTATTACAACACGATATTATAATCAGCGAAATAATTAGTCAGTCACTGAACTACTTGTTCAGAACAAACGACTATGTACTGTGGATAATGAAGTTTATGAGTAAACTTAATTCATCCAGTGACACTGAAAGTAGTAATAGTAATAATTATTATTAACTGCTACTGACAGTTTTTGAATTAAATTATTTATAATAATTTTTAGTTGAATTAGTAGTAAAAATTTATAGAAAACAGTATATATATACATACAAATATCTACAAATCTACAAATCATTAAAGTTTCCACCTATTTATTACGAGACAGGCCGCTGAAAGTAGGAGTAATCACATGTGTTACACAAGTAGTTCAGTAAAATCGCTTTCACCTATAACACACGCACTGACACAGTTGTCGTTCAAGTCTTGTTAATTTAAACTGTGCAAATGAAAAAATTTTTGACCTATTTTTTTGGTGTCTTTTTTTTCAATGATTTCCGTTGTTACTTTTTGTTTTAATTATTCAAATGTACACACTGAAAAAAAAGTTTTCTGTTCGGCGCCATCTACTGCATTGCAACGAGTGTATCGTTACGGGTACAGTTCGTATAGCTACAAGCATGTGATTACGAGTAGCAGTCTGGATCGCGACCGTCACGATCCATTCGAGTGCCATTCACGATACTATTGCTACCTTTAATATACAGTTTTCCTAATCTCACTCTCCTTTAAATAGCAACGTGTGTATCATGACAGTAGTAATTCATTGCAGTTTTCGATGTTAAATAATAATACACAAGAAATGTGAATATCGCGCACCTTAATTTTAACCAATAATGAGTCGTGGTCCGTTTTTTGTGAGTTTCGACCTATGACTAACTTCAAGACTTTCATGTATTTTAATTTAGAGGATAGTTATTTTTATCATTGCATTTACACCAAACACAAGGATTAACTGTTAAAAAAAATTTTTATTTTTGGATTTAAAATCATTTTGGAAACTTGTGGCTAAGCGAAAAAAATTTGAGTTTTGGTTTGAAAGACGAAGTTCCAAAAAATTGACTCATCAATTAATTGTGAGTGGTTGATTTTCAAATATTCGATGGACTTATAGAGTATAAAATAAACCGAAAAATTTTAAACGATTTCATAATTTGTTATTTTATCAATTACAATTGAAAGTGACCCTTGTATGTTTTATAATATTTTAAACGTAACTGTTCCATAATAAATACAGTAGTGATGTGAATTGACCGTCATTTCTAGTTTTCGACTGATGTTCTTGTGAATAACGGACTTGAAAAACCGCCTTATTTGATAGCAAAATGATCATCACAAAATTTTTGGTCACAGTCCGTCATTTCGAACGGTCAGACATTTTTTCGTCACAAATTAGGTCGGTCAAATCTAGCTATGTAGATTTTAATGGTTTAACAAAAAAAATTTCTAGCTATCAAGAAATAATTTTTTAACAGCTTTTAAAAAAAAAATTAATGTTTTTTAAATAAATTAAAAAATTATTTATTAATTTGTAATTAAAATTCTTTCCTTTTTATCAAAATATTTGAAATTAAACTTGATATTTAATAACGTTAGTACAAAAAAATTGGTAGATGTCGCCACAACTGTGACGAACCTTCATTTATAAAAGCATCAGCTGACAATTTTGTGACCCTGACGTGACGATCAAAAATGACCTTTCTGTCACCCTCCCATTACTATAGATAAGTGTATGAAGAAAATTAGATGAGAAAAAAACAAGGTCAGCAATTAAAACGAAAAAAAAAAAAAAAAAAAAAAAAATGACCTTTCGGGAATCACATAAGATCCATTTTTTTAATGAATGAATTAACGAAATTTCTAGTTTCTACGAAAAAAAAAAAAAATAAATTTTTCACTGTTCAAGTTATTGAAATTAAATCATAAGAGTGCCTTTTTTTTTTTACTAATGAAAAACTATTTTTTCGGATGATGTTACATAATGGTACATAATGTAGTTGTCTGAATTTAAAAGCAGTAAATAAATATTTTAGATAAAAAGAAAAATTATTTCATCCAAAAGAACCGCATGTTATTCCGCGTTAGACACCAAAGTATATAATGACGTATTTTGTACTTTAGTGCCTCTTTATAAACTTGACATATTTTGTTCCAAATAGTCTGAATAAATATTTCATGTAAACAAAAATTTATTACTATTAAAAACAATATTTCATTTCTCTTTAGGTTCTTCTATATTTTTATTTTATTTGTTTTTTTTTTTGTTCACTTAGTTTTGCCCTTCATAAATTTTTTGCTAATGTATCACGCATTCGGATAAAACATTAACGTCACAGTTACAAAATGAAAAAAAAAATGAGCGATATCCATGTAGGCGAGTATGAAATTGAATAATTAATTAAAAAATATTGATTTATTAATGAGTACAACAAAAGTGATAGCGAGTTGAAATTATCAAAGTTTTTATTTTAATTTTTGTCTGATAATTATTTTATAGAGATGTAAGCAATCGCTTAATAATGTTTTTTTACTTTAATAATGTCAAAAAAAAAGTGTTGAATGAATTGATTGTAAGTAAAAATTTATTTTTAACTTTTTTCATGTGGAATGATACAGCTTAAAATATTGAATTTATAAACATTAAATTCTGAACTATATCATAATTAAACAAACGCATAAAGTGTATGATTTTTAATTAACAAGAAAAAAATTTCTTCTAATACTAAATTATTTTATTGCCAATTAGAAAATTTCAAGTTTGACGTAAGTGAATTACTATCATAAAATTTTCCTGACAAGATTTTTGTAGCCCTACAAAGCTATTTCGAACTTTGATAGTAAAATTAATTAATCAACATATTGATAACTTATATGCCAACTTTACATTTGAAATTTTTATTATCATTGATTTATGCGTAGTTCGTTTCATTCCTAATTTTGACCTATTAAAAGCTAAACAGAATGTTTATGTGATCTTTAAACCAGTTATATAATCAATCTTACAGTATAATGGTTACGGAATAAAATCCATCAGAAAAAATTTGTAGAAGTAACTTTAAAAAAAGTTTGGAAAATCCAAAAGTGCACGCCTCATAATCTCACTTTTTACAATAAAATTGATTATAATAAAATATAAAAAGCAAAATGATAAAAAACAGAAAACTTCTATGGTTTAGGGGCGCCATAACTCTAAGGTGAGGAAAAAAAATACTATAATAAAATGTATAGATAGATATACAAAAAAATCCACAGTCATATATTAGTTTTTTATAAATAATAATTTAACGGCAGTGAATTGAACGCTCATATTAATTAAGAAAATCCGTCGTGTGTTAGTTTAGATAATAAAAAAAAAATTATTCCGATACGATCATTTTTTCGACCAATTTCCCTGCCACATACACCCATTTATACACAGACGTCCAGAAAAGATTATGTTTAATGTTATTATTTACTATGTTAAAAAAAAAAATTGTTATTGAAATATATTTTATGTGCCTGACAAATTATTTGACTTGATATAAGTGTACTCATATTAACCTGTAAGTGCGATATAAATGACAAAAAATCAATTTCAGTTTCAAGAAAACTGCTTTTTTCGAAATGTCGAAAGTAGAGCACAACCTCAACGCTTCGCTTATGAGGCGTGCATAAGATCAATCAAACGAGTATGAATAGAATATAAGTGTATAAATGTAATAGTTAGAACATTTTCTATCTGTAATGCTGCATTGAAGTCTGATCCGATCGTTTTTAGTAATAGGATTTTGTCGTAAAAGTAAAACGTCCGAGGTTGCTTCTAACCAGTTTAAACTGTCACTGTTGAAGAACGAATGACATTGCTTTATTTTCATTTAAAGTTTTAAAGTTGTATTTAAATTTTCATTCTAAAGTTGTAATTTAGAAAAAAAAGAGGCCAAAATTTTTTTTGAACTATTTTTAAAGAGCTTCAAACAATCAAAGGTAGTTGTCAAGTTGTCGAAGAAAATAGTAAAAGATTTTGCAGTTTTGAATTTTAAGTTTAAAAATCTTTCAGTAAAATAATAAACTGAAAAAAAATTTTTTTTGCACGTATATATCACACTAACGGAATATGGTAGAAGAACATCACAAAGTGAGATAATAAAGAGTATTTCACGAGTAAATTTCAAACGGGCTTCCTATTTAATAGCTTAAATTAATGTCATTCAGTGAAAAGTTGTTCCTTGGAATTTAGCAAGCACTAAATTGCCAGTGGATGCTTGATCACCTAAGATGTTGGCGGTGGGACGTCGGGATGGCGCCCCATTAGCTACAAGAGAACGCCCCCGTTATCGTTTATATAAACGATGAGAAGACGACGCATGACCAGACCAGTTTCTACCGACTTACTGTTAACAGCCAGGCATTTCCGTTTCGCAATACCGGAACTAGTCGAACTTCTTGAGTGGTTCGTTCTTGTTATTGGAAAGTTTGAAAGTATCTGTCTGATCGTTTTGCCTCCTTTACTATTTATAAACTTTTTTTTATATTCATTTATTCATTTTTTACTATTAAGATCTCTTTTAGCTCTTTTTTACTTTATGTCTTTTTTATTGGAAGTTATTCCGAAGTGGCTTTATATTAGATCCGTTATGCCAAGCCAGAGAAAATGATAAATATATTTTCCGATCGTTGACGATATGAAATATATGCTCGTAAATTATATTAGATTATCTTAATTTTAAGAATTATACACGGGAAAAGACAATGGATTTTTCTCTTTTGTTCTTATTCTATTCCATAACTCTAACCACCATGCGTATATAATATTCATTAGGATAAAAAAATAAATAGAAAGACAATGTTTAAAAAAAAAAAAAAAAATAGGAAAAGACTGAAAACGAAAATCATTCTTGGTATTATTCACGAGCATGCTCTAGCAATTGTTCCTCTAACTCCGGGTCGTTTGCAGCTTATAATGTCGATGTAGTTAGTTTATTTATTTTTCTCAATTTCTGTTTCTTCCGTTTTCTGTATCCTCATACTTGTTGTATTCTTTTTTAATTTTCAGCTGCTAAAAATTAGTAAATCGTAAATAAACGAGTGTATATAAGCAGTGAAATAAGAGCTGAGATGTTGTTTCATAAAAAATGAGAGAAATATATTTATTAATAAATGTTTAGTGAACTTAACAATTAACATGTTTTGATTTTACATAAATTGCTTTGTAGCTTTAAAAGTACTAATATGGAAAGGAATTATTCCTTATTCGTTGTTCAAGTCTTGGAAACTAAAAAAGTGTGTGTCATTAATGAAATCGTAATGTTGATTTTATTAATTTTAATAATGTTTTCACGTACTTATTTTCATGTTATGTTTATTATTTTCCTATCCATAATCGCATGAATTGCTCCATTATTGAGCGACCTCAAAAATTATTACAGTCAAAACCGCTAATAACAACTATGAAGAGACTATTGGATTGTGGTTGATGAAACTGATAGTCGTTGTGACCAATTATTATGTTTTATATTCTAAAATTCTCTCGATAATAAAAATTGGATATTCTAAATATCTATTCCGTTGAAATAACTTTTAATTATTCAAAAGTCTAACTAATCTTCTAAATTAAAATACATGAAAGTCTTGAAGTTAGTCTAAGGTCAAAACTCGCAAAAAACGGGCCGCGATTCATTATTGGTTAAAATTTAGGCGCGCGCGTAGGGTGCTATTCAATTTTCTAGTGGCTCTTTAATTTCAATAGCTTTTATAAACTTGATCAGGCAATAATTTTTTTCTCGAATAAAAAAAAAAAAAAATTCAATTCACTGAAGTTCCATTTTGAAATTCTTCCAAATTTATGATGTCAAACTCAGTAACAGATGTATTTAAAAAAACACCCACAAACATTCAACTGATCGTTCAACAAAAATTTTCATTTAGAGTAAATAAATGTTTCCGATACAACACTTCTATTGATAGCTTTTTTTTTTATCAATGTATCAAAGCCAAATGTATTTCGAGTAAACAATGAATGAAAGCCCTACAGTAAGCAATTCAATTGAATGAGTGAGTAAAAAAATTAACGCAACGTTAATTACGCGTAACGATAAAAAACCAATATAATTTTCGTTCACTGTCTTTTGAATACATACATTTATAAATTTGGATGTTTGATACATATTGGATACTTTTGCGATCAAAACATAAAATTGAATATCAAAATAAAAAAATATCATTGAATTTCTATCCTATTTATGGCAAGCCAAGCTTAAACAACTTATTAAAGCGAATCATTATTTGGTTTTTTTTTTTTTTTTTTCGTGTTAATTGATTTTGCGAATCAATTGATTTGAATAAACTTGCTCCATTCAACTTATTTTTTTTTTTCATTTTTAGTTTAAGTGAGTACTAAAAAATTCTAAAGATTTGAAAATTTGTTACCTGGGTGCTTAATTAAATAACTGATTTTAAGGGTGGTGATTTTTAACATTAGTCTAGTGAAGTAGCCATATAAATATTAATACATTTTTGCAAATTTGTCAAATTTTGAATTTTTGAAAATTGTTAAAAATGACGATCGAAGTTAAAGTTTTAGCTCAATTTTTTTTGTATAATACATTGTACTCATCTTAAAAGATTCTGAAATTTTTAGAGGGTGTTTTTTTTTTTTAAAATATCGATTTTTGAATTTCAAAAAAAAAAATTTTTTTCGTTTTTTGCAACTTTTAAATAAGGTAAAGTTATGCATATACTTAGTATTGTAATTTTGAGGATTAAAAATTGAATACATCACGTGTAAATATTGATTAATAAATTAATCTCAACTTTTTTTTTATTTTTCATGTGTTAAGGATAGCTTTGAGATCATGTCCAAAAAAAAAAAAAAATTTGAAATTAATTTATTATTTAATATTTCCTCGTGACGCATTCAATTTTTAATCCTCAATATTACAATACTATGTGTCTATATAACTTTACCTCATTTGAAAGTTGCAAAAAACGAAAAAAAAATTTTTTTTTGAAATTCAAAAATTGATATTTTTGAAAAAAAAAACACCCTTCTAAAAATTTCAGAATCTTTTAAGATGAGTACAATGAATTATACAAAAAAAAAATTGAGCTAAAATTTTAACTTCCATCGTCATTTTTAACGATTTTCAAAAATTCAAAATTTGACAAATTTGATATTTTTGAAAATTTTTTTCCAAATTTTTTTTTTTTTTTCAATAACCCTAAGTGTCCCCTTTTAAACAAACAAAAGGCCGTTCCTATATCTACAATAGTGTTCGAGATATTACAAAAACAAAATTGAAAAACGGAAAAAATTTCGAAATTTTGAATTTGCATATCTTTAGTAAAAAATTTTTTTATTGTTTTTTCTTTGGCAGAACTTTGTTTTATGATCAACGAAAATTTCTGACCAAAATTTGTCCAAATCGAAAGAGATCGATTCCAACTATTTGTCGATTTGACATGGAATGACCCAATTGCCAACTATTTCTTTAAATTTCGAAATTCAGTCATTTATAAATGGCTGTAACTAGTCTTTTTGTAGCGATAATCATACTTTGTCTTAGAGTTTTGTAAAGCTCAAAGACTCTACTTTAAGACTATGAAATCGTTTTTTGTAAAAAATTGCGTAAATTATGTGTAAATTCAATTTAAAACAAAAAAGAATTTGTCCCATGTTAATTAAATGGGAAACTTAAATAAAAATTGCGTCCCCTTAGAGTTGAGCTATAGGGCTCATCTTTGGTGAGGATTTATTTTATATCAAATAGAAACATTTGAGAGGGTAAGAGTTAAAAAAAAAAATTAAAAAGTTTTTTTGAAGCACCCTAACATATATATATATACATCAAAAATATATGAAAAGTTGATGTGGGTACTCAAATGGAAGGTCTTGATGAGTATAATGTCTGGGTGAATTTATATCTTTAAAAATGTCAATAGTTTACAAGATACAAGGTCATTTCTTAATTATTGATATTTTTAAAGATGCACAGTAAAAAATTTTTCGTAAAATTTAACATAAAACTTTGTGTAGATGATTTTTACACAAAATTTATGTTAATTCTACACATACTGTTTGTGTTGATGAAATCAACATAATTCTGTGTTAAAAGTAACACAAAAAATATGTTAAAACTTTCATTGGCTGATTCTCGATTTCTACACACTTAAATGTTATCGATAACACAAATAAAGTGTTGATTGTAACTTTTCTTTGTGTTACTCAGATCAGCTGTCAAATATGTGAGTTTTACTAATAATTTAAATATATATATATATATTTTGTGATTAAAAAAAATACATGATCAATTTAAGATAATAAATTAAAGGAAAAATGCACATGTAGAAAATTAAAAAAACTGCAAGTTTATTTTCTAATAATTTATTAATTTCAATTATTTATTTTTTTGTCTAATTCAAAAAAATAAATGAAAATTAAGTTAGCCGGAATATGAAAATTTTTACAATTTTTTTTAATGAAAAAATTATTACAAAAAAATTAAAAAAAAAAAATTTCACTTGTAGAAAATTTGAAGAATTATTCGTGTAATTTTTTTTAAGTATTTTTTAACTTGTAAACAGTTTGTCAAAAATCAACATGTCTGCTAGATTCATAATCATAAAATTTATAATTTTTCTTATTTTATTTATTTCCTCATAATTTAAAATTTATTCTGTCTTCTAGATTCACACTAGAAAGGACATTAACCTTGTAATGAATTTTAAGGTTACAATTCTGTTATCGGATGTTTTAATATAAATTACCCTTTATTTACTTAGTTTTTAATTGCTATACACTACAATTGTATATTTATTAGCTGCATTTAAGTATTTTACGTAATGACACAAATCAAAATCCACCAAATTAAAATGACGTTGAGGCTATCACATTTAAATGTCTATCTTGTGTGGCATACGTGACTATATATGAAGAATTCTTTAACATAAATTTTGTGTTGGTTGGCCAGTAACATTAAAAAGTGTAGTTTTACTTTGAATTAACACTTGAGTGTGTTAAAAATGGATGGATTGATCAATACAAACCGTTTGTGTAGAATTAACATAAATTTTATGTAAAAAACATCTACACAAAATTTTATGTTAAATTTTACGAAAATTTTTACTGTGTGTAAGCTCATCCTGATGTCAGACTCATCAAGAACTTTCATTTGAGTGCACACATGGATTTTTGATATATACATATATATAATATATATAAATATATGTAAAATTGATGTGGGTACTCAAGTGAAAAGTTTTGATGAGTGTAATGTCGAGGTGAGCTTATATCTTTAAAAATGTCAATAGTTGACAATATAGCAATGTCAGTTCTTAATTATTGACATTTTTTAATATATAAGCTCATCCTGATGTCACACTCACCAAGAGCTTTCATTTGAGTATCCACATGCATTTTGATATATTTTTCATATATACATATATATAATATATATAAAATATATGAAAAATTGATGTGGGTACTCAAATGAAAGGTCTCGATAAGTGTAATGTCGGGATGAGCTTATATCTTTAAAAATGTCAATAGTTAACAAGATAAAAGGTCATTTCTTAATTATATGTCTAGAAATGGAGCATTTTCGAATGCAGCCTAAATACTTATCATGATAAATTGACTATCGATGAGAATGATATGAAACCTTGAAAAGGCACAAATTCAAGTCAAGACCTTTGCAATGACACTAAATTTCACTAAAAAAAAAACGATTTTATCATATGACTATCCTGGAGACAAAATTTTTGTTATTCTCTTAATAATATAAATATACCTTTTTTAAAATCGAAAAAGTTTAGTTTTTTAAACTTCCTGTGTAGTTTTTATATGATTGCAATCATGATGATTTTAACTTTCTCCGATGGTAAAAGTTACCATCTAGATAATAAACCGTATCATCATAATTGTGGAAATTAATATATACTGATTGTACTAATTACAATCGCCCAATAGTTGCATTTATCATCTTAACTTTGCAAAAGCTAACAACCATTCTGGATAGTAGACGCTACAAAATAAGGGTGGTTACCGTCAACATAAAATTCTCTCCGTGTGATAATCGGTAGCCTGCACCGAAAAAATTGGTAGACTCTACCGAAAAAATCGGTATCTACTAGTGATTTTTTTTCGGTAGCAGCTGCTGATTTTTTTGGGAGCTTCTATTAAAAAAAATCGGTAGCCTCTACCAAAAAAAATCGGTAGCTGCTACCGATCGCCAATCGGTAGCCTCTACCGATTATTTTTTTCCGTGTACAAAGTTGAAAGTAAATAAACTAACAATAAATTTAATCTGACAAAATTTATCTCTAAATTTTTATTTAATTAATTAAAGTATTTCAATTTAAATAAAACTAACTGCAGCTATTAATCACAGCTAAATTGATATATACATTATACCATAACAAAAACGGCTTTTGTTTTTTGGTTTTAAATACTCTGAGAATATTTTTGGGAAAATAAAAAAAAAATAACTCCGTTAAAACGGCAGCTTATATTTTTAATATTAAGGGGTGTCTCATCGCGATTTTCTATTTCCCAAACAATTAACATGGGAAAATTTTTGTTCAACTTTTGGAATTTTGTAACCTTTTAACAGCTTATTAAACTAATAAAACGTCGGAGTATATTTATCTAGAGCATTAAATGTCTACAAAAATGGTTTTAAGTTAATTTTTTATACATCCATTCGTTCAAAATTTATTCGAGGTTAAAATTGAACTTTACTAAAAATTGAGAGGTTTTTTCAATTTTTTGGCAAATCGATAAAACTCATGGAAAAATTCCGCTCTAAATGATTAATTGTAGTCTTTTTGAGATTCTGAGATTTATTATTAAAATATATTAAATATTACCAGTGTAAAAGTTTTTTTAATTTCAAATGACAAAATGATATCATCCTGTAACAAACAATTTTAATAACTGATTTAATTAATTTAGTAACTAACGAATAGTAATTAAACTTTACATGATATTTACGCGATACTTTCCTAGATAAATAAGTAAGAGTAAACTCACAAAAATTATCTGTATAAGTAGATCAGTATTTACAGTATTTATGTGATCTCTACATAATCAAATCATGTTCACAATCTCATAAATCATCTTCTTGGCCTCACTAATGCTTTAGTTGGCTATAGAGCTTACAGTACTTCCAACTCCTCCTTACTTTATATCCCACACGACAAACAACTTCTATATATTATATTATATATATGTGAAGTCAACACAAGAAGTGGTTTTTGCAAGACCAAGAATATAAAGTCGGCCGACACATAGTTACGATGTTTAAATAGCAGTGAACTTTACCGCAAACAGTTGTTTCTACATGCTCTTATGAAAATTGCTGTTTTATGCTGAAAGAGAACTATATTATCAAAGGCTTCCATAGATCTTACAATATCTATCTATAAGTATGTGGAGGAGCTAAGGCTCTTGTTTACTTGTAAATCATTGGAAAAACTAGTTAATTTCGTGGGTTGGAATGTCCTACTTTCCTCCCTCGATACGTAATCTCTTATTACTATGTAGAAGGGAAAAAATACTGAACGGGAGGAGTCGTTAGAAAAGTTATGAAATCTTACAAACTTAATAAAATTATTTTTTTTTGTTCTAGTTATCAGCTAAATTTCATTCAGTCTGTTTTGAAAAAATGAGAAATCAAGAAAAAATTCAATAAGTTCGATAAATTTACGATTTATAATCTGTAAATACACTTCAATACTTGAATGCTGTTCATTGTATAATGTGCGTAAAGCAGTACACTCGCGATATTCGACCCAACTATAAGAATTACCTTTCAACATACGTGATAAACCAGCTGTTGCTTGCGAGAAAGAAATTTACAATAAAATACGTAAACAAATAGTAGAAAAATGTCTTTCTTTTTCACTACAGCACGCGCACTGATTAACGATTGGAATTTTATAAATTAAATTATGGTTTTATAAAAAAAATTAAATGTGGAGTAGAGATACTGCTTTGTGGACACTATACCGTTTGTGCTATACCGTTTTTGGACATTTGATGTTCAAATTATTGTATAAATAATTTATAAACGTAGCATCATTTTGGCATCATAAATTCTGTTTGCATAAATCTTAGCGTTAAAAAAATTCTATAAAAATATTATTTTAACATTACAATTTTCTGCACAATCATTGAATTTTAAAGTGTCCAAAACTAGCACTAAGGAGTCCAAAACCGGCGCTTCTACTTTTTATTATTACGAACTCTATTGATTTTCGTTGTCGTACTTATAGCCATTCAAAATCAAGAAATTTCCTAAGTTTTGATCACAATGCTCGTTATTGGCATGTTTCTTCTATAACTTTTTTTAACTTCCCGCTAATAAATTGAAGATTTTCAAAAATCGGGAAGTTATTGTTTTTACCCCGTTTTGCAAAAATCGTGTTTTCATCAGATCTCGACGTTTTAAGGTCACAGGAAGCTTCGCTGACTACCCCTGCGATGTTGTCACTATGTCTGTCTGTGTGTATGTGTGTGTGTGTGTGTTTTTGTAACAACTTTTAAACGGTTTTATCGATCAACTTCAAAAACTAATCAGCTCTTAACCTCAAAAAACCACGTCGATCGCCACCGGTCCGGTCAAAATCAGTTGATTCGTTCGAGAGATATCGTGAACGAAAAAAAAAAACCGAAAAAAGTGATTTTTTCGAATTGAACCGGAATTTCTGTTCTGATCGATTTAAACTTGGATTCTTAGTGAGGCTTAAAAAATTGCGTCGAATGCTGCCAACCGCGTGAAAATCGGTTCATTTCTTCAAAAGTTATTGCGGTTTAAAAATTAAAAAAATAGTGTTTTATCAAACTTCTATCCGACTTTTGAGCTCGAGGAACTCAAAAGCTTAGAAAAGCTAACTCTTTGAGCTCGGAGAGCTCGAAATAACATATAAATTCTATTTTTGAGCTCGAAGAGCTCAAAAACGTCATAAATGCAATTTTAAGCGCTTATATATGGAATTAGCGGGAAGCTGCAGGGATGGCTTCTAGGGTCAACTGTTTTCCAGATTTTTTTTTTTTGTTATTTATAACTCTATTTTTAATTTATAATTCCATTTTTCATTAATTTCATTCTTATGGCGCTCTGTATGTTTTAATCATTTCTCATCAGTTATTTTTACCGATAGAAAATTCGTAAAAATAATTATGTCAATTTTTTTGGTGTACCATCCCGAGTCGAAATTTTATTTTGCTTAAATTCTGTTTCAACATAGCTAGACTAAAGTCAGAGTGTGCTAGGTTGAAATAGAGTTTAAGATATAGCGATCTACGTTGAAATTAATTTCCGTTTCAACCTAGTAGCGCCTATTTAACTGCATTTTCAGGCGAGTTAAGGCCGAGGAAGGTTCTTAATAAAACCCTGTTTCATTCTTTTAGAGCCTAGCTGGGCTTGCGCAATATACAGAGTGTCCCAAAAGTCACGGACGCCATTGTAGCATGTGATGAAAAAAATAATTCTGAGACGAAAAGTCCTTAGCCATTTTTCAATTAACCGCATAGATAATTAATTATTAATTAAAAATAACGTCTCTTTATTTGTTAGAGAGAGAGAGCGCCAGTGTCCAGTAAAGTATGTGCCAAACAAAGACACAACTAACTGTATGACTAACTAGTTTCTATAGCTAACGTAGTCACACATATTTACTTACACATTCACAAGTGCAAGCGTCTTCGTTGGAACGCACTTGACTTGACAATAGTGCTCTCTCTCTAACGCATAAAAGGACGTTATTTTAATTAATAATTAATTATCTATGCGTCTGATTAAAAAATGGCTAAGGACTTTTGGTCTCAAAATTATTTTGTTTATCAGATGCTACAATGGCGTCCGTTACTTCTGGGACACTCTGTATAGGATTTTTGTACCTCAGACGAAAAAGTGTCAGGCATGGTTTTATTGAAATCTATTTCAACTTTATATAGCCTAAATTGGTTTATATTCATGGTAAAAAAAAAAAAAAAAAAAAAAGATCAAAGTTATTATTCAAGTTATCATTCGCTTGACGGTCAAGGTAATTATATCTATCAGTAGTGTTTATTTATAATTATACATGAATAATAATATCGAAATGGAGACAGAAGAAATAACGATGAAAACACAAATATCCGTTGAAAAAACTCAGCTTTACAGGGATTCGAAACTACACGACCTCTCGATTACGAAGCTAGACTGGATCCCCTCTGCTACTCGAAGACTTGTCATTTGGCAAGAAAATTTTTTTCTATTTAAGCTACAGCTGACAAAATTAAAATTACCTTATGTGATTAAATATTATTATTATTATTTCTTTTGTCATAGTAATTGTTTTTGTCATTATTATTATCAATTTTACAACCCTTAAGTGCTTAAAAAATTTTGTCGCGAAAATTGCCTAAATTTTTTGATTCTTGAAACTACATAAATATTCACTTTTTAGAATAAGTTGTTGTAAATACGTTCAAATATCTTTTGATCATTTTTGTGTGTTGTTTTATAAAAGCTGAAAGGGTAACTCTAAAATTGTATATCTTTTTAGTTCTGCAAAAATAAAAAGACATGTAAAGAAAATTTGTTTTTAACAATCAGCTTAAAAATATTTGCGATAAAAATTTCTATTGATAAGAAAATTATCTTAATTCAAGAAAAGAAAAAATTTAGATCACAAAAAAACTACTTTGAAGTTTACTACATTACATTAATTTTAGCAAGCGCAAATACACAATGATATATTCTAACTGTGTATTGGCGCTTGAATGCGAATAAAGACAATTGTTTTTTAAATGATATCGTTTATTAAACAATTGATTTTAACTAATTCTGATGAATCCTAGAAAAAAAATTAGATGATGAGTTAAATTATTTTTCTTTACCTTTGCGTCGTAACTTATGTTGGTATTTTTATACACTTTAGCTCATCAATTTACGAATCTAAGTTGAAAGCGTTTTTTTTTGTGTAAAGATTTTTTTTAAACCAAAAGAACATATATTAAAAACATTAATATATCATAGACTTTAGATTTTACAATTATGTTTATTTTTCAGTCAATCGAAGAAATAGAACTTAAATTGTTATCTTGGCCTTTTCCCTCTTAAACAGAACCATAAGAACTTATATAACTTTTAGCTTTTTTTAACATACGTACATGGAAAGGTGAAGTATGACGGCCCTCTTCAAGAATTTTGCCAACAAATTTTTAATTAATTTAAACTTCTTCAAGCTAAAAACAATTTCTTAGCTTAAGAATTTTTGTTCATGACTAAAGATAATTTCATTCTTATTAATTATCTTGTTGCTTTAATGCTCGCCAATCAATTTAATTTAATAGTTAATTTTATATTTTGTTGATGGCAAAAGTCTTTAATAAAAAAAAAAAAACGAATTAAATCACTGAAATAATTGAATTTTTTCAATTGTATTTGTCTTTTTGGCATTAATATTCATCAATTGATACATTTTCGAAATCATGATAATAATTTTTATTACTATTATTAACTTCGAAAAATTCATAAAGTTTGTCTCTGTTTCACCCTAGAAAGCCTACGCGATAAAATTCTTATTAAACCCCAGCTCATTCTTCTACAACCTGATTTTAGACGTATAAGGTTTAAACAGAATCTTAAAATTTAAACTAAACCCCAACTCAATCCTCCTCACCCTGACATAAGACGAGTTAGGTTGAAAAAGATTCTTAAATCAGAGCGACATATGTCTACATCAAAGGAATCAGGCTCTACTAGGTTGAACTAGAGTTTTAAAATTTCGACTCGGGATACAATTCATCAGTAAATACTTTTTTCTTGCCAGATTTAATTCATTTTACTTGATTACTCTACCTCTTATTAATTAATTGATGTACACTGTAAAAAACTTCGGTGTAAAATTGGACCCAGAGACTTTTACACCGCCGTGTAAGTGTAAAATGTCAGTGTAAAATTTCATCCGTGTAAAATTTCCACTCGTGTAAATTTAACACGATGTAATTTACTGTTTTATACTATTCCGTGTTACTATTTATAACTTTGAAAATTTAATAACTATTACTAGAGCAAGATCACGTCAACTGGACCCCCTATTTTCCACTTGATCATGAAAATTAAATTCATGTATCTTTTTTATAAGTACATACCAAGATAAAATGATCCCCGAAACGATTTTTAAAAATTTCGATTTTAACAATAATTTTTTTTGCAATGAAAATTTAGGTATAAAAGCCCCAAATATCAGTGATCATGTATTTGTATATCTATATTCACAAATATAGGTATACAAATACATGGAGTGATCATATACTGGTACATGATCATATATTGGGGCTTTTACCTTACTTTTGATTAAAAAATGGATTGTAAATCAAACGTTAAAGTTAAATTAATGGGACTTGAAGGATTTGTTTTTAAAATGTTTATATTTTAATAAAATATTAATAACTAAAAATTATTTGTTTATTATCATATTGTTAATTAACTTTTAAGTTAACAAATGAAAATTTCACTAACTTCTCGGTGAAAAAATGAAGTATTTTTTTATCGGTTACATGCGTTATTTATTAAAGTTTAAGATTTCAGAAAAAAATTTCACTGCTCACGATTTGTTTAAACAATATAAATTAATTTATCACAGCGCGCCGAGCGCCAGGCGCTGTCAGAATACCGCGCCGTCGAACGTCAGACTATGTTACAGCTTCGATTAATTATAATTAAAAATAACAATTAAAAATTTAATCATCAAACAAATTTTATTATTACTATGATCAATATTATGACTAATAAAATAAGTAAATTCTCTATTATTAAAGAAAAATAGAAAAAACGAACTAGTAATAAATATTAAATTTTGTAGACATTTGTTAACTTTATTTTATTTTTTTTTTTAAACTTGGTTAATAAAAACTTTTTTATCTTCCGACACATTATTATATTATTAATCTTTATATATATTTATATATATATTTTCTCTGTGCGTGTGTTTGTCACTGAACTTTTTCTAAACGGCTGGACCAATTTTAATGAAACTTTTTGTGTGTCTTTAGGTGGATTCGAAAATGGTTTAGATTCACAATTCAGTCCACGGAAAAATGTTTATTTAATTAAATTTTTATTTATGAATTGTTCTTGATCTTGGAATGTTTTACATTGGATCTGACATGCAGTATCGAATATTCATTTGAGAAAAAAAATTATTATCGAAATTCAAAAAAATTTTGTGTAATTGTGTTAAAATCAATCAGGTGCTAATTGAAATATTTTATTATAATAACGTTTTAATAATAATTTTCATCAAAACGGTCCAAACTGTAACAGCTCATTCAAATAAGCTTGAAATTTTTAAATTTAAGACGTGTGTACAGGAAAACGTCTGTCTGGTCTGCTAGTAATAATATTGTAATATATTATTATATTATTAATAATAATATAATAATGTGTCGGAAGATAAAAAAGTTTTTATTAACCAAGTTTAAAAAAAAATAAATAAAATAAAGTTAACAAATGTCTACAAAATTGAATATTTATTACTATAGTTCATTTTTTCTATTTTTCTTTAATAATGGAGAATTTACTAATTTTTTTTTTTTTTTTTTGATTTGTCTTAAAGTCGCATAAACTACTAAGGTCATGAGCGACTACGGTAGGAAGTAAACTTTTGAGATTGGAACTCGTTTTATTTTTTGGGCTGAGCAGAATAATACACTTAAATATTGAAAATATTCATTGGTGTACGCCGGATTCGAACCCGGTCCAATGCTTTGGTAAGCAAGGGCCGGATCCGATAGGGCTACTGCGCGCCTCTTTTACTAATTTTATTAGTCATAATATTGATCATAATAATAATAAAATTTGTTTGATAATTATATTTTTAATTATAATTAATCGAAGCTGTAACATAGTCTGACGTTCGACGGTACGGTATTCTGACAGCACCTGGCGCTCGGTGCGCTGTGATAAATAAATTTATATTGTTTAAACAAATCGCGAGCAGTGAAATTTTTTTCTGAAATCTTAAACTTTAATAAATAACGCATGTAACCGATAAAAAAAAACTTCATTTTTTCACCGAGAAGTCAGTGAAATTTTCATTTGTTAACTTAAAAGTTAATTAACAATATGATAATAAACAAATAATTTTTAGTTATTAATATTTTATTAAAATACAAACATTTTAAAAACAAATCCTTGAAGTCCCATTAATTTAACTTTAACGGTTGATTTACAATCCATTTTTTAATTAAAAGTACCTAAAATTTTCATTGTAAAAAAAATTATTGTTAAAATCGAAATTTTTAAAAATCGTTTCGGGGATCATTTTATCTTGGTATATACTTATAAAAAAAATACATGAACTTAATTTTCATAATCAAGTGGAAAATAGGGGGTCCAGTTGACGTGATCTTGCTCACTAGCAACCTTGCAGTCTGTATGTGATTGCCGTGACTTGTAAACTATAAATAAATAAAATTTTGCTCTCTCGAATAATGACTTTCATAAAATTACATTGTACTTTTTTAACTATTGACGTTTTTAAAGATATAATCTCATCTCGACGTTACACTCATCAAGACCTATAATTTGAGTACCCACATCAATTTTTCATATATTTATATATATTGTATATATGTATATATGAAAAATATATCAAAATGCATGTAGGTATTCAAATGAACGGTCTTGACGAGTGTAACATCGGGATGAGCTTATACACGGAAAAAAAAATTTCGTTCTAGTAACCTAACTGTAGAGTTACCACAACTATACACAGTTTACTGTTCGTTGTAGAGTTACAGTAACAAAATGTTATTTAGTTCTGATAACTTAATGTTGTTGAGCTCTGAGATCTCTACGGGATTGTTCTCAGAGCCAAACGGTATAGTTGGGAGCGCTCTACGTTGCGCAGTAGTGGAGTGCGCTGACATATTTCATAACCTAAAATGACAAACAGAATTATTTTGTTACTCATCCATATTATTAAAAATATATGAGGACAATTAAGTTTCCAGTTTATTTATTTAAGGAAATAGGTTTTTTTTTTTTTTTGTCAAATTGAATTTCGTTAGAACAGTTTTGTATTTATGGTTTTTCAAGGTTCATTTACAGTGACTGTTAATTTAATTTATTAGTTGAATATATTGTGATAAGTAATAAGTTATCGGAATACATTAAAAAGACCCCATTTAACAAAAAATAAAATTTGTTTTCGCTTACTTATCTTTTCTTGTGCATATGCGGTAGTGATTTTATGTCCAATATTTATTGATATAATTAAGAAAATAAGATAATTTTGTGACGACCGTATTTTTATTTTACAAATAATTTTTATTTGTAATATAAGTTCTATTATTATTTTATTTCTATTATAATACTATTCTTATTTGTCATATACAATTATTGTTGGTAATATAAATTCATTCTGGCGCATTTATTTATTAAATTATCAATGCTAAATCGTAAAAAAAATTATCAAACAGACTGCCAAAAATTTGCCAAAAAATAGTCTCAGAACGATCCTGTAGAGTTGTGAGAGGTAAATAACGTTTAGCTCTCAGAGCTCAACGATGTAGAGTTGCAGGAGCCAAACGGTATTGTTACCATAAGAATACGTTAACATACTGGAACTTTTTACAACTAACTAACTACTGTAGAGTTCCTATAGCAAAATTTTTTACCCGTGTATCTTTAAAAATGTCAATAGTTCACAAGATACAAGGTCATTTCATAATTATTGATATTTTTAAAGATATAAGCTCATCCCGATGTTACACTTATCAAGACCTATAATTTGAGTACCCACATCAATTTTTCATATATTTATATTTATTATATATATGTATATATGAAAAATATATCAAAATGCATGTGGGTACTCAAATGAACGGTCTTGACGAGTGTAACATCGGGATGAGCTTATATCTTTAAAAATGTCAATAGTTCACAAGATACAAGGTCATTTCTTAATTATTGATATTTTTAAAAATATAATCTCATCCCGATGTCATACTCATCAAGACTTTTCATTTGAGTACTCACATGCATTTTGATATATTTTTCATATATACATATATGTAATATATATATATATATATATATATGCTATATATATATATATATATATATATATATATATATATATATGAAAAAATTATGTGGGTACTTAAATGAAGATTTTTGATGAGTGTAACATCGGGATGAGCTTATATTTTTAAAAATATATTTAACACTATAAACATTCGATTTTTATCAATTGACTCTTACATAGGATCCACCGTATAGTTAGATAAATTTTTAACAACTTGAATATTAACATTCTTGTTGCAGACTTTCCAATGATATTAAGATTTACGTTGGAATGACTTTACTCCGTGAAATGGCATAATATAAAAAAAACATACTTTTAAATATTCATTTCTATACATGTTTATATTTATAATCTAATATCGTACAAGTTTGAAACTAAACAATCAAATTAATTAATGAGAAATTTTTAGGAAATACATTTACACGCTTGATGGTGTAAAATTTAGGATTCACACCGTTCAAATTTAATACTACACTTAGTGCGATTTTCACACCGTTTGTGTTGAAAATTTTTACACCGAATCATTTACACCACACCGAGTCCAAAAAATTTTTTACAGTGTATATGGTAGAATTCATACGATTTTTTAGTACCGATAATTTTTTTTCTTATTGAGCCTGTCATTCTAAATAAATGACCAGAGTCTCGATAAGATTTTTATTGTTAGAGTTCTACATTGTTTCTAAATATGAAAGTTTATCGGAGTATTATTAACAACATTTGTTAAACATTTTTACTTTTGTTGTTTCAACTCCTACATTTTTTTGATTTTCTGAATTTTATTGTCAGATAAGTTTTAAAAATAAACTCCGAAATCATAACCTTTAAATTCTAATTAATAACATTCAGCTTTTTCTTTACTGGGGAAAGTTGTATGAAAAATAATTTATAGCAACTGAAATATTTAAAATAATTCGACAGTATTCTGTTTCGATTAAATAAATTTTTTTATAAAACTTTCGGCAGTAAGCTCAGTCAGTTCACAACGTTGATAATGTACTAAAGAAAAAAACAAAATAAATAAAATACCATTATAAATATCATCAAGGTTTACCTGACCAGTTTTATTAAAATAACATTACCAACAGTAATTACTTTTTCGCTAAAAAGCGAAAGAATTAAATATGAAATTATAAACAATACATTTGACAAATAATATGCAAAAATGAATGAAGTAACTTAAAATATTTGTATTAAAAAATAAACTTTTACTTTATCTACCTAGAAGCTTGCAATACAATGAATGAATATTGAAAAGACACATTTTATTAAAATAAATATACATTATTGAAATTTATATAAACCAGCGAATTTGAAATTTGTACTACAGTAAGCCACGGTAACTAAAACTTTAATATTTAAAAATATTATGTCCTCCATTTAATAAAAACATTAATTTTGTTTAGATAATCATTTATTACTGTTATGTCCTGAACTATAAATTCAACCTTCGTCATAAATTATCACAAGATAAATTCTTCTATTCTAGATGCGTTGAGTTTAAGGCATAAATCATAGTCAGTTAAAGGTGCGAGTAAATATGCTGAAATAATGATAAAAATAGATTAATTCGAATCTCTGATTCATTCGTATAGTTGCCTGTGATCATCATCTCAAAAAAATGTATTTCAAGAATG
The DNA here is from genome assembly GCF_020080835.1 of Cotesia glomerata. Taxonomy (NCBI): domain Eukaryota; kingdom Metazoa; phylum Arthropoda; class Insecta; order Hymenoptera; family Braconidae; genus Cotesia; species Cotesia glomerata. Next base: position 10,221,490 of record NC_058159.1, on the reverse strand, counting down.
ACATCATTTCGTATAAGTAATTAAAAACCAAATAATTACGGTACAAATACTTGAGTTGAAGTTTTTTAACTTTTTGCTGAGAAAGGTGAAAATTTGAACATATTGGAAAGTTATTGATGTGGGTTTAAATTTTGATAATTGAGTTTTCATCAAATTTCCACGTTTTGAGGGCCTGAACCGCTATTCTGATTACTTTCTATGAAATTTCGTTTGTTTTTCTCAGCAAATATATTCAAATAAAATAAATTTGATCAAAAAACTTCCCATGAAGACAATAAACATTGTCAAGTCTTCCCACAATTTAAAATATTATGTAGGTCAGCGCGTTGGAGTCAGATGTAGATCTAGTCTACAAAGAAAGAGAAACCGGTAGAACATGTATGGACGGTTCTCTTAGTGATTATTATAAATGTTAATCATAATAAAATTGTTTCAGTAGTAAATAAATAAATAAATATATATATATATATGGTGACGTTATTTTTTTGATAGGGGTCTATGACAAGTGAACGTCACAAGGCACAGTCCTATAAAGTCATATTTTCTTACCTCTAGTCACGAAGCCTAGATGGAAGGAGCACGCTCGCTGTGTTATGCACGCGTCTCTGTATACGAGGCATGATAGGGGGACTTAAAATGTCGGTAGAGAGCGCGTCGGTTCGACAGGTCGGATTTTTGAAATGGTATAATTGTCCCTTAGAAAATTAATTAACAATGAAAAATTAAAGATAAATAATAAATGATAAAAAATAATTATTAATAATAAATTTTGATTAGTAATTATTGGAAAAAAATACGTATATTTAATATTCATCGAAAATAATATCAAGAAAAAGTTAATAATAACTGGGAATTAGCAAACAAATAATAATTTAATATTTATAACTAAGTATATTATCACTATTTGTTGATTTATTAAGTTTAACATTAGTTACCTGCAAATATATACAATTAGCTATATCCAGTAAGTCGTTCAAAAAAATATAAAAATTTCTTACAAGTATATTAAGAGTCTTATCGATTTTTACACGAATCTTTACATCATACGATATGTAATCTAAGCAACAAATATTTTTAATATTAGCACCGATTTATAATTTTACATAGAATATATTTTAATACTTGCTCCAATAATTTATAGTTTCCCGATCGATTACCATACTTCATTACATTATAAATAATTCTAGTCATACTTGTTCAATATTATTAGGTTCAACTGAATTGTCATCAAAAACCTCGTTGACTTCTATGCATTCATAATCGTGCAATATTTGACTTGAATGTAATATACCACTTTCCTGTGAAATTCCCAGTGAAATTAATAAAATCGATGTTTATTAATAAAATTAATTATCGAATTAATAAAAGAATCGAATTAATAAAATCGATTAATAAAATTAATAAAATCGATGATTTCCAGTGAAATTAATAAAATCGATGATATTAAAAACAGTAATTTATACTTTGCAGCTGAAATTTTCATTTACGTAAATATAATTTTCAATTGACTTCTTACGTTTGTATTGGCATATACAGAAATATTTGTAGCAGGCATTGTTGAGCTGATATTTTTATGTAATGTCGGGATGGTACCAGGTTTGAGTGTTATTTTCTTTCGTTCAGACACAAACGGTTCTTGATTAGGAATAATAATAATATCTTTGCGAAGAATATATTCTTCTTCAAAATTCAAATCACAAATAAAAATGTCAACTTTCGAATCTAACACTAAATCTTGTCCCAAAATTTGACTCCATTGTCTAACAATATCAGGGTCCTACCAATGAAAAAGAAATTTTCTAATTACTTATCAAAATATTAGTTTCAGTATACAAGAATATTAATGATAATGATTAAATTGCATTGATAATAAAATTATAAGTGTCAATCACAGACACTCCTCTGCTGCAACTTGAGCCTATAGTGATTAATTATTTTAAATGTCATACATGATATTAAAATTTTTGTTCTTTTCGAAATGGGAATGTACTTAATTTAAAATTAATAAACATTAATAAATATATTTATACAATATATTTTCTGTAGACTGGTTAATACTATAAATCTGAATTTTTTTAATGGCTGTCCAGTCTATTGCATGAATTTTTTTTTAACTAATTGTTTATCTAATAATTTATAATATCGTTCGCCTGTATTCCCTACAGGCATAAACGGGTTTGATTCCTGGTCTGGGCCGTCCGAATTATTTTTTCAGTCAAATTTACCTTTAATGACAAATTTATATACGAATTTTAAAATCGTTTATGCCTGTAGGGAATACAGGCGAACGATATTATAAATTATTAGATAAATAATTAGTTAAAAAAAAAAATTCGTGCAATAGACTGGACAGCCAATAAAAAAATTCAGATTTATTAATAAATATAATTATAAATCTTATTATTTTATCAATGAAATTACAAATTTTGGGGTTATACTTACTTTTGGCAGCTTAAATAAGGAGTTTTTATCCTGTTGTAAATCTTTTTTACATTTTTTATTATTTTTACTGTTTTTACAATTCACCACAGCACAATTTTTAACCATTTTGAATTTTATAAAACGCTTATTTGTTAACTATGACAACAATCTATCTAGGCTTCGTGCCTCTAGTGATAACTCAAAATTATTTTATTTGGTTTGAGTTTATAATTAATTAAATATATATATATATATATATGTATATATATGTAGAAGAGCTGTTCTATGTATACAGTGACTCATCACGATATCTCGGGAACCATCGGACCTAGAAACTTGAAATTTAGTAGGAATATTACTTTTGCCATCTAGAAGTCAGCTAAGAAAGGATTTTAACAAATTCCTTCCCTAAAAGGGTTTTCGGGGGCGTTAACAATGAAAAATTCCCGTTTTTAAACTATAGCTCCTATCGACTCCAAATTTAGTAGGAATCTTCTGTACGAGATGTAGAAATAATCTATAAACGAATTTTATGATATCTCAACCCCACAGGGGGTCGCGGGGGTGGGTATTAACAATTAAAATTTTTAATTCTCAGCTATAGCTCCTACAGACTCCAAATTTTGTAGGAATTCTCTATAAGTGATGTAAAAATGATTTATGAACGAATTTTACGATATCCTACCCCAAAGAAGATTGCGGGGGCGTTAACAATGAAAATTTTCAATTTCCAAGCTACACGAAAAAAAAAAATTTCGTTCTGGTAACCTAACTGTAGAGTTACCACAACTATACGCAGTTTATTGTTTGTTGTAGAGTTACTGAAACAAAATGTTATTTAGTTCTGATAACTCAATGTTGTTGAGCTCTCAGAGCTCTACGGGATTGTTCTCAGAACCAAACGGTATAGTTGGGAGCACTTTACATTGCGCAGTAGTGGAGTGCGCTGACATATTTCATAACCTTCTAAAATGACAAACAGAATTATTTTGTTACTCATCCATATTATTAAAAATATATGAGGACAATTAAGTTTCCAGTTTATTTATTTAAGGAAATAGGTTTTTTTTTTTTTTTGTCAAATTGAATTTCGTTAGAACAGTTTTGTATTTATGGTTTTTCAAGGTTCATTTACAGTGACTGTTAATTTAATTTATTAGTTGAATATATTGTGATAAGTAATAAGTTATCGGAATACATTAAAAAGACCCCATTTAACACAAAATGAAATTTGTTTTCGTTTATTTATCTTTTCTTGTGCATATACGGTAGTAATTTTATGTCCAATATTTATTGATATAATTAAGAAAATAAGATAATTTTGTGACGACCGTATTTTTATTTTATAAATAATTTTTATTTGTAATATAAGTTCTATTATTATTTTATTTCTATTATAATACTTTTCTTTTTTGTCATATACAATTATTGTTGGCAATATAAATTCCTTCTGCCGCATTTATTTATTAAATTATCAATGCTAAATCGTAAAAAAAATTATTAAATAGATTGCCAAAAATTTGTTATAGTCTCAGAACGATCCTGTAGAGTTGTGAGAGGTAAATAACGTTTAGCTCTCAGAGCTCAACGATGTAGAGTTGCAAAAGCCAAACGGTATTGTTACTATCGGAATACGTTAACTTACTGGAACTTTTTACAACTAACTAACTACTATAGAGTTCCTATAGCAAAATTTTTTTCTCCGTGTATTAGCAAAATATAAAACGTTTTATTGTTCGAAACTATATTTTGATACAAAATATTCTTTAAAGAATATTCTTATTTCAGATTATTTCGTAATAAAGTTCGTCCGAAAAGCAATGCATGACTATCACAAACTTATATTGAATTTCATCATTTTATAAAATGGTTGATATTTTATTCAGGATTAATTTTTTCTCAAATGTACAGTTATATTAAAATTTGCATACCATGTTATAATTCATAATATTCATCAGAGATAGAAAACTGTTTTATCTAAAAGTTTATCACATATTCAACGACTTCTAAAAGTAACGTCTGTGTAATTAGAGATTGAATAATATATAAAGAAACTTCATCAAAAATTTCGGAGCAATTATTGAAGACTGATGTGTCCTCTACAGATTATTTATTATTATTGAATTTTATTTTAGTCTGTATTCGATCAATTGGATTGGATGAAAGTGTTTTAAACTTGATATACATTTGTTTGTGTCGTAAGTCTTGTCTGATTCAAAATGAACAAGATGAATGATTCACCTCGCCAAAGAGATATAAAGTAAAACACGAAAAATTCATGTCGAAAACGGGATGCACTTTACAAATGAGAATTGAGGATGCCAGCAAAGAAAAATTGAATCGACAGTGATTAAATAATTTCGTTCGTTTCTAACTGGAATTTATTATCAACAATGATGGATTTCACGAATAATATGAACTTTTATTTTTTTTTTCAATTTGATAACAATTATCAGATTAGGTCATTTTCTAATAAATCTTATTTTGCTTAAGGGGGTATTCTGGTCTAGAAGCATGAAATTTCAGGTAATTTTAAAAGTGCCGTAAAAAAAAGGCAATCAATATTTTTACTGTCCATTTTTTATAAGTTATTTATTAACATTATAAGAATACAGAAAAACATAAAAAAATAAAAAAGTTTAAAATTCAAAATATTAGTAGCTGATAAAGTGGAGGGTCTCAAAAAATTGGCACGTGACGATACTCATGATTCCAACCCTCCTAGCAATCGGAAACAAAAAAAAATAGGAAAACGGTTGACCCTGAAGGCCATCCCTGCAACTTCCCGTCAATTCCATACCTAAACGCTTGAAATTGCACTTATGACGTTTTTGAGCTCTTCGAGCTCATAAATACAATTTGTGTGTTTTTTGAGCTCTCCCAGCTCAAACAATAGCTGTTGTATGCTTTTGAGCTCGGAGAGCTCAAAAGTTTGATAAAACACTATTTTTTGAATTTTCAGATCACAATAACTTTTGAATGAATGAACCGATTTTCATTGCATTCGACGCAGTTTTTTAAGCTTTATGAAGAATTTTCAATTTTAAATTGATAGAATAGAAAATTTCGGAGTTACTCCGAAAAAACGCTTTTTTCGGTTTTCTTTTGTCAACGATAACTCACGAACGAATCAACCGATTTTGACCGGACTGGCAGCGATCGACGTGGTTTTTTGATGTTAAAAGCTGATTGGTTTTTGGAATTGATTAGTAAAGCCGTTTAAAAGTTATTCCAAAAAAACCCCATTTGAAAAAATTTTTTTTTGTAGTTTTTTTGTGATTTCTTAAAATCTACCGGTCTAAATCGTTCCAAAGTATATTCAAAATCTAAGTTCAGTCAAGCCCTTTCGAATGGCACCAACCGCGATCAAATCGGTTTAGCCATTCAAAAGTTATGAGAGGTTTACATACATCCACACACACACACACACACACACACACACACACACACACACACACACACACACACACACACACACACATACACACACACAGACAGACATACAGACACCATCTCGGGAATAGTCAGGGAAGCTTTCTAGGACCTCGAAACGTCGAAAAAATAAAAAAGATTATTAATCTATAGTAATGTCGCTATGGTCGGAACTACGGAAAAGTTTAATAGTATATTACACACCTAGGGAAGTAAAGTAAGAAATGTCTCAGATCACATGTAATTGTTGGCCGAGGCGAAGCCGAGGTCAACAAACATGTGATCTGAGGCTTTCTTATTTACTTCCCAAGGAGTGTATACTATTTTTTTTGTCCGACGAAGGCGGAAAGCGGCAACTTAGTTTAGCGCAGCGGGACGAAAGTTGCCACTTTCCGCCCGGAGGGCAAAAATTTTTTCACAAAATGGCGACTGCCTGAAAAAAAAAAAAAAAAAAATTCGAAAAACGGTAGACCCTGAAGGTCATTTGTACAACTTCCCGCTCATTTCATACCTAGGTGCTTAAAATTGCACTAACGATGTTTTTGAGCTCTCCGAGCTTTGGTCGAGTGATGAGGGATTTGCTGCAATGCTTTTAGAGCGTACAGTGTTGCCAATTTATACACGTTTGACAGGCAGAGACTAGGAGTGTTTTCGGCAACGTCGCGGACAAAAAACTATTTACGACTCTGGTCAAGCGATGAGGAAAGCCCCGCGATTTTTTTAAGAAATTTTTTTTCAGCAATTTAACGTTTTTAAAGATGTTTGAATAAATTATTATTATATTCTAAATTGTTCAAGGAACAAAGTCAAATTTTTTTGAATAATTTTAGTAAATATTGAAAATGTGATAAAAAAATATAATTGAGCGCGGCGTCACGCTCATACGTTGACCAGTCTAGGGTTAAAATTTAATCTCAGACCTTTGTAATCTCAATAGTTTAGCTATTTACGCAGATAATTTGTTATAAAAACATGGGCAGATGTATTGAGAGTAAAATGACTGATGGCTGCCTGGATAAGATGGTAAAGTGGATGTATAAAAATTATTTAACATTAAATTTACACAGGAATACTTTTATGACTTATTAATGTTATAGAAATATGTAGTATTCTACAACAAGTTTTGATTTAAGATACCTATAATGGAAGAAATCGATAGGGATTGTAGTTGCAAATACTCACACTGAGAAAAAAGTATTTTGATAATCAGGGATATCAGGTATTTTGATAATCAAAATACCACGTATTGTGATTATCAAAATATTAGTCAGTTAAAGACCTATACTCTGCGTAGTAATAATATAATATATGCGCTGTCACTGTCATCGACGTTTTAACACTGTCAGTCAATTTATTTGATTTATACACTGGTGAAAATAGAATTCAACTAATATTTGTTATATTAGCTTGAAAAAAATTTATTATTACACTTTTAATTTTAATTTTTATTTGTTTTGTTAGTTTTATAAGTCAATTTATTTGTGCCAGTAAAGTGAGGTTATAAACATCTAATAGTCTGTTATATTGGTATACTGATAATCAGTATACCTACACGGGAAAACATTTCTGGGAAAATTAACGATACAACTATTTTAAAGCTGGACTATACTTTTATTACTATTAATTGTCAAATATTTTAGAAGAAAAAATACGATTTATTCATAAAAAAATACGATATTACTATTGTAAAAAGTAAGAAATGAAAATTTCCAGTGCTGCCTCTGTATCTATCCAATAAAACTATAGCAAATTTTACAATAGTTGAATTGGAATGTTTCTCAATTAGTGCGAGTGATGGCCGTGCACAGCGCTAGACTCCAAATTTATGTAAATGTTAAAGGATATGGGTCTTAGTTTACCTCGGATAGCGTAAAGGGAGAGTCTCTGGCTGCCAACACAGAGTTCTGGGTTCGATTCCCAGATAGCACAAAAAAGTCGGTTTCTTTTTTCGATTACTGTACAGGTACCAATCAGTCCAACCTTCTATCTCTCTCCCTCCCTAATATTTCTTTTAAAAAAACCAACTGTGAATTTTTACAATAGTTGAATTGTAAAGTTCACAAACACATATTGTATAATTTGCTCTATAGTATTCGACTTTTTAAGACTCTTGCTAGTCTTATTTGTTGGATAAAATTTACAATAGTAGATCGTAAAAATTACTAAATGAGAAGTATAGTCCACCGTTACTATTTTATTTAGTAAAAATTACAATAGTAAAATAGTAAAAACTCCTTCAATTTTCTTTCCGTGTAGGTATTGTGATAATCAGTAAACTTATTGTGATTATCAAAATACCACGTATTCTTAGTAGCACAATATCAAGTATTTTGATTGTCAAAAAAAATATCCTTAGTAGCAAAATACTTTTTTCTCAGTGCAGGGTTAAGTTTGGACCCATCAAAATGTGGTTTGTGACACTCAAAAAGAATTCACTGCACTTTAATTTCTTAAAATTTTTTACCATTTCCGTCCGTTAAATTCTATGAAATAAAATTTTAGAAAGAGTGTTTTTTCGATCAATTGCGAATACATTAGTTCTATTTTTAAACAAATTTCGATGAAGATGACCCGTAGGATCAATCACTGTTTCGATTTTTTTTAATCAATATTATTTTTAGAATCAATAACGGTAAAATAATCAGATAAAAATAAGCTAGAATTAAGATAACACTGCTACTTTGAACTGTTTGAGTCTAGTATCGATCCGTCTATTTCGTTGCTCCTTAGATTTAGAATGAAGAACAGAGAAAGGACGAGCTTTGTGGCATGCAAAAAGTAAACGTTAGAATCAGTGATATTGAATTCAATAATTTACCAACTACAAAGCTTGCCAGCAAAAGAAATTTTGTTAGTATTAGATATGTACACTGATAGAAAAACAATCTTGATTCAAGAAACTTTTTTTCTTCAAAACTTTAACTCTTGAAACTAGATATAGATATATTTTTCTGCCCTCCGGCCGGAAAGTGGCAACTTTCTGGCCGCTGCGCTAAACAAAGTTGCCACATTCCGGCTACGTCGAGCAGAAAAATAGTATACACACCTTGGCCAGTAGAAAGTAAAGCCTCAGATCACATGTTTGTCAACCTCGGCTTCGCCTCGGCCAACAATTACATGTGATCTGAGACTTTTCTTATTTTACTGGCCTAGGTATGTAATATACTATCTTTCAAGAATTTTTGTCTTTTGGTTCAAGATAGGCGATAACATTGATTCAAGATGTTACCGACTTATGTTAAGAATGGCTTTTTTTTGAGTCATTAATTAATTTACTTATTTTCAAGAAATAATTTTTATTTGGTATAACAATTAAAGACTATTTAGTTTTTGAAATATACTTTGATGAATTATTTTAAGTTTTGTAAACGATAATGTTATTTTGATTGAAAAACTTGAATGTATCGATTGAAGATAATATAGCTCTTAAGCCAAGAAAATCTAAATCAAGACAAGAAATTCTTAAAGCAAAATAATCATTTGTCTTCCAAAATAAATTCTTAGATCACGAAAATATCTCTTGAGTCAACATAAATTTTCTATCAGTGTAAAGAATTAAGAAATCATTTTAATTTCTATTGCGATGCTACTTAATGGTTCTTGAAGCGATTCTGCATAATTTTCATATGTTTTGAGAGCCTTGAGATAATGTTCTCATTTATCTTCGCAGTTTTAGAAACATGGAATCATTTCTACCTCTTGAATTGCAGCTTAAGCATTTGTGGGATTATAATTTCATGCATTGCTTTATAATTAATTACTTTTTAACGCTCAATATATATTCTGTACATTGATTTCTTTAATATACACAGATATTTTGAATAAATTAAATAATTAAAATTCAATTGAATAGCAGAAATCATGTAATTACAAATTTTGCATTAGATTTGTGAAATCATTCATGTATTTTAAATGAAAGATTATTTGGTAGAGCTTTGAATATCAGAATGATAGTACAATTTTCGACAACGAAAATTAAAAAATAATTTATTTCATTCAATTCAACCGACAGTTATCTTAAAAAATAAAAGCTTTTCTGATGATCAGTTGTAGAAAGTAACTGCTACATAAATTGTACCACATCTCATAATATAAAACATTAATGAAATTTAATTGATTGTGTGATTGAGGGCGAATTGATTGAAGATAAATAATTTTTAGAAAATAAGTTTTTACATAAGAAAAAGTATATTATACTACAAGGACAGGGTTTTCAAATACCTGCCCTTACACACGGAAAAAAAATTGTAAGAAAAATTACAATTTTGACATCGTACAAATGCGTATAAAAGTAGCTAATATACGAATTTTTATGGTGTAACGTTCTAAATTAAAAAATATAAAATTATAAAAGTGAAGATATTAAGATTCTGGTTTTTTCCGTATAGTATATACTATTTTTTTTCTGTTATAGCTGTTTGTAAGTATGCACGTTGATTGACTGCATTTTCATAAACAATAAAACAACGTTCTAGTAAGCAGCTCATATTTAGCGGGCCATTCCAACTTTTATTTGATTCTTTCTTCTTAACTTATTTTTAAAATATGTTTTAATATATAAAATATGTCTTAAAAGCTAAATCACAATTTTTTTCAACAGAAACAGATTTAATTTTTTAACCTTATATTTATTTTTATGTTAAAAATAAAACACAATTATATCATTGATAACACACAATTTTAGTACAAAATGACTATGTTATTGATTACAAATTTTTCTTATTACATATTTTTTTCCCATAGTTTATCATAATAATTACATGAATAATGATTATAAATAACAGAATACTTATTTTTAATTAAAAATTGTTATATGTTAGCTGCATTTACACTTAGTATTATTTAATGCATCGTTTATATTTCGTTATTTTATCTAACTTGAAGACACAACTAAGATGAGAATATTTACTTATTTATTTTTTTTTTTTTTTCAATAATTAATATTTAGATTACATCTTTTATTAATTTATAATAATTGATACATATAAACACTAATAATTTCTAAACTAGCAACCTCGAGATTATGCATCACAGTAAGAGTGACAGAGATGGCGACTACTGCTTTGCAGCAGGCTTATCTATCGGTCTGCACGAAAAAATTCTTTCCTTCCGCTGTTATGAAAGGCGTGCGCGTAATTCAACATGTGAATCAATGTTAGAATTTTTCTCCTACTTTATTGTAAATTAATATTTTTGTTAATAGCTTTATTCTCATCTGAAACTTATTAAAATTAATTAAGTTGTATACAGTTAGTAGACTTTTATTTCTGTTAGATCCAATTTTAACAATTGAAAATTATTTCTACTTTTTAGTGTTATTTGCTATTGGAATATTTTTAGGAAGTGAGAATTCGCCCGATGAGGCACGGGGCACGGGTCTATGCATACACTACACTCGTGCCGATATTTCACACGCACGGGGCACGGGTACGAGCACGGATACAGTGTATAATAGACCCATGCCCCGTGCCTCATCGGGAGAATTCTCACACTATTTTTTTTATATCGAACGGAAATAAGAAAACTTTTTAAATTGTTTAGAAATTCAACAATTAAAAAGTATTTGAATTTTAAATATTTGATATAGTTTACAAGTAAATAGAATATAAATGTCATAAAATATTTTTAAAGGAAAAATAAGGAACAGTAAGCTTTTGGACTTTAGTCACGGAGGCAATCGAGTGCTGCTGTTATCGACCCAAGGAAAGATGGGAGTCGACATCTTTTTTCGAAATGATTATTCATAAAATTTTTTTCGATCATATTAAGGTTAATATAATATTGATCTTTAATTTTCAACCAAAGCGTTGGTCACTTAATCCAATGAGTCCGGAAGTTGTGTCATAAACGGAGCATCTTTATTATATTCTAATACTATATATTATAAATTAGTAACAAATTATATTGGTAATCATTTTTAATGAAACTTAAATAAATGGAAAGACACTAATGTTAATTAAGCCTCATCATTATTACAATATGTACATTAAATCGAAGATCGTTCAAAATACTTGAATATAAAAAAAACACCAAAATTAATGAGAATAACATATTCGAGTTTCTGTATTTTTTTCTTACGTTGTATAAATTTCTTTCCACATCTTCCTTTCCAACTGCAATATTTTACGGTTATGAGATAACAAATTACACTTTCAACAAAAAATTAACATCGTTATTATACTTAATTCAAATTTGTTGAATAGTAAAAAAAAACTCTTGATAAAAGTATTGAATGAAAACCCAAGTCACTTGCAAGTATATTAAATAATTGAAGCTGTTAGCTACTTTTAAATTAAGAAAATACCTACAGTAATCAAAAGTTCCAATAATCTTCTCAATACTTTTCAATTCTTCGTATCGTTTCAACTTTTACTTTATTCAATTAATAGACTTATTATTAACGATCTTGATAATCTCGTGCCCATTAATATTAAGTATTCGAAAAGTTTAATTTTCACACAGCAATTAAGTCAAATAATAAAAGTTTAATAATAGTAAAACGAGCTGTTTAAATTAGCGCTGCGAAAAATATGGCTCTAAATTATGCAGGTCGTGACTTATAATTCATTGTACAGGGTACAGACGTTTAATTACTTGAATCGGAAATACTAATTGTTAAAATAAATTGAAAAGGACCAAGTGTTGACAAATAATATTGTTCTTCAAGCAATGGATTGTTAATATCAACATGTGTTAATCCTAAATAAAGTCAATAGATCTTCAAAGTTTTCAAAATATTTAAAATCGTGTTTTTTGTGACTTTATTCTTAAATAATTTTTGATTGAGAAGAGAGCTTATTTTTACACGAAAAAAAAAAATAAGGAAAACGGTTGACCCTGAAGGCCATCCCTGCAACTTCCCGCTAATTCCATACCTAGGCGCTTAAAATTGCACTTATGATATTTTTGAGCTCTTCGAGCTCAAAAATACAATTTATGTGTTTTATTTTGAGCTCTCCGCGCTCGAAAAGATAGCTATTCTATGCTTTTAAGCTTTTCGAGCTCAAAAATCTGATAGAAGTTTAATAAAACGCTATTTTTTGAATTTCGAAAAAACACTTTTTTTTTTGTTTTCTTTCGTTCACGATATCTCTCGAACGAATCAACCAATTTTGATCGGCTTGGTGGCGATCGACGTGGCTTGTTAATATTAAAAGCTGACTACTTTTTGGAATTGATCGGTAAAGTCGTTTGAAAGTTATCCCAAAACAACCACATTTAAAAAAAACTTTTTCATGGTATTTTTGAGATTCTAGAATTTACTCAAATTCTACCGGTTTGAATTGGTCCAAATTGTATCCAAAATCTAATTTTGGCCAAGCCCTTTCGAATGGCACTGACCGCGATAACATCGGTCAAACCGTTCAAAAGTTGTAAGCGGTTCACATATTCACACACACACACACACACACACACACACACACACACACACACACACACACACACACACACACACACACACACACACACACACACACACACACACACACACACACACACACACACACACACACACACACACACACACACACACACACACACACACACACGAGGCATAGTGACAACATCGCAGAGGTAGTCAGAGAAACTTCCTGTGACCTTAAAACGTCGAGATCTGATAAAAACTCAATTTCTGCAAAACGGACTAAAACCAATAACATCCCGATTTTTGAAAATCTTCGATTTTCTCGGCGGGAAGTTAAAGAGTGTTTTTTCTCGAACTTTTTTTAACTTCCCGCTAAGAAAAATTGAAAATGTGTGTGTGTGTGTAAACCTCCTATAACTTTTGAACGGTTCGACCGATTTCATCGCGGTTGGCACCATTCGAAAGGGCTTGACCAAACTTAGATTTTGAATACAATTTGGGCCGATTCGGACCGATAGATTTTGAGAAATCTCACAAAAACTGAAAAAAAATTTTTTGAAAGTGGTTTTTTTTTAATAACTTTTAAACGGCTCTATTGATCAACTCCAAAAACTAATCAGCTTTTAACTTTGAAAAACCCCATCGATCGCCGCTAATCCAGCCAAAATCGGTTGATTCGTTCGAGAGATATCATAAAGGAAAAAAAAACCGAAAAAAGAGTTTTTCGAAACTACTCCGAAATTTTTAGTTCGATCAATTCAAACTTAAAAATTCTTTATGAGGCTTAAAAACTGCATCGAGTGCCGTCAACCACGTGAAAACCGGTTTATTCATTCAAAAGTTATTGCGGTTTCGAAAATTCAAAAAAGTGTTTTATCAAACTTCTATCAGACTTTTGAGCTCGAAGAGCTCAAAAGCATAGAAAAGCTATCCTTTTGAGCTCGGAGAGCTCACAGCATCACATAAATTGTATTTTTGAGCTCGAGAGCTCAAAAACGGCATAAGTGCAATTTTAAGCGTCCAGGTATGGAATTAGCAAGAAGTTGCAGAGATGGCCTTCAGGGTCAACCGTTTTCCTAATTTTTTTTTTTATTTTTTATCAAGTCAAAAGTAGAAAAATGAATTGCGTAGAGTAAGACAACCTTGGAGGAACTCAAATAGGACTTTATGATTGGGTTTCTGCCCGGTACAGAGGATACCGTGATCAATAGTTTATTCATTTATTTATTTATTTCCTTTTATACAACAACAGCCAGAAGGCCAATAACAACGTCTCTAAATAATTTTATACAAATTACATAGTATAACTTAAAACTAAGTTTAATTACATAGTATAACTGAAAAGAAAAAGAAAATACTGAAATTTTTACAGATATTAAAATAAATATAATATAACATTAATTTAATAATAATTATGACATATAAGAATGAATAATTAAATAGTTAATAACATAATTAAATTACTGTTTTAATTTCAAAAAACTGCGTTTTCAATTTTTTACAAGCTATACAATTCAATTTTTTGTTAAATTTTTCAGTTCAACTAAATTTTTTTCTTCTTCATTTTACCCCAGATAAATACCATTGACCTGAAAAGGCCTATAAAAATTAATTCTTTAAATTTCTCACAATTAGAAAAAAAAAAAATAATTTTTTCGTTTCAATTTTTTTTTCGAGTGGTCGATTATGCCCCACATATCACATATTGGCCCAAAATATCATAAAAACATCATAGAGGTCATAACTTGACGGAAAATAAAAAAAAAAATTTTTCACCTAATTTTTGAGCTCGGCTGTTGTGCCCCAGGTGGGCCCTCGTGCCCCACCCTCCCCTTAATCTATGTACAAAATTTTTTATATAACCAAAATTCAAGTGAATTTCAACGCGGTGTCTAATTTTATGCATAGATGTCTATAAAGTCTACTTAAAAGTACAATTTGATGATCGTCAGAGTTGTAAAATGTTGATATGTGTATCCATATGAACTTGTTAAAAATATCTCCACAGAAGTGAAAAAACAGTAGTAAAATGTAAAGCAAAAAAATATATGCGGGTACATTTATTTGGTAATTATGCTACATAATTGCGATAGTGCTGTTTAATTCAGATTTAGCAAAGCAAATAAGAGAAATGCGATGAAATAAAATTGAGAAATGTCAACCTAAATCCAATTCAGGACTATGTTTCTTCTGGCGCTCTTGTTCTCTCACCAATAGCTGTCCACAGTGTGGGAGAGAATATGCGGGTTGCAAACCGCATGAAATAATGAATACCCGAATTGTGAACGTGAGCTCCCGATTTTGCGTTCATATAACTGTTGGTAAAGAGGAGAAGAGAGTGAAGAGAACTGAGCGTAGTTGGTCGTCCATCCGACCACATTATGCGCCACTGTAGCAATACAACTTCTGCACATGTATCTCAAATGGGTTTACTATTATCCCTTTTACAACAGCTTTGCTAAATAAAATAATAATTCCATTATCTGTATGCAACATTCTCTGAATTCATCACCTTTTTCTTTAATCGTTTTGGGCACAAGAATATGTAATATGTGTGGGCCGCAATTATTCAGGATAGTTCAAATAGGATGTGAATTAAAAGCGTTTCTCATCCCTAAGAACATTAAATACTCTATAATTATTTCGTGTTGATACAATCGATCATTAACAAGCGCTCGAATCCATTTTTCCGAGTTTAACCCTGAATTATAACTGAAAAGGAAAATCTCTAATTATAGCCCCATTTGTAATTTAATATCTTTTCTAAAGAATATACCAATAATAGTTATTAATAACATAAATAATAGTTAGTCTTTTTAGACAGAAAGTCGAACTTGCGGTGTTCTGATAACAAGTCGAGGGTTCTTGTCTCTAGCTTCTCGACTATCGTCTTTTTGTTCGATCTACACCTTCAGCGAGTTTATTAAAGGTCAACGAAGCTTTGCAAACATGTTTCAATTTAAAAAATCTGAAAAGTGGTTAACCCTAAAACTTCCCGCTTTTTTTGGCCTTGAAGCGCTCGAAAATTATCCAAGACATTTTATAAGAACAAATCATAAATGTTAACTTTAAGGAGATATTGTGAAAAATCACTTTTTTTACAATATTCCTCAATTTTTGAATACGCGTACTTCTAAGTGTCCTCTATACGAATAAATTTTTTTTTCTCCCCTCCGGGCGGAAAGCGTCAATTTTCCGCCCGCTGCGTTAAATGAAAATGCCGCTTTCCGCCTCCGTCGAGGAGAAAAATAGTATTCTCACCACGGGCAGGAAATAAGAAAGCCTCAGATCACATGTTTGTCGACCTCGGCTTCGCCTCGGTTAACAATTACATGTAATCTGAGACATTTCTTATTTTCCTGCCCTAGGTAAGAAATATTCTATTAATTGTCCTTGCGGTGGTAATTTTTGAAATATTAGCAATTAAAAATCGTACATCTAACATGTATTCCCTATCCTGACCGTAGTTAGAGTGAACATTTTATTGAATAACAACCAAACTTTTCTTAGAATTTTTTTGAAAAACTGAGAATATTTAATTGAAGTTATAACAAGTATTTTCTATCAAAAATAACATAAACGAACGGTATTCATTTTTTTATAAAAAATATTTGAAGTTATTGACTTACGATATTTTACGTGAGTGGAAGTAAGTGAGCGATAGTCTGTAAAGAGAGGCAGCACTCGTGCGTGAGAAAGAAACCAATAGCCATAACCTATTGGTGTCTTTATTTGCCACAATACCTTCTTAATATGAATTATCCAATGGGTTGATTGTTTAGCTCTTCGAGCTTTTATTCAGATCAATATTTTTTAGATTTTCAAACAGCAATATTTTTTGAACGTATCGTTCGATTTTGATTTAATTAGTAGCATTTACGCAGTTTTTTAAGTTGAACGTGTTTATGAGGTCTTAATTCGATTGGTCAAAAAATTTGAAAGTTATTTTCACAGAACTTAAAAACAATTTTTTTTTGGGAATAGTTGGAGGGCTTTCTAGGACTTTTAAACATTAACTTTTAAAAATCGGACCGCAATTAATAACTTTCTACTTTCGATAATTATTTATTTTCAAAGAAAGAAGTTGAAAAAATAAGTTATTAGTAGTCGACAATTGTAGGCGTTCACAAAAAGAAATTTTCTTTAAAAAAATTACCGTCAAATTCACTGTAATCTTATGGCATAATGCAGCCCTTTTATTTACTACTATTTTTTAAATAAAAATTACAAAAAAATTTATATATTTTTTGTTTGATTTCATAAAATTTACCTATAATTTAGGTTAACCTAATAAAAGTTAAGGTAGACTACGGTGAAATTGTTTGAAGAAAAGTTAAAAATGATCTCACCTACCGACAAATGATTAGGTCATGCCATGAGTCCCACAATTACCGTGAATTTAACGGTAATTTTTAAAGAAAATTTCTTTCAGTCTAAAGAAATCCTATGATAAAATTGAGATGAAATGTATGTGGCATCAATTTATTCGTGATATGATTGGTCGAATATATCATAAGCATGAAAATATACGCAAACTCTATGCGCTTGCGCGCGTATATTAAATTCTAGTAACTTAAAAGTAGAGCAATAAGTCGAAAGCAGATGTTATACACACGTGTCTGAATGTCAAACACGCATGTTTGACAGAAAACATTTTACTAAAGATTAGAAAAAATAATTTTCGTAGGATACAATAAAAAGATAATATAAAAAGAAACCCACAAGGATACTTAATCCCTGAATTTACGATAGTATTTTCAAATTTAGATAGAAAAATTTAGTTCTAAGTGAGATATAGCAAATCCGAACAAAAACAGTTTCACTGTAAAAAAAATCGCGCCAAGTCCACGTTCATAAGACTAGTAAGAAAAAAAAATTTGTATTTTTCTTTACAAAAATATATAAAATAAAAAAATTAAAAAATCCAAGTAACCGATATGATTGTTTATGATTTTCAGAAATTAAAAAAAATTTTGTTACAAATTTAAAAATTAAAAAAAAAGTTTGGAACGTATTTAGTGTGCGCGGTTGCAAAATTTAAAAACCTTGAAATACACAATGACGCACACCAAGTACGTTCCAAAATTTTTTTCTTAATTTTTAAATTTATAACAAAATTTTTTTTAATTTCCGAAAATCATAAACAATCATATCGGTTACTTGATTTTTAATTTTTTTTTATTTTATATATTTTTGTAAAAGAAAAACAAATTTTTTTTTTTCTTACTAGTCTTATGAACGTGGACTTGGCGCGATTTTTTACAGTGAAACTGTTTTTGTTCGGATTTTAGTATTTTTTGTAATTATAATAAAAATTTACAATTGGTACCAACTTAATCAAATCTCGCGTTGGTTGCATTTTTTATAGCAAACTATCCCCTTGAAACTACAGTTTATGTAAAAATAATTCCAGCGCACCCTGGCGGGTGTAGATGCAAGCTGTGAAATATCTATTTTTAGCTGTAGTTTCCCATCTAATGAAGGATTACTATGCATTCTCGAATTATTTAGTCTGTGGCAGATCACTTTGCCCATCGAAAAAAAAGTCAGGATCGAAATTTTTGCGTTGCTATAGTTTGTGCTGATTAAATTTAATAATTTCAAGTAGATTAATTGTTATAAGTGAATATAATTAATTAATAACAGCCAAATAAAGTATGAATTACTGTTATAATATACAATTTAGGAAAAAAAACTACCGTAGAATTAAATAAAATTTTGCAACCTCAAAATACCGTTCTGCTTACAGTAAACACAGTCGGTAGTCTGGCGCTCCGTTTACAGCAGATTTGAACGGAACTTGGCGCCAGATTCTACCGAATCTGTGGATTCTTAAAAGGAAATTATTCAAAAGAATATTTAAAAAAAAAAGAAAAATAGACTTATGACCAGGAAGAGTCTAAAATAATTTCTTAATGGTAAAGTTTTTCTAATAATAAGAGTTTTAGTTAACAATTATACATGTAAAAAAAAAAAATCTGACAAACGGTTAACTAGCAAACCCATCCCTGGAACTTCCCGCGTTTTCCGAGATTGACTTCAAAGTCTAATCAGTTCGAAGTCTCAATGAACGCTTTTGAAAGCTGTGTCGTTCATTTTGACCGGTTGATTCGTTCTCGTTATATCGTAGAAAAAATTTAATTTACACATTCACACACACACACACACACACACACACACACACACACACACACACACACACACACACACACACACACACACACACACACACACACACACACACACACACACACACACACACACACACACACACACACACACACACACACACGGGGCCAGATATCGAGTCGGAAATAGTCGCAATGGCTTCCTAAGATCTTAAAACGTAGAGATCTGATAAAAATTCGCATTGTCAAAATCGGACCGAAATCTATAACTTCCTATTTTTGAAAATTATTAATTTTTAAGCCGGGAAGTTAAAGACATGTTTAAAATAAAAAAAATAATTTACTGAGGCTAGACGAAACACTTTTAATCATTTTTAACACTTTTTTCTCATCCTAATTAAAAAAATCATGGTTATGGACAATTTTTTTAACGTAGAACATCTACCAATGCCTCATATGTTTACTACAGTGACGACAAAAAATTACGGAGAATCAGGTTATACAGTGTACAATCGGCTACAGGCTCTGTAGTGGCAACCTTTTTAAGTGTGGTAAACCAAAACCAAGTTGAAAATATCGAATAGCTAAAATATCTAAGAAATTTTAGTTGAGACACCCTAAAGTTTATTAGGTTCTGGATATAAATCAGTGTTATTTAATTTTCCAATTTTAAAAAGACAAAAATTTTATCGTTCATAACGGAAACAATTATTTCAATTATAATGAACAATAAAGCCATTCAAAGTTCTGTAGGTTTAATTATTTCTGTTAAATTATATCCTTAAATTATTGTAATCCTATTGTAAAATTAATTTTCCTAATGGTTAAATGTATGTTACTTTTAGATGAAATTATTGAAAACAAAAAAAAAACGTTTATTGTAAACTAATAAATTTGATTATTGACGATAAAAATACATTGTTCTGTCAGCAACGCGATCAATCTCGTCTACTCGATTTAGAGCGGCACATTTGCCGCCATATATCCTAACGACTAATAACATAATCGGCTAAACTGGTGCTTGCTTTGTGATATCCATGATTGATTTAGCAAAGCCGCAAAAAATA
The DNA here is from genome assembly GCF_020080835.1 of Cotesia glomerata. NCBI lineage: Eukaryota > Metazoa > Arthropoda > Insecta > Hymenoptera > Braconidae > Cotesia > Cotesia glomerata. The sequence goes on along the minus strand of NC_058159.1, from coordinate 10,201,076 downwards.
AAGTAGACTGGAGAACGTAAATTCACAGGATCAATGTTACATGTCCACATATTACTCGCACGTGCAATGAATAAAATTGCACAGTAAAAATATAAACGTTTATAAAAAAAATTTTTTTTTTTTTCATTTAGATATTTAATATTTTATAAACAAACTATAGTTAAAATAATAGGTAAAATACGGTTCAAATATAAGTTTTAAGCCTACACATTTAAAGAAATTGAGTGCATTGTAATCCAGGTTCTATGCCATTTTTAACAAAGTAGGATCAAATACACATGCATACAAAAGTATTCTCGTTGTTTTGTAGAAAATTTTTCTAAGAGTTAGTGAGAACTTTTTTATGATCAAGTAGGTGTAAAGTAACGAAAAAAAAACTTTTTTAAATTGTACAAAACTTTTTGTAGTAATGTTCTTGTCAAAGTTTTATCCACGACGATGTGTCTTGACATTTTTCATTTAAGAAAAACTGTTATGCTAATTCGTTTATTTAAAAATTATTAAGTTTTTGTAACTCTTTTTCAATCGATACTTTTCATTTTTTATAAACTTTCAAAAATTATTGTTAGAAAAAAACATTTTTTCAAAAAATCTATTTTTGACGATTCCCAAAATCTACTGAATTGATTCTTTAAACCCGAATTCCATATACTGAATCATGTACATGACCTACTATTTCTCTTGAAATGAAATCTTTCTTCTTGAAATCTTTTTTCTTGGAAACTATAGCGAAGAACAAGGAAAACGATTTCATCAAGACATAAGTGATATGAAGAGAAGGTATCGAGTAAATTAGAATGTCAACATCATGTCAAATTTTTGCAGGATGCTAACGAGAAATACCAGAAGAAAACAGAAAACGTAAAAGGAACCTATTGCGTAGGCCATTTGAAGATAAAAAAATTAGGAAAACGGTTGACTCTAAAGGCCATCCCTGCAACTTCCCGCTGATTCCGTTAATACATGGCCGTTTTTTTTGAGCTCTTCGAGCTCAAAAATACAATCTGTGTGTTGTTTTGATCTCTCCGAGCTCGAAACGGTGCATTTTCTATGCTTTTGAGCTCTTGAGCTCAAAAGTCTGATAGAAGTTTCATAGAACACTATTTTTTGAATTTTCAAACCGCAATAACTTTTGAATGAATGAACCGATTTTTACGAAATTGGCGGCATTCTACGCAGTTTTTTAAGCCTCATAAAGAATTTCTGAGTTTCAATTGGTCAAACTAAAAATTTCGGAGTAACTCCGAAAAAACACTTTTTTCGGTTTTCTTTCGTTCACGATATCTCTCGAACGAATCAACCGATTTTGACCGGATTGGCGGCGATCGACGTGGTTTTTCAAGTTTGAGAACTGAATAGTTTTTGGAATCGATCGGTAGAGCCGTTTAAAAGTTATTCCAAAAAAACCACTTCTGAAAAAATTTTTTTTCCTTTTTTTTTTAGATTTCTCCAAATTTCTAAAAATCTATCGGTCCGAATTGGTTCAAGTTTTCAAGAAATCTAAGTTTGGCGAAGCCCTTTCGAACGGCACCAACCGCGATGACATCGGTTCAACCGTTCAAAAGTTATACATATAGAGGTTTACACACACACACACACACACACACACACACACACACACACACACACACACACACACACACACACACACACACACACACACACACAGACATAGTGACACCCTCGCGGGAATAGTCAGGGAAGCTTCCTAGGACCTCAAAACGTCGAGATCTGATGAAAACTCGATTTTCGAAAAACGGGGTAAAACCAATAACTTCCCGATTTTTGAAAATTTTCAATTTTCTTAGCAGGAAGTTAAAAATTCGATACAAACGAACGACAGTCTGAAGTTTGAAAATATGGTTTTGTACCTTCTCCTTACTCTCTAAACATGAAATAGTGAAAATTCACTGGACTAAGTGAATATTCACTTTTTCTAAGTGCCAATCGAACCACTTTGATTTCAACGGTAATAATTATTAACTCTGCAAACTTGTACAAGCAACTATATTTTATCCCTATATATTAAAATAAAAATGAATTAGTGTAACCGAAAAAAATGGTCACCAATAGCCCAATTTTTACCATCGAAGTGGTATTTATTCAAATCGGATTTAATGTTTGCGAATTGATAGATAAATACCATGCCAGCAACAGAGCAGCAATACACAGTAATTCCTGGTGAATTCGATGGGAAAAGACATCTCTTATCGTTGAGTCGTATCAAGTATACCACGAATTGAACGTGGCTGCAATGAGGGGATTTTGGAATTACGATGTTGCGGATTACAGGCGTGTGTGGAGACTGGCGATACGCGCGTTCACGCGAACGGGTTATGTTATATAGAATACCCAATGGATAGAATAGAAGCTCTGACTGTACTGGTAGGAGAGTTAGAGTCGGTAGTATGAGCAACCCCAGCTTTTAAATGCAATTGTACGTGAGTTGGTAACAGAAAGTGACCGCTTGGGAGATAGAAACGGCCAAATAGAGGAGAACGGTATGTAATGGAAAAGTCCTAGTAAAAAAGAAAATAAATATAATGACAATAAAGAATAAAAAAATTAAGCACGTGAACGTACTTTAAAAATAAATCGTCTTGACGTAACACGGATAATAAGCCATACAGGTGGCAAGTTCGGAATAATAAATTATACTGCTGAAAATTACTTAATATTACTTTAATTTTGTTTTTTTTTCTTTCTTTAAATACATCTCATAGAAATATAACTACTGCTTTCATCCTCATGTTACAATTTTTATATAATCTTACCACAATATGTTTCAATTAGTTGATAACTTCCGAAAATATCATTGTTTAGAAAAGTAATAAAGTGAAACTAATCGTGACATCAGTTCTTAACCGATCTCGATAAGAAGTGTAATATTTATTACTGAAGCGATTACCTTGATCAAGTTCGAATATGAATAATAAAATAGATAAATTAGTTAAATGTAGGTAGTGATTTTTACATAATTAAAAAATAGTGGCAAAGTAAATTTTTCTGATTGCGAAAAACTATGACTTTATTCTAAAATAACTTGATAGCAAAAAAAGTAACTCAAATACAAAAAGATTGGTATTAACATTGAACCAATGTTTCTGTCTATTTAGTTAAATATAAGAGAAAAAAATTATTAGACAATGTAAATGACTGTCTTCTTTAAAAACAGTTAATTTTTTCGTTTAGGAGTGAAATTCTTATATAGAGTTTCTGCTATCGGTCTTAGTGTTATAATTTTTCGATTCAAAAATTAATTTATCAAATTAAAAAAACTGAATGTCTTCACTGATAGATAAGTTAATTTGATTCAAGAATAAAATTTTGATTTAAGAACACCATTTTGAAGAAAATGTGTAAGAAAAAATTTTGGCTGAAGAATTTGTTTTATTGACTCAAAAAACACATTTTCCTTAAAATGGTGCACGGAAAAAAAAATTTCGTTCTGGTAACCTAACTGTAGAGTTACCACAACTATACACAGTTTACTGTCCGTTGTAGAGTTACAGTAACAAAATGTTATTTAGTTTTGATAACTCAATGTTGTTGAGCTCTCAGAGCTCTACGGGATTGTTCTCAGAGCCAAACAATATAGTTGGGAGCGCTCTACGTTGCGCAGTAGTGGAGTGCGCTGACATATTTCATAACTTTCTAAAATGACAAACAGAATTATTTTGTTACTCATCCATATTATTAAAAATATATGAGGACAATTAAGTTTCCAGTTTATTTATTCAAGGAAATAGGTTTTTTTTTGTCAAATTGAATTTCATTAGAACAGTTTTGTATTTATGGTTTTTCAAGGTTCATTTGCAGTGACTGTTAATTTAATTTATTAGTTGAATATCATTTGTTTTACAAAATCAACTTATTTTTTTGATGAAACCGAGTGACATTTGTTTGTATTATCATTATTTTTAATTATTACTTAACGATCTGGTAGTTTTTAATATATTATTATAGATAGAGAATAGAGAATTAGATAAATAGCTCTTGGGATTTTGTAGGTGTACTCTGGATTCCTTTGTAGTCCAATATACATGCATAACATCTGTGTTTTACATTAGAAGATAACTGCCACTATTTCGATTGTAATATTCACACACGAGTTTCGAGTCCTTTTGTAGGACAATAAAGCGTCGTAGGGGATGAGCAAAAGAAAGAGAAGTAAAGAGGCAAGAGAGAAAGAGATTGCGATAAATACACACGGTATATATAACATATACATAGATGTTCGTATTATATACCAACCGTAACGATATTCTTCTCGACTGCATGGTAAAATACAGTAGAAAGACAGAGTCCAATGTAATAGTAAAATACGATAGAATTCAGTACGGTGAGAGAATGAAAATTAAAATGAGATAGAAAGTCTACTGAAAATATAGAGATGAATATACTTTGTATGGTATAGTTATAACTATTCCCGAAAGCCGCTTAAAGGCATTCTCTTGGATTATTATTCGTTCTGACTTCTATAATCATAAAATTCAAAGTATGTATGTAGTTCATAATGCATCTTTACCACGAGATATGTATATAAAGGTGGTTGCGAACAGGTTTACTGAGAGGTCAATTTGTGTTAAACGTATCTGAGTGTGTATTCATGACTTACTTATTAAGGTAAATAGAGAATAGATGGGTGAATTAATTCATACTACGAGAGTTAATAGAACTTAATATTGAGCAGGACGAATATGTAAAATTTAATTTTTATTTTGGCTTAGGACTACATTCATGGATTTATTACACGACTCTTAATGTAAAGCATTAGAGAGTAATTTCGTTTCTTCTCCTTAACTATTTTTATTGTTATGCTCGTATTTGATTATGAAATTAAAATACTATTGTACACACAATCTCATCTAGATCAATTCTTTAAGCTTCAATCATTTATTTGATTTATTAGCTCTTTTCAAGGAAAACTTTCATATATAGAAATAATATATAAAAATGAAATTCTCGTAGTTTTTGCATGTTGACTTTGAAATAGTAAACTAAACTTCAAACTTCGCAAGCTGATATTTGCTATTAATTAATTTAAATAGTCTCCAACAATATTTTTCTAATTTCTCTCACGTAAATTCTATTAGCTCTAAAAGTTATTTTTTTTATTTATACTCATTTACTTATATTTTCGAAAATATTTATAGAAAGGCTCGGCTTGAAAAAAAAAAAATGCAAATAAAAAACTTTACAAAATTTAATTTCCTACAAAATGGATTTTAATTTTCGTATCACTAAAACGCTTAGTTTCAAAGATATAAACATTGGAATATTTAAAAATTTAGAAAATTTGTATTGAAGCGGGATGTTGTTTGCTCGTTGGTCGCCCCTATTAATTTATTTAGGGTGCCGCACTAGAATTTTAGACTCGGTTTCCAAAACCGGACCCGAACATGGAGTAGGTCTTCAGGGTCGTGAGATATTGCTAGGAAGGAATCAAAAACTATAGATAAGGTAATTCATTTTCAAAATTATTTATTTAACTAACCCCTTGTACAATAATAATTCTCCTTATAATACAATAATTAAGACTTAAAACTAAACCTCATTACCGACTGTACCCCCGACCCAGGCGTCTACACAGCGGTTTCCTATCAAAGAACTATTCCCGACGATACCCTCTTAATAGGCTTCTATATCGTGGTTTCTAACTTATTTTCAATTGCACCCCCAACCTGGGTGACTATGCTGCAACATAGATACCATCGTGGCGACCCCAGGAACCCAACACTATATCCAGATTTTAGTTAATTATTATATGTATTATTTAATGTCTTTCGTTAGTTAATTTTGTTTAAAGTATGTTTTATTATTTTTGTTATTTGTGTGACGCACCCGGCGAATTGTATATTCTGCCGGCTAAGCCGGCACGAGAGGGCATTAAAGAGCCGAAATTTTATTGTTTATTTATATCTTTTGTCATTTTTTTTAATTGTTTAATTAAAGACCATATATTGGTATAAACTGATACGGAATTCGGAATTTTGCCGATAAAATCCGATGAGGGAAAATTATTTTGCCTCGGGCGTTTCGTTTTTTTTGGGCACAACGAGGATTGTTTATTATAATTATTGTTAAGTAATGATTATTTATGTTTAATTTTGGTATGCGCTAAATGTCCGCCCGGATAGGCTCGAATTTTGGAGAATCCAAAATCATAAGAATTGGCCTGGAGAACGCTGTGTAAATTATTTTAGTGCGCCGTAGAATAAGCTGTAAGAACGCCCAAAATTATTCTAAGTCCCGGGCAAAAATTTGTATGGAAACGTATTCTGTTGAAAATTGAAGTAATCTGTTGAATTGATTGAATGCATTTGATATTTAATTTTCAAAGTGAAAATTAAAAACTTAGAATTAATTGACGTTTATCGAGCTTCCAAATCTGGCGATAGGTGTCTAAAACGATCCTTCCGCCTCGTTGCAAGTGACTTTTGGAAAAATGATAAAGTCCCAAATTTATCGCGGAAGAGACGTCGAGTACCACTGAGACGATTTTTCCCTGTGGAGGCTATCCAGAAGGAAAAACGCTAAGGACCTCAAGTTACCCAGAGTACGACTGTACCAAGGTAAGTGGAGCTCATCTCTTAGGGGTACAACGGACTCCCCGTACTCCGACCTTCTGTCAGGGTGCGGCAGGTGATCATAGTCGAGTAGGAGGGATCGAGCTGGAGGCTATCCTCTCGATCTTTGGGAACGGCGATTAGGAGGTCGAGGAAGTCGGCTAGATACCTCGACTTCGGGGACCTGGGGGGCAGCACCGCGGGAGAAGGGAGCTGGAGACTATCCTCTCGTTTCTCCGGGGGAATCCCGAGTAGGAAACTGACCCACTAGTGCCGCGAACTGAATAACGCGAATTTTGGAAACTCCCAGACGGTCGGTAAAACAGAAAACGATCATACTAAAAGTCGGTAAGCAGATTCCTGTTTTACCATCAGTCGGTAAAACAGAAAACGATCAAACTAAAAAGTCGGTAAGCAGATTCCTGTTTTACCATCAGTCGGTAAAACAGAAAAATACCGGAAAGCGCGGTTTTGGACGAATGAGTGTGACTACCATTTTGTAAAGGTGATAGGAGGGTGTTCTTTTCACCACAATGTTTAATTATTGTTACTAAATAAAAGACTTCTATTGTTTCTTCTATTACGTTTAGTTCTGATTTATTCGGACAATCCCCTGTTGACCCTGGACATCGGCGAGCTCTAAATTCGAGCCGGGGATTTTATTGATATTGTCTAGTACGGTCTATTCGAGGACTTTCAGATCATGAAAACTAGACTCGGTTTAATTTAACTGTTTAGATAATAAAAGGGGTTAAAATCCCTTTTATCACGAATTTTACCCGTTACTATGCAACGGTTTCTAAGTGACTTCCCAGGAAACAAAGGAGGATACCATGAATCCCTAGGCAGCACTGTACTCACACACAGCCACACAATTTTATTTCCCAAACCTAACACACTAATTTTTCCCCAAACTTATAAATCAACTGTCCAATTTTATTTTCCTGAATACTAATTTATTGCTGTGGTCTTAATATTACAACAATAAATATTTAATTGCAAAAGTTCTTCGTATCTTCAATTAATCGGTTAAAAATATGACGACGGAGGGCTTAATAATCTGCCGACATAATGTTTATCACGTCCGAGAATTTTGAAAATTATTTTTCTCAAGTTATCTTATCTGAATTTTTAAGTTAGAATTTATAAATTAATTTTACTTAATTCATTTTGTCTAAATTATTTAATTGTCTCTAAATAACTGAGTAAATTTAATTTTGTCCAAATTATCTTAATTTAATTCATTTAATTTAGTTTGGAAATCTATAGAATTTTATTTGACTTTATTTTAATTTATTCTTAGAACATACTGAGATTTTATTTTCGTCGGCCGACTCTCTCAAGGTCGTGAATTTTCATGATAAATTTTTTGTCAAATTTTACAAATCACTTATTTTTCAATTTTAAATTAATTTCATCTTAACCAATTTATCAAATATTTCCTGATTTTAATTTCACTTTTATTTTATTTTTAACAATTTACTAAAATTTGCACTGAATTATTCTTTAGAATATTTGCTGATTATAATTTACGCTGCATTTAAATTGATTTACTCAAAACCCAATTATCAGACACGGAAAAAAAATATCGCTCTCAGAGCCATACTGTAATGATACTGTAGCTATCCCCACTTTACTAACTGTTAGATTCTTACTAGAGCCATCTAGCAGATCGCTCTGACAGGAATACATTAGTTAGCTAAAATGCTAAAATAGCTAAACCGTATTGCTGGGAGAGCCAAACGGGATTGCTGAGAGCAGTAAATGCCTTGCTGTAGTCTCAGATTTCGCGCGCAGTTTTGTGTGTTGACGTATTTCATAACCTCAAAAATATGTGGTTTGTTTATCGTGAATTCACTGATGACTACCAAATAAAATATTATTTATTGATTGATGCAAATTTATTTATTATACCGAGTAATAAATTAATTTTATGGTAATGGATAACTAATAAATTAGTACATAGCTTATGTTTTTTTTTTTATCTTTAAACAAATTTAAACTTATATTAGTTAAATTAAAAAAATTCACAAAAATTATACTGAAAGATTTTTTTTCTAATTTTTAGACATTTTTTTTTTAATTGTTATTTTCGTATATTTATTTATTACTTTTTTAAAATTGTCAAACTTCTGGTTATAATTTTATTTAATGACGTTAAAGTTAACAGTCACTTGATAATTTTTCAATTTTATTTAACAAATAAATTTTTTCTGAAAAATTATTTTTAAAAAATTGCATTTATGATTTTTAAAAATTTCTACATGTCAATTTTTTAACTTCCCGCTAAAAAAATTGAAAATTTTCAAAAATCGGGAAGTTATTGTTTTCACCCCGTTTTTCGAAAATCGAGTTTTCATCAGATCTCGACGTTTTGAGGTCCTAGGAAGCTTCCCTGACTATTCCCGCGAGGGTGTCACTATGTCTGCATGTATGTATGTATGTGTGTGTATGTATGTATGTATGTAAACCTCTCATAACTTTTGAACGGCTTGACCGATTTGATCGCGGTTGGCACCATTCGAAAGAATTCGACTAAACTTAGATTTTTACCGTAATTTGGACCGGTTTGAACCAGTAGATTTTGAGAAATCTAAAAAAAACTGCGAAAAAAATTTTTTTCAAATGTGATTTTTTTTTAATAACTTTCAAACAGTTTGACCGATCAATTCCTAAAACTAATCAGTTCTTAACATCGAAAAACCACATTGATCGCCACCAAGCCGGTCAAAATCGGTTGATTCCTTCGTGAGTTATCGTTGACGAAAGAAATCGAAAAAAAGTTTTTTTTTCGAATTACACCGAAATTTCCAGTTTGATTGATTTGTGTTAAAAAATGTATCATAGAATTTGAAAAACTGCGTTGAATTCTGCTAACCACGTGAAAATCGGTCCATTTATTCAAAAGTTATTGCGGTTTGAAAATTAAAAAAATAGTGTTCTATGAAACTTTCATCAGACTTTTGAGCTCGGAGAGCTCAAAACTACACGAAAATCATATTTTTGAGCTCGAAGAGCTCAAAAACGTAATAAGTGCACTTTTGAGAACTTACTTACGAAAGTAGCGGGAAGTTGCAGGGATGGCCTTCAGGGTCAACCGTTTTCCTAATTTTTTTTTTACATTCTTTATTTTATTAATATATCATAATTAAGTGAACATTATGACTCGTGCACTTTTGGATTTTCCAAACTTGTTGATCCTTCGAAGACCTGCTACTCCTGGTCCCGGTTACTAGTTTATTTTTCGTCTGCGGGAAAGACCTCGTTGATGGGTAAAATCTCTAGTCACCGTCTCGTAGCTTCTCACGGTAAAATCTAACTTTGTTTTTTTTTCAATTATTATATTACCTTGGTTAACTCTATCTTCCCGTAGTCGCTTCGACGAGCTGCCCAGTCACAATAAATTTTCTTAATTTTGTTGTTCGTTTCTTTCGTCCTCTGCTCTGCTCACGTCTACTACGCCAGCTCCTCCACCTTGGGGCCTTACTAACTTTAAACTACGATTACGAGGTCTTTAGATCTAACTGGGTACGGATAAGGGGCCTCTAACGGTTAACGATCACTCCGTTACAGTATTTAATCGAGCTTTGTTCAGTGAACAGGCCCACTTAGTGAGCACTACGTCACTGTGGGCTCCCCAAATTTACAATACGCACCTGACAAGCGCTCATTCCCGCTAATTTTCACACGCTTGCGCCAATCGACCGCTCGATCACGCCACATGTATTGAATTTTACTATTGGCTATCGATGTCGACATCAATAGAACGAATTATTGATTGGCTATCGCTCTCGCTGGACATGCGCATTAGCCTTCTTCTCCAAGTCAACGAGGAAGAAGACGAATTATCTTTTTCTTTTTTCGCTTCCACGCTTTCGTTGCAACAAGTCGCCATTAATTCCGCTTTACTTTCGCTTATTGTTAATTAACCGCATTTCGCTATTTTTATAATTTAAATTGCTTAAATTAACCGCTAATAATTCGCTTTAATTTGTTATAGGTAAATTGTGTTATCAGTGCATTTATTTCACCGCTTTTTCAGTGCCGGCAAAGTGTTCAACCACGTGTCAACCGGCTTCGCTTTTGCAACCCACGCTGTAATTTACAAATCCGCTTTTATCTTAACAATCCGCTATTAAGAATATTAAATATTGAGTGTAATTAATGTAAATAAATTACTAGTGTTATTTTTGATAATAATTTACGCGTTTTAATTGAGATATCCAACCCTAAACCTGATCCCCGCTTTTCCGCTCTTTCTGTAATTATTCATTGGTCCCTCGAGCCGGATCAGGCTGGCTCTATCTCAATTAAATTAATTTATCATTCCGCTTAAAAATTGTGCTGTGTTAAGTGAAGTGTAATACCGCTAGGAAAGGTCGAGTGTCAGGAGCATCGCAGAGCACATCGGGTGCTGCTCCTGATAGTCATTCGTACACCGGTACGCTGAACTTTCCGTTTATTAAGACTGAAAACTCGACTTCGGGCCTTAAATAACCTCGCTATGGAGAATTACACAAGATAGTTGAAAAATGCAATTTGTGCTTCAACTTTCGTGTTCCGCACCGCGCCGCAGATTGCAAGACCGCTCAAGATTGCCGAAAATGTGGTCAACGTCACCACATGTCCATCCATTTTGGATGCACCAACGAAACCAGCTTCACCGCAGTCTACATCTTCCGCACAGGCAACTAATCGTTCCCTTTAGACCGTTTACAACTTGAAATTAACTGTTGATTATTTCAGATCCGCTTTCCGCTCAAGTATTGCTAGCTACCGCCTTAGTCCAGGTACGCCCGCATCATGGTAATCCAATCACCGCCAGAGTGTTGATTGATCAAGGTTCAGAGCTCTCATTTATGAGACAGTCGCTCTTCAAGAAGCTTGGACAACCGCTACAGCGTGACATGGTCATGCTCAAGGGCATTGGCAATGTCTCCGCAGGAAGCTCACTAGGTGTGAGCACAATTGAGCTTCGTTCGCTGTATTCGACCGCATCAATGCATGTCAGCATGCATATTCTACCAACATTGACGGTAGATCTTCCATCGTTCGTGATCGCTGATCCGAAATGGCCGCATCTGGAGAATCTCCAACTAGCCGACCCGCAGTATCTACAGCCGCGTCCTGTAGACATTATTCTAGGTGCATCGCCAGCCGCACAGATCATGAACGCAGAGATTCAAAGAGGACCTCGCAATGCTCCGATCGCACAATCCACCACGCTTGGTTGGATTATTTATGGAGCTGTCACCGCTAAACCCGCTTCAACATCACACGCAGCATTACATGCGTCACTTGATACAGAATTACAAGACGCTATCGCTAAGTTTTGGGAACAGGAAGAAGTTCCATCAGGAATTTCATCGCTCAACGACGCTGAGGAAGACGAATGTGAAGTTCACTTTCGTCAAACGCATTATCGACAGCCTGATGGACGCTACGTAGTGAGATTACCGCTTAAGGCCCTTGAGAGTCAACTTGGCGACTCTATCAACGCAGCCATGGGGTCACTCCGCAGATTAATAACTCGCTTGTCGCGAGAAAAGGATTATTCTGACATGTATCATGCATTCATGGCAGAATATATTCAACTAGGGACACATGGTACGAGTTCCAATCAACGAATTGCCCGCAAACGCTTACTTCTTGCCTCACCATGGGGTATTGAAGCTTGATAGTGCCACTACGAAGCTCCGCACAGTGTTCAATGGTTCCTGTGCAACATCTACAGGAATTTCATTGAATGATATTCTTCACGCAGGACCCAAAACGCAAATTGACATTTTTGACGTGATGTTGAGAATCCGCTGCAATAAAATTCTATTCGCTACTGACATCACCAAGATGTTCAGACAGATTGAGGTCGACTCTCTTGATTGGCCGCTTCAGTGCATTCTCTGGACAGATGAGAATGACCTGGTAGACGCTTACTGTCTCAAGACAGTCACATACGGAACCGCTAGTGCACCTTTTGACGCTGTACGTGTGCTCATTCAACTTGTGAAGGATGAAGGACACCGATTTCCGCTAGCTGTTGCTCCAATGTTGGATACACGCTACGTAGATGACATCTACGGTGGAGCAGACAATGAAGAAGACGCTATAGAGGTTGCAGTGCAAACAAAAGCACTGTGTGCAGCAGGCTGCTTCCCGCTTGCCAAATGGGCTAGCAATAGTCTAAAATTACTCGCTGAAGTCGCTCAAGAAAAGCAGCTAGATACACCTCTTAAAGAAATCAGTGATGCACCAGTAAAGTCCTGGGCATGTACTGGAATTCACGCACTGACGCTCTCCAGTTCAAGTACACGCTACCGCAAGAGACGCCAAAGACAAAAGAGCTATTTTGTCTGAAATCGCTAAGCTGTATGACCCGCTAGGACTTCTCGCACCAATAGTAGTCAAAGCCAAGATCTTCATGCAAGATCTGTGGTTAGATAGAGTGTCATGGGACGAACAACTGTCACCATCACTCATACACAAATGGACTGGATACCGCGATGATCTCCGCAACATAGAGTCAATCCGCATTCCACGCTGGAATAATATAGCACCCGGAGCAACTATGGAATTGCACGGGTTCTCAGACGCTTCGCAGAACGCTATGGCTGCCGCTGTGTATTTGAGAGTCACTGACGCTGATGGGAACACAAAAGTCTCACTTCTGTGTTCCAAGACGCAAGTAGCACCGCTGAAGACTATGACAATTCCACGCTTGGAATTATCAGCCGCATGGTTGTTAACACAACTGATACTTCATGTTAAAGAAGTTCAGTCACTTGGAAATGTCAGGATAAATCTCTGGACTGACTCCGCCGTGACTCTCGCATGGATTAAAAGTCCAGCAACCCGCTGGAAGACATTCGTCCGCAATAGAGTGGGAAAAATCCAAGAAACGCTTCGAGATGTCTCCTGGAAATTTATTCCAGGAAAACAAAACCCAGCTGACTGCGCTTCAAGAGGTATACCTACGCTAAAACTAAAGCAACACGCTCTCTGGTGGCATGGACCTACGTGGCTTCATGAACCAGAATCCTCTTGGCCCACTCTTGAGCCTCCAACCGACAACGCAACGCATCGAGAAGAACGCCAAGGTCTGACATTAGTAACTTGGAAAGCAGAAAATTGCCTTCTCCAACAATTACTATCGCATTACTCGCAGCTGTTTCCATTACTTAGGAAGCTCAGCATCTGGCATCGTGTCATCGACCGCTTCAAAAGAGTTCCACAATCTTCGCTGGCCTACCCGCTTACTCCATCAGACCTGGAGCGCGCTAAATTGACCTTGATTAAGTTCACTCAAGGACAATACTTCGCTAGAGAGATTCATACGTTTCAAGATGGTGATGATCTGCCAAAAACAACAGCATCACTAAGCTGACTCCGTTCATCGACCATCAGGGGTCCTGAGAGTCGGTGGCCGCTTAAAAAACGCATTATTGGACCCAGAAGAGAAGCATCCAGCAATACTGCCGAGACATTCACCGCTTACATCAATATTGATTGATGATTCGCACCGCAAAACGCTTCACGGAGGTACTCAGCTCACGCTCGCTGAATTACGCAAAGCTGTCTGGATCATTGGAGGCCGTGTTCCAGTCAGATCCTTTATTCTACGCTGTGTAATTTGCACGAGACATCGTGGAGAACGCGCTCAACAGCTGATGGGTCAACTACCTGCCGCACGAGTACAGCCAACTCGAGCCTTTTTGCATACAGGACTCGATTATGCTGGACCCATCACGCTAAAAACGTTTCAAGGACGTGGAGTAAAACATACAAAGGCTGGATTGCTGTCTTTGTATGCATGTTCAGCTCAGCTGTTCATCTAGAGCTAGTCACTGACTACACCGCTGCCGCTTTCATCGCCGCTTATCGCCGCTTCACTAGTCGCCGAGGTATCTGCCACACGCTATATTCTGACTGTGGAACCAATTTCGTAGGAGCAGAAAAAGAGCTGAAACGACTATTCGCAGCAGGATCCCGCACATTACGAGAATTATCAAGTCTGATCGCGCAAGATGGCACGAACTGGAAATTCAATCCGCCTGGAGCTCCACATTTTGGAGGAAAATGGGAAGCCGCTGTGAAATCTATTAAATTTCACCTCCGAAGAACAATCGGAGACTCGCTATTGACGCTTGAGCAGTATTCGACGCTACTGGCTCAAATTGAAGCCATATTGAATTCCAGACCGCTTACACCGCTTAATGAAGATCCTGCTGACCTGGCTGTATTAACTCCAGGTCATTTCTTAATCGGACAGTCATTGACCGCAGTCCCAGAGCCATCGCTGACAGATTTACAACCTGCTCGGCTCTCGCACTGGGAACAAGTCCAGCAAATGGTGCAACATTTCTGGAAACGCTACTACCAGGACTGTATCCACCGCTACCAGGCCATTTCAAAGTGGCATCATCAACGCAACCAGATCAAAGTGGGTTCAGTTGTACTGATCACCACTGAGGATCTTCCGCCAACCAAGTGGCCATTAGCCAAAGTGATTGCTGTCCACCCAGGAGCAGATGGACAAATCCGCGTGGTAACTGTGAAGACAGTTAACACAGAGCTGGTACGCCCAATTACAAAGCTTTGTGTCTTGCCACTGACGCATGAAGAGGATGATCTTGTCGACGCAGCCGCCAACGCCGGGGAGAATGTTCAGTGAACAGGCCCACTTAGTGAGCACTACGTCACTGTGGGCTCCCCAAATTTACAATACGCACCTGACAAGCGCTCATTCCCGCTAATTTTCACACGCTTGCGCCAATCGACCGCTCGATCACGCCACATGTATTGAATTTTACTATTGGCTATCGATGTCGACATCAATAGAACGAATTATTGATTGGCTATCGCTCTCGCTGGACATGCGCATTAGCCTTCTTCTCCAAGTCAACGAGGAAGAAGACGAATTATCTTTTCTTTCGCTTCCACGCTTTCGTTGCAACAAGTCGCCATTAATTCCGCTTTACTTTCGCTTATTGTTAATTAACCGCATTTCGCTATTTTTATAATTTAAATTGCTTAAATTAACCGCTAATAATTCGCTTTAATTTGTTATAGGTAAATTGTGTTATCAGTGCATTTATTTCACCGCTTTTTCAGTGCCGGCAAAGTGTTCAACCACGTGTCAACCGGCTTCGCTTTTGCAACCCACGCTGTAATTTACAAATCCGCTTTTATCTTAACAATCCGCTATTAAAAATATTAAATATTGAGTGTAATTAATGTAAATAAATTACTAGTGTTATTTTTGATAATAATTTACGCGTTTTAATTGAGATATCCAACCCTAAACCTGATCCCCGCTTTTCCGCTCTTTCTGTAATTATTCGAGCTTAATGTATCTTAACTCTACTGGGATGATTGTTAAATAGTTTTTTGTTTTATGAGATTTATTTGGTGCTATTAAATAAGCTACAATTTGAGAAATATACGAAAGAAGAATACAACGAAGCATAAGACACTAATTGAATCTTTCAAAAAGTCCGTAAAAAATATTTTTCTTTTCTGAATCATTTTCGAATTTTAAGAAATTGATTTTTCAAATGCGTTATATTTACTACTAATAACAGTTTTTATCAATATGTTGGCTAAAAACCTGACATTGTAGAATTCATATAAAAGGGTTTAAAATTCTAGCTCTTAATAAATAACAAAAATTTAATATGGAAGAACTATCCAAAATTAAAACTAAGGGCTCAAATTTTCAAAAATTTGTTTTTTCATGGTAGAAATACCCTAATACATCATACAATTATACAGAATATAAAACATTGTCAAGTCAAATTGAATACAAACGAATTTAAGTAAGACATTTCATTAAAACGATACAGTGAATTTAATTTTCCAAAACACATATTTCTATTATTAATATTAATTGCAAAGATTTTTAATAAAGTAAATTTATATTTAAAATGAATTTGATAAATATATTCTTTGTATACTCTGAGGCTGCACATCTGTTTGAGACGTCGACCAGTAAATTTAATAAATCTTTAAGCTACTTAGTTACACATGGATGGCGTAGAGTTCATATTATATATTACGTGTTAACAAAAAAAAAAGTATATATATAAATATATATGAAAAATGAGAAGAAATTTCATTAGCAAGCTTGTACAAATTTTTTAAGATTTACAAATTTTTTAGCTTATAAGTAAAAATAAAAAAATTAGGAAAACGGTTGACCCTAAAGGCCATCCCTGCAACTTCCCACTAATTCCATACTTAAGCGCTCAAAATTGCACTTATTGTACGTTTTTGAGCTCATCGAGCTCAAAAATATCATTTTCGTATCATTTTGAGCTCTCCGAGTTCAAAAGTCTTATTAAAGTTCGATGAAACATAATTTTTTAAATTCTCAAACTGCTATAACTTTTTTAATGAATCAACTGATTTTCACGAGGTTGGTGGCGATCGACGTAGTTTTTTGAACTCTATAGAAAATTTGGAACAAAAAAAATTGATCTGATGAAACATTTCGGAGTTATTACAAAAAAAACACTTTTTTCGATTTTTTTCGACGATATCTCACGAACGCGTCAACCGATTCTGACGCACTTGGTGGCGATCAATACGGGTTTTCAAGGTTAAGAGCTGATTAGTTTTTGAAGTCGATCGGTTCAGCCAATTCGGAGATATTTTGAAAAAATCAAGAAAAAAACAACTTTTGTTTTCTCTTTTTTTTTGCAATTTCTCGAAATCTACTAGTCCGAATCGGTTCCAAGGTACAGGAAATTTAAGTTTGGCGAAGACCTTTCGAATGACACCAACTGTGATCAAATCGGTCAAGCCGTTCAGAAGTTATAAGAGGTTTACACACACACACACACACACACACACACACACACACACACACACACACACACACACACACAGATGTACGGACATCATCGTAAAAATAGTCAAGAAAGCTTCTTAGGGCTTCAAAACGTCGAGATCTGTTGAAATTTCGATTTTTGCAAAACGGGGTAAAACCAATAACTTCCCAATTTTTCGAAAATCATTGATTTTCTTAGCGGGAAGTTACAAAGTTTGAGAAAAATACTTTTTTTTTTATAAATTTTAGCACAGTTGATATTTTGTAAGTAAAAGTAATACAGTATTGATTTATTTATTTATTTTTCTCGTTACAAAAAAATTTCTATAGAGGTGCGTATAGCACCTGTGCATAGAACGAGTACATTTTGAATTATAAAAATTTTTCTTATCAATAACAAATTAATATAGTAAATCATAATACAGTGCAAGCTTTAAGAGTTTCAGCCTACCGAGTTTGACGGAGCCAGGTTTGACCTTATTTAAAATGGTTTTTATAAATTTTATAGTTTATATGATACTTATAAATAATATTATTCTAAACATTATATTAATATCACGTTTTTCAACTAATAATCTATTTTTATCCATTCTTTCAGTTTTTTATGTATTATTTTCTTCTTATAATTCATAGTTTTCATCTCAGATAGTAATTTATTGAAATATTTCATTGCTACATAGTAAGCATATTGTGTGTAAATTGTTTTACTTATCTTTGGGAGAGACAGTTGCTTATGTCTTGTACAAGTTATTTTATCATTATATAGATTTAAACAATCTTGATAATAGAAAAATAACGCAGTGGTAATGAAAGTTTTTCTAATCCCTAGGGGAGTGTTGTTAACATTAGTTACACACAATTTACTTCTTAATCTATTTTGCATATTTGAGATAATCTTAATTGACTTGTCATAAGCACCACCCCAGGCAATAATACTATAGTTTATTATGCTTTCGAGTAACCCATGATAGATTATTTTCATAGTTTGCGAATTTAAAATTCCTGCCAATTTGTAAAATACAAAAGTGAAATATTTAAGTTTTTTGAATAATTCTAGAGTATGGTTGTCCCATCTCATATGATTATAAAAGTGTATACCAATATATTTACAATATTCAACTCTTTTCAACGGCTTATTATTATCAGTTAGGTAACTATTTTTATAACTCCCGAAAGTTATAAACGTAGACTTATCTACATTGAGAGAGTTGATTCTCTCTAAGCCACAAATCAATTTTATGTAGCCATTCAATTAATTTATTCTTAACTATGAGCCAGCTTTTTCCTGAGCATAATATGGCTGTATCGTCAGCATAGGAAACTATGGCATTATCCGGTAATACATTAAAAATATCATTGATATATATTAAAAATAATAGGGGCCCCAGGACAGTACCCTGGGGAAAGCCCACAGTAACAATTCTGGTTTCACTTATAGTATTATTTAATTTAACTACTTGGGATCTATTATGTAGATGGGATTTTAAGAGTTGATGTGGTAGGCCCCTAATTCCATACCTCCAAAGTTCATCCATCAATATTTTATGGCTGACTGTGTCAAAGGCTTTAGCCAAGTCTAAAAAGGCTAGAACAGTTGGAGAATTTTAATCTAAATTAGAGTAAATGTAATTAGAAGTATAAGCTAGAGCGTCAGTTGTACCTCTGCTTTTCATGAATCCAAATTGTTTAACTGAAATTAATTTATTTTTCAAGCAAAAATTAAGTAATCTAACATGTATGAGTTTCTCAAAAAGTTTAGCTAAATTTGAAATCAATGATATGGGTCTATAGTTAGTAGTTAAGTGTTTGTCACCAGACTTATAGATAGGTACAACATCTGCACTTTTTAAAGCATTCGGCCAACAACCATTGCTAATGCAAATATTAAAAATGTGTTCTAATGGAGTACTTATATCTTTAGAAATTGTTTTAAGAATTTTACTGTTAATCCCATCCACACCATCTACTTTATTTTTCATATCACGTATAGTAGCTTTAGTTTCTTTTTGGTTCGTTGGTAGTAAAACGAGACTATCACTTACATATGGGATGTTTTTCTCTATATTACAATCAATAACATTAATATTACTAGCTAATTTAGCACCTATACCAGCAAAAAAATCATTGAAAGTATTTGCAATGACTTTTTTGTTAGTTAACACCTCCTCATTACATACTATAGAATTAATTTCAGTCTGAGTTATATCATTTTCGCTTAACTTACTATTTACAAAACTCCATAATTTCTTACTATTATTGCAACATTTTTAGCCCTTTCGCATTCATAATTATTTTTTGCTCGCTTAATAAGGTTATACAATATTTTACAATATTCATTATAATCATTTTTCAATTTATTGTTATTTTTATCCCGCTTGTAGATGTTATATAACAGCTCCTTAGTTTTAAAAGAATTCATTATGCCTTTAGTAATCCAATTACTACGTGCTTTGTTATTATTTTTTTTCATTTTCTTAGTTCTAGACGCATCTTTTATTAATTGTTTTAATTTAATAATAAAGACATCAAAAAATTCATCCGGATTATTAATCTGTAATAAGCTTGCCCAATCAACCATCCTACTGAGAATTTCTAACTTTTCATAATCTAAGACAGTGAACTCTTGATTAAAAATATTATTATTCTTAATAGAGACCCCAATCGTCATAAAAATGGGATGGTGGTCACTAAAGATATTAGTATACGTAAAAGATTTGATGCCCCTGAATACTGATTTTATAAAAATATTATCGATACATGAGCCCCTAGATTCAGTTGGCCTCGTAGTTCCATTAAAGTATGGTTGATACCCTGCTTCGAGAAAAGTAGATACAAAAGAATTAGTTACAGAATCCATGTTAAGCAAGTTAAAGTTAAAGTCACCAGCTATGATGTGATTCTTTCCATGTTTATAATTTTTTAAATAATCAGACACTAAATTAATGAAATTTTCTTTACTAACGTCATGACATCTGTAAATCCCAGACACTTTTAGAGTTTTATTATTTTTTAACTCAATAACAACTGAAATTATTTTTAAGTTATCAATAATTTCAGTCACAGAACTATATTTTAATGATTTATTTACATATAATATCACCCCATCAGCTCTGTTTATGGAGCTGTGGTTATAGAAGCAATCATAATTTTCTATGGCAAAAAACACATTTAGTTTGTGGCATTTAAATAATAACATACTTCTATGACAGGTCCCTGGAAAAGTTTTTTTTAAACTTATTTTTCAAAGAATTTTCAAAACTACTTGATCGATTGACTTTAGAATCTAATCAGATTAAAGTCTCAATTAACCTCTTCGACTGTCATAATCTAAAAATCGTGATCGCTTTTAAAACTTTTAAAGTCTAATTTAAATCTGATTAAAAATGAACTTTAATTATCGGTCGGAAGCCAGTAACCTCAAAAAATTGAATAATTTATACACAGAAAAAAAGATTTCTTGACTGGAGAATAAAATCCTTGGCTCAAGTAAATTTTCGGGTGCCCGAAGGAAGACCGAAGTTGTCTTGGCCGAAGTAAAAATTTTTCTTGAAATTCTATTCTTGGTGGAAGTCATTTTTCTTAATTCAAATTATCATAAATACTTGATACAATAAATTTTTATATTGGATCAAGATTTTTAGATACTTTAGGGAAGCAGCGCCACCTACTTCAGCTGAGAAAAAAATTTTCTCACCTTGAGAAAATTTTTCTCTTGAATATTTGATACCCATTTTAGATTATTTTAGCACGCAATTATACATATTGAATGAAAGAAAATGGTTCAATATTATTTGATCTTCCCATTTGACATGTTTGTCAATAAAAATATTAATGAAAATTTATTATCGAGATATTTAATTTTTTGGAGCAAGAGAAAAATTTTCTCAAGACAAGAAAATTTACTTCTGTCAAGAACTTAATTTTTTGGAGCAAGAGAAGAATTTTCTCAAAACAAGAAAATTTTCTTGATTCAAATAAATTGTCTTGGATCAAGATACGTATTTCTTGAAGCAAGAGAATTAATTTTGTTGGGATAAGTGAAATTTCTTGTGTCAAAAAAAAATTTTTTTTTCGCCCAAGAAAATAATTAGCAAGAAAAATATTTTCTTGGTTCAAGTGAACCATTCTTTCTGTGTAATTTCAATTGAAAAAAGTAAAAAGTTTTCAAGCAGTGAAAAATTTTATTTATTCATTGCATATAATATACGCAATTAAAGTGACCCAATGTTGAATACTTAACTCATGACTTGGTCACCTGGTTTCATTGACCTTACTGCTAAACAATTTTTGCCTTGACTATGGTTGATATGTCAATCTAACGAGATTTAATAAAAATCAAAAGTTCATTATTTAGTAATCAATCGTTTCTACATGTATGTTCAATCACAGTATAAATGATAAATTATAATCGACACAACATTTTTTCATTTATATATACTCTTCACGAGATCAATGTCAAAAATACAACTAAAAGCTGAATACTTTTTGTGGGTCGTTAAATAATTTAAAAAAAAAAAAAAAAAAAAAAGCGCTACGTAAAATTATTTATTCATAATACCAACAAATTTTACAGTATTATAACT
This sequence comes from Cotesia glomerata, assembly GCF_020080835.1. Lineage (NCBI taxonomy): Eukaryota > Metazoa > Arthropoda > Insecta > Hymenoptera > Braconidae > Cotesia > Cotesia glomerata. The sequence goes on along the minus strand of NC_058159.1, from coordinate 10,179,099 downwards.
TATATTTATCAATGTCAATATTTAATCAGTATCAAAGACCTTAATTTTGACGAATGAAAACTTTTATAATAAATACCTTTTATTTGTAATATCTGTAAGATAAAGTATCTAATATTAAAATTACTTTTATTTTTACAGTACGAATTACTGAATAGTTTATGAGTATGGCTAGTTTTCAAAGAGCTAGTAGAAAACTCAGTCTTTTAATGAAAAGCTCTTTAGATTTTTTTTTATTCTTGTATAATTAATTAATTTTCCATTTTGTCTAAGTTTTTTTCTATATAAATATGATTTCGTAAAACATAAAAATTTTTTCTTGCTTCAATTACTGGATTTTGTAACGTAGTTAGCAGAAACGGTAAAATTACCAAGATAAATATTTAAAAAATCTGTTTATAATCTTTAACGTTAGTGAAAAATAAATCATTGCTCACCTACGAACATTTTGTTTTCATTGTTATTTCAAACAATTTTTTCCCGTTTTAAGTATAGTGTTTCATTTTTTATCAAAAAAATTTGTTTTCTCTTTTTTAACAAAACAATAATTATTAACACATTAAATTCTAAAAATTACTGTGTTCATATTTCAGTTGTAATGTCCCGAATTATACGTGACTAGAGTAAAATATTACTTTTAAATTACTTTAATCCTGACATTGTGTTAACACATTTGTATACTCAGACTTGTTTCTAACTAACAAAATTTTCTCCTCGGATTTAACGTTCAAGAAATTTAATTCGATACTATATTCAGAAATTCAAATAAGTTTTATAGTGCGCACTAAAAAATAATATGTTACTTAAGTTTACAGTACCAATTACCACCCACCCCCTTTTTTAGGTTACAACTTACACCTATAAAACTATTTGCTTTACTACACAAAAGAAAAATTTGAAAAATTCAACAGTGCATGTCTGTTACGGTCATATTAATTCATTACGTAAAATTTTAAGTAATTAATAACGAAAAAAATTGGAAAAACTCGATGAACTTTTGACATCAATTTATGGTACTTTGGAAATTCGAAATTGGTTATGCTTTTGATTTTCATTTTTCTATTACGATTAAGCGTGAGGGAGCTCATAATTTACTCATAATGGCAGCTTTTGTAATAAACACTATCATGTAATGAAGTATACAATAGTAAATATAATCTTCGGAATTATTTTTGGAATTAAGTTCGTTGGTGGTTGGTAGCTAAGTCGATAAAAATGTAAAATTTTCAGTGCGACTAAAATTTCTCGGCAACGATTACCATGGCAACAGCTAATTGTTTGAAAGAAATAAAGTTTGACGTAAATCATCAATTTTACGTTAATATCTGGATAACTGAATGAATGAATAATGGATTGTAGTGCACTTTAATTAAAATATCTAAATTATCAGTAAAAAAGTTTCTGACATGGTTACATATGGCCATATATGAATTCATCTATCTATGGCCATAATAAGAGCGTCGTCAAGCTAGCTCATGATAGGCTATAATGAGAGAGAAAAAATTATGCATCATAGTTTTCTAATTTTCTATTTTTTCTAGGAACATGTACACTAATTAACATGTCTTTTTGAACAAAAATTGGTTTAGTAGTCAATTAAACTAAAAATCAACGTCAGATAAGCTCTAAGAAGAGTTACAAAAATTATTTTTCTTGCTCTCCTAGCCGAAAGTACGCTCTTTCGGGCCGCATTTTACTCCAGAAAGAGCAACTTTTGTAGCTTGCTCTAGCGCATGCGCGCTACGCATATTTTCTGGCCCGGCAGCACAGAACCTCGCTTTTTTTTATATTTTCGTGGCGCGACCAGCCTATACAGCGAGTGTCAACTGTATAACAGTCACAACATCGTCTGTATGTAACATGTCAGCGCATAAACTAACCAAAAAATGTCAAAGAAATAAAAATAATTTATAACTAGATTATTGTTAATGAATTATTTAATAATAATACTGCATGTTCTGTGCATGTTATCACTCTTAATTAGAGCAGTTGTTAGTAAACTTTAAAATAACTTATTTTTTTTTTAATTTATTAATTTTTACTTTCTTTTTTATATCCGCCCCGATCAGCAAAAGTCAAGCGGCGCCCCCTCACGTCCGGCAAAACCCTTTCCGCGGGGTTACGTACTTTCGGCTAGAGAGCAAGAAAAATAGTATACATTCCACGACCAGATGCCGTGATTTATGTGATATGATGGCCGAGGCTACGCGGAAGGAAATTCTACTTTCTGGCCTTGGGTCGTAATATACTATTACAGGCATGATCATGTTGACTTTTGACGTTTTGATTGATTTAAGCATACTGAATGCATTTTCTTCTTGAATGATCAATAATGGTTTAGAATGCATTAATTTTCTTAATCACTCACCTGTGACCACTTAATCTATTACTATGATCACTATTATTATTATTAGATTTCATTGTGATTATCACTTCTTTAATTCCTAGATTTCCAATATAGATTATAGTAGTAATTATTCTATTTAATAATTAATAGCAATATTTAATTTCTTATACCGTCGATGTAGCTAACTCTTTTGAATAATTTACTGCTTAGTTACAGTGATTGTACTTAGTATAATTATAGTAACGAATTCCATTAGCTCAATATTATTGATCAAAACCAACGTGAAATTGGAATATAAAGTATTAAGTAACCAGGTAAAAATTTTGAATTATTTTTTAATTTTAATTAAGCAGATAATTATGTAAAATGAATTAATTTATGTGCAGTAACAAAATGAATGAATTAAAAAAATTCGACGTAGTTTCTACAAAGATTTTGGCTTTGCATTTGCACTGAGACATTCAGTAATATAGCCTATCGATATCATGAATTCTCTGTGAGGTTAAATCCAACAAGATAACATACTGCACAGCCGATCCATTCGATGGTCTTGATGGATGCTATTTGGTTATAACTTTCGACACGATTCAAGTCTGTCGAGAGCTGTAGAGTTGAGGTGGTGAGGAGTAACGAGGAACATCGTTAGGAATGCTAGGTATTAGGCACAAAATTTCTGGCTTGTATATGTTATCTACAAATCCTTAACACGGAATTTGTCGCCATTTGAATCCTGTGTAATGAATAGGGAACATATAACACTAAGTAACAATCAGAGAAATAACTGCAAAATAAAAAAAAATAAAATGAAAAGAAATTGACAATAGCTCGAATTTTAGAAAATCGAGACTTTTATTGAATCGTTTTCAGACTATTCATGAATAAATTATAAATATTTTTATTAAGATTTTTCTCTGGGGATTTATCTTCATTCAATTGAAATTTCCATTCATGAGCCAATAGTTTTTTTTATACAATGAGTATTGAAGTTGCTTGAAATTACCGTTATCTTCAACACATCGAACAGATTGAACCTGTTGGTTTTCTATTTCAATTCATGTATACTTTTATTCTTTTCACATCATTAGCTTATAGATGGTGGCTTAAATTCTATGAAGAAATAATTACTCTTAAGATATAAAAAAATATCAAGTTTATAAATAAAATATAAATATTTTGATTCTATGAATAGTGATTAATATTTCGTCTATAAAAGGCTACATCATAATAATTATTACTAAAAGAGGATGGAAACCACACTGGCTACTGTAGTGGTCGACATTGTTTGGTCAACTAAATGGTTTCACACAGAATACTATTTAATCGAATTTGGCAGGAAGTAAATGTATGGATGAAATCTCTCACTATCAAGTTCATATATTTCTGTATTATTTTTCAATGTGTTGATAATTAACACGTAGGTTTAATCACTTATAGTAAGAGGTAAGACCAGTATTATATCTATTTATCTCCTAATGATAAAGATTCAAAAACTTCTTTTTTTTTTTTAATTACACACTGGACAATTGTTAATAAAAAAAAGGTCAATTGGCACCAGTCAAGATCGAAGGTAGATTTCATGTAATCCATGATTTTAATAACAATATTATAAATAATTATTATTCCTCAAGTTTATGAGAAAAGTAAATCGGCTGCCATTTCTAAACTATTTGACAGATTCAGCTCATTTTTGAACTCATCCAAGATAATTGTCTATAGAATAAGTCTACCAAGTTTCATAAAGATTCATTAGGAATTGTGGAAGTTATCGTGTCCACAAGACGCGTTGTGTTATGTGCTTATTTGAAACTGATTCAGATGACATTCAGCTTCTTAAGTTTTTGGTGTAATTGATGAAAAGTAAATTTATTATAGGTTAAATTAAAGAGAATTTTATGATCTTTGAAACGAAATGCAGAAAAACGACCTATCATTTCTAAATGAAAAGTTATTCCCTAGTAAAGTCACCAAACATGTGATTTTTTTAGATTTTCGAAAATTTCAAATGGCTGCCATTTCTAAACTACTTGATGGATTCAGCTCATTTTTGAACTCATCCAAGATAATTGTCTATATAATAAGTCTACTAAGTTTCATAAAGATTCATCAGGAATTGTGGGAGTTATCGTGTCCACAAGCCGCGTTGTGTTGTGTGCTTGTCTGAAACTGATTCAGATGACATTCAGCTTCTTAAGTTTTTGGTGTAATTGATGAAAAGTAAATTTATTATAGGTTAAATTAAAGAGAATTTTATAAGCTTTGAAACGAAATGCAGAAAAACGACCTATCATTTCTCAATGAAAAGTTATTCTCTAGTAAAGTCACCAACGTTGTGATTTTTAAGATTTTCAAAAATTTCAAACGGCTACCATTTCTAAACTATTTGATGGATTCAGCTCATTTTTGAACTCATCCAAGTTAATTGTCTATAGAATAAGTCTACCAAGTTTTATGAAGATTCATTAAGAATTGTGGGAGTTATCCTGTCCACAAGCTGTGCGTTATATTACATAAATATATATATATATATATATATACATACATATATAAAATTCCAAACTAATGTTATTTTTAAGCCTTACTCGACTAAATAATTAATATAGTAACGGAATTCTGTGTGAATTTTGACACAAGGGTCAATGCAATAGATAGATTTTATGAAATCTACCTAACAAGAGCTTAAAAAATTTTTGTAATTTAAAAATATTCCAACGTTATTTTTATTTGCAGTAAAAATAAAAAGTACCATTCAGTAATATTGAGTTTAAATAATCAGTGAATTTATTATTAATTATTTGCTTTTAATAAAATGCTTTTACACAAGCATTAATTTGACATTTATTATAATTACGAGCATCAATTGTATTTGAAATTTTCTTTGTCAAGTAATTTGAAGTTTTTTTAAGTTAATAATGAAATTAATCTAAAATCAAAATTTGATTAATTAAATGAGTATTATGTTTAAGATCCATTATAAATTGTATTTAATCGATATTCAAAAGCAAGTTTAATGAAGGGTATCTCTCTGCTATTGATTGTTTAAAAAGTGTTTATTAAAATAATATTCAGTAATGTTTTTTGTTAATGTGAACTGATAATGACAGTATTATTGGTTCACCATATGTGTGCATGATGTTTGATCGATTTACTTTTACAATTACTCGTACACTGAAGTTAAAATTCATAATTTATAATATTACTATCAGCCATCCTATTATCTGTTGAGCATATTTAACATCAATGGTGGATTTGTTAACAATATAAAAATAGATAATCATCATGGATCTTATTTCTCAAATTTTTTTGCATTACGGTTAGATCTTTTTCAATTCTTTACCAATCTTGAAAATTTAAATTTCCAGTAAAAACTCTTATTTTTTTTATTGAAAAAAAATATGCAAAAAATTAGAAAAAATCAGTTTCATAAAAAAAAAAACATTAAAAAATGCAGTGTCGCCTGTTCACAATATATTTACCTATATTGAAAGGCTATAGAAGATTCTATCTATTAACAATATGTATAATTTACATGGCAGTTTTTGGATTTTTTACATTTTCTACGCAAGTGTAGTCAATCGCACGAATTAATTAAATAAAATTGACACATTTTTTATAATTATAATATAAATTGTTGTTTACAATTCATCATAGTCTTATGTCATGAAACTGAGTGGATGGTGTCTTCGGCTACCGGTATGTTGGCGTAATGAGCAAAGCAGGCGCACCCGCACATAAGTTCCGAAAGTCTCATCCACTAAGTTCATATATAAATAAATGTTATCGATTAACATGGACAACATGCTATTTAGCTTAATATCGTGTTTAAAAAACGTATGGTTGTATTATAATTACTCGGTCATAATATTGTGCGTAATATTAGCACTAGTCAGTTCATATTTAAGATTCTTAAATCCTTAAAAACTGGCACTGACAATATTCATACAGCTTTACATTTTCAAAGGCATTATGTGTAATTAATGCTCTAATATTAATGGAAACTTAGACGAATTTCTAAATAAATGGAAACTTACTTTTTTGGTAGTAGATTTCACAAAGAACGAATAAAACTACAAAACATTTAGTCCTTGGTCTTAAATAAAATTATTGATATTAATTTCGAAATGTGTTATTAATCATTGGTTTTGAAGAACATAATCTATCCAAAAAACAAAAAAAAATAAAATAGTAATTTTACCTTTAATGCATCGCTCGCCAAATCATCACAAAGTTGAGTTTTTAGCTAATTATATCGTCAATCGTAAAATTATTAGCCTCACTTACAATTGTCAGAAAGCTATTTTTATTACAATAAAAACAATGCCTGTCTTTCTAGCGCTTCATCTAACTCTCCGTTTCGACTAAATTATCCAATAGTATATGCTGTATGTCCATGCGAATAATCAATAGATATAATATGTATATTTTCCGCCTGATCGACTTGGTAATCTACGATTCAGTAAGTCAAGTAGAGAGGAAACGTAATCCGCTAATCGCACAATCGAAAATGTAAACAAAGAAGCCGAAACCAGTAGTGAGCTTAGTAATTGACATGATAACTATAGCTCTAACAAATGATTGAACGACCAACTCGTTGGGTAGTTTACATAGTCGACAAACCAGTACAAATTGAAGTGGTCATGGACCAGATTGACAATCAATAAAGTTATTCCGTATCCATTTGAAAAGATTGGGGAATCAAAAAATTAAAAAATGTTATCAATTCATTATTATTCTAAGAATTCATTCAAAAAATGTTGACATAACCAATGTAGAAGATAACCTGTACGTGAACTAGTTAGCGTTTAGTTTGCGTGCATGCCCAACATTTATTCTACGTTTATTCCAAGTACAACATTTTTATCACTGTGATTTTTAAATTCTATCCTTCAACTCAAAAAATAAAATTTTAGGTTAATTTAAAAATCAAAAATCTGATTCAGATTGTAAATTTCAAAAAGCTTTTCCGCATGAAAAGTGGGAAGTTAAAAAATAATTGTAGTAACTAATTATGTCATCTTGAAATGATCGTGCTTATAAAGTTCAACACATCACATGTGACGATCAAAGTCCTTTAACATCAAAATATCATATTTGTTTTTTCATGACCATGATTTATTTATCAATATTAGTTAGCTTTACGCCAAGTCGTCTTATCTAGTAATATGTTGTTTAATTCCTGTGAATCGAAGAATTTTTTTTTTCACTATTAATCGAGACAATTTTTCTCTTTGTATTAGATCTATGCAATCCAATTTACACTTGAAAATTAATAAACAGGAATTTGTAAGTATCGGTTCAAGTGTCAAATGAATCATCGCTAAATTAAAAATTCATTGAAAGCAAGAATGACTTTTAGAAAATATAAAGTTTCGGAACCAAGCCGAGAATCGAAATCGAACCTCCCTGATTACACGGATCTTCCAAGAGCTCTCTATCACTTAAGCTACCATCTAATAAAAGTTATATATTAAAAAAAAAAAAACAAATGACTCAATCATCCGTTCTTATACATAAAAGTAAGCGCATTTATGTTGAACAAAACTATTGACATTTGAATCTAATCATAAAAAACGAAATTTAAGAAAATCCAAAAGTGCTCGACTCATAATGCTCATTTGATCGTAAAAAACTATCAAAAAAAATGTTCCTCAAAAACAGGTGACCCCTCATAATTTCTCAGCCTAAAATGTCTTGGCAAATATATCATATCGAAGACAATAATATCTCGTTTGTGTTGGCCTATTTTTGAGCACAAACACACCCAAAAACCATGTTAAAAGGGTGCAACACGATTACACGCGTATGTGTTAGCCTATATTGTTATCTCAAGGCGTTATTTCTGAGATATAAAGAGGAGTAGCCCCTCAAACAATACAAAAATTTTTTTTCATTTTATTATGTTATTATTATTAATATTCAGAAAAAAATTTTTTTATTAACCATCTCTAAATCTGGACTTAAATTGACATTTATTCCTCTTATGGCTCCATCTAACACGAGACTGAAGAAAAAAAAATATATTTTTTCGTGTAGGCGCGACTGGCGTAACAAAAGTATTTGTAAATAAACATATAAAGATGTACAATATTAGTCGAGTTTTTTTTATGAATTATAATTAAACAGGATCGACTTTGATGGCCATTTATTACTTCCGGATTATTTGATCCTTTCTTTAATCCATCAAATCGATCTTCAACTCTAACAGAATTATTCCTTATTAAACTCTCTATCCACTGATTTTCAACTTGGTTAAAGTCCGTTTTCTTAATTTTTTTAATGTTTTAATAATTATTTATGAATGTACATAGAGAAAAACTCGACGCAAGAAAAAAAGTCCGAACAACATTGCATTGGAGTTTGCTGTGTTGTAAATAATGCGATTATGATTTTGCTTTGCTTCTTATTTTTTGATATTGTATTTGCTGAATCGTTATTCCATCCCTCACTCACGTTAAATTTTCAACTAATGTGATTTAACCGCAAAATAATTGCCAATTCGTCTGACACGTTCGACAGTTATTGGATATATCGGCGTTTCGTCTGTTTAACACCAAACTGAAAAGGAATGCGTACTGGTACTATCTCGATTGGAATTTAATCAGACGTGGATTTCGACATTCTTCAAATAATTTCCGAGCACGTTTGATTCACATTAATTAGTTCTCTACTTCTATCACATTGATTCTTTATCTTATATTTTTGTTAATAATTTCGTTATCAATATTTCCTCTATTGATTTTTTTCATCTTTTTTAATACTGTTTATCAGTTTAATTGAACTAGTTATAAACGCTATCTTTAGACATTTGATATTTTTTTTCTTATTAAAATAGTATTTTAGCGATGAATGTGATTACAAACAGTGACGGTTAAAAACTACTTCTATTTATTTAACATAAATGGGAATGAATTGTTAATTATAAATATTGCCATTTTTTAAGGCACTCAACGGGTGCTCTAATTTTTCATAATACGTCCATGATAGTGCACATAATCAGTAAATTATCTGCTTACAGGAGAGTTCGGTTTGAGGTGTTAAGTTTTTAAATAAAAATAATTTTTTTTTAATAATGTCGGATTGCTTCCCCAATTTCACCCTTCTTTCTTCATTTTCTCCATTTACTCATAATTATTAAAATAAGACTGCGAGATGTGGACTTTTTAAGATTTTTCTAGTCTAAGTACAAAGACGTTACAGTTAAAAAAAAAAAAAAAATAAAACACCATTGACTCTTTTTTAACCGTTGCAAAATTAAGATTACAGCGATATCTTATTGTCTTGCATAATCTGAAAACGGCTTTTTCATGAGCCCTTTTTTACTTTTTTTTTCTTTGAGTAACAACTTTTTACGATCGCAAGTGGTCATCTTGGCATTTAAACTAACGGTGTCGCCATTAGTAGCCCCTTATCTTGAGCGATCTAGGTGCTTTCCCGTTCTCGTAACATGTATACAGTACTCTAGGTATCCAGCAGTGGCTGGTTTGTTCTATGTGGACTGACCAAGGCGACACGATAACAGCCCTATATATGTTCTGTAGTTTTTACATTGGATTATTGCACGTCAATCGGAGAGTTACACATTACCTGACACGAGCAACGCAATCACCGCTGCTCAAAACCTGGTTTTTTTTTTAACGTCTTTATTCTTCTTGCTGTTTTTTCTTGTTTTATCGTGAAAAGTGAATGACGTGTTGGTTTGAATAAAGTTCGTCATGTTTAAATTATTTCTCCTATTTCTGAATTCTTGTTTTACTTTTTACTCCTATAAAATGTATGCTTATATCTCACGTTGGTAGTTGTAGACGACACGATAAACAAAATTCTGACATGTGATTTTAAATTACTTCAATAACAAATGTGAAAAGTATATATTTCGTGTGTTAGAAAATGCATTGTTGTGAATTACTTCAAATATTTCTTTACGAACTGAAATTTTTATTAATTCAATTTTCAACTTTCAACTTTATGACCTTAGCCATGTTTAATTAGAGCAAAATCAGCTCATAAAATGTACATTAAAGTGAGCCAAAAAAAAAATTAACTTATCAAATTTATGGCTTAGAGTGGACCTATGTACCGAGAAAAAAATTTTCCACTTAGAAAGATAATGGAGTCAGTATTCATGTTTGTATTTTTCTAATTAGTTATTTTAAATTAGATTATCGCATTAATTAGTTAAAATGATTTTATTTTTGTCGGAAGTAAAAAAAAAAAAGTAGCTTATAAAAATAATTTTCTCTCATTGCGTCAAAAAAAGATTGTGTGTGAATTTGGTATAATTTTGTTCAATTGGCAAATATTTAACATAAATATTTTTATCCCAAACTTTTTTTTTTGATACAGTGATCAAAACTTTTAAACTGTGTCCAATATATATTTGACACAAATAATATGAATTTGTGAAAAAAATTTCATCTCAACTCAATTTATTTAAAAATTCCGATTCATGTTCTAGCATTAATTAACTTTCATCAGTTTAAATTTGATTCATCAAGTTTTGCTTGCAGGATGTTATATTTTTGTCGTCAACATTATTTACGCTATAAATACTAAATGAATGCATTCTAAATAATAATTTTTTTTAAACTTAATTTAACTCTCTAAGCGAAGTTTCATTTATATTTTAAAAAATGTTAATATTATTACATGGTCGTCACTTAGTTCATATTCAAATTTTTAATATGAAACTGCTTTTAAAAATAATTCATTTTTCAGGGATTAATCCTTAGACTAGCTTAGATGCTTACCCTTAGTCATATTATATACAGCTTAGTTATTCAAATTACTTCAATCCGTGAGTTTCGAAAAAATTAGCTTCTGAAATTTCGTTCAACAGAAATAAATATACTTAGTGTTATTCATTCTCTGATGAGAATTTGCTATGGAATATCAGACAATATCACGTATTTTTGTATTTTAAAGTCACCATTTCATCCGTTAATAAGTTCATGGCTATATAGTTACGTCATTCTGTCATCAAATTATAAAAAAAAGACATATGCTATGTATTAACCTAAGTACAATTGCTTGATTGCATAAGTACATTCATGAAGCGTTTATACTTATATACGGTTGAATGAAACTTTGCAGGATACGGAATATTTATACATACGCTGATTTTAGTGAAAAATTCTGAATGTGTGAAGACATTTCAGAACACTTTTCTTTTTGTGAATCTATTACATAGACTATGGAAAATATTTTTCCTCTAGGGGTTACTAGAGTAATCAAATTTTAGAGAAAAATTATGCTTTTTGTTACCTGTATTCTGATATGTTGTATGCCACAAAATTTGATAATTTTAGGTTTATTTTATTTTTTTTTTTTTTTTTTTTTTTTTTTTATACAATAAAATCACAACAGTATATCATATCGTGTATCTTTGGTCGAAAATATAACTCAGTTTTGACTTGATTTGTCTTAATTTTCTTTGAAGTCATCGATTTGCCGACGATTTTACTTCAGATCTTTTTTTCTTTTTACACGCTTTATATTAGCTTCACTTGTATGTCAGTTTGTTTGTTTGTCAGTTTGTCAGTATGTCAGTAACTCTCCGTGGGTAATCTGCGCGCCTGCGGCCTTCCTTGGTTCTGGTACCCGTTTCTCAGGCTCGCTCTCCGAAATCGAACTCTGATTCCCCGTATTTATAATATTTATAAATAATTATTTTTTATTAGCTTCACTTGTATGTCAGTATGTCAGTATGTAACTCTCCGTGGGTAATTTGCGCGCCTGAATATTTTTGATAATCAACAAATAATAGTTTAAAAAAACTAAAAAATCACGCTTTTATAAATAAACCAAACTAAAAAGTAAAAAATAAATAATAGTTTAAAAAAACTAAAAACACGCTTTTTATAGAAAACCAAACTAAAAAATAGAAAATAAATTTAAATTAAGAATAGTGTTAAAAATTTCAATAAATATAAATTAATAATAGTGTAAATAAAAAAATGTATTTTATTTTAAAAAAAGCGTGGGGTGCTTTTTAAGATATTATCAAAATGATAATCACTCTACTTATATCTGTCAATAAAATATTTATAACTATTGACACCATGCACCTCACGCTTTTTTTAAAATAAAATACATTTTTTTTATTTACACTATTATTAATTTATATTTATTGAAATTTTTAACACTATTCTTAATTTAAATTTATTTTCTATTTTTTAGTTTGGTTTTCTATAAAAAGCGTGTTTTTAGTTTTTTTAAACTATTATTTATTTACTTAAATTATTAAATTGTTTCGAATTTGATTTATGTTAAGATATTTTGTTTTAAGCAGACAACTGGTTATCGAGTCAAAGTCTATAGTCGTTTATTCTGACTTCAATTTAACGGAAGGCTCATAACGAAAATACGAAAATGTTTATACTATATGATAAATTTAAATCTTTTAATCTCTTCAGCAGCAGAGCGGATACTTTCAATCCAATATTATAAAATCGATGAAAGTCTTGAAGTTAGTCAAAGGTCGAAACTCGCAAAAAACGGGCCACGATTCATTATTTGGTTAAAATTTAGGCGCGCGCGTAGCGTGCTATTCTAATTTCTAGTGCTGACAGAAGTTTCAGTTTTAGAATCTCACAGAAACCAGAAATATGAAATTTATAATTTATAATTTTTTCAGCTACATAGGATATGTATACTTCTTCTCGTTAGCTCAGATCGGAAAATGATAAATTAATGCTACAACTAAAAAAATAATACTCAAGAATTATGAAATCTTAAACTATTCAAATGTTCGTGTAAGGAATCACCGATTGTTTATTTATTTATTTATTTTATTTCCTCTTAATATACACGAGCATGTCATAACTGATTTTGTACGATGTTTTTTTATTTTACTTTAAACTTTTTTTATCTTATAAATTTATAAAACTACGTTAAAATTAAATTCATTTTGATTTAATTCTGACTTTTTTGGTCTTAAATAGATTCTAACCAAGCCAATAAAAGTTAAATATTATAGAAATTTTATAAATGTAAGAATAAATAAGGAAATTAAAATTTACAGAATTTTGACTAAAATTTTAAGGGGCACACCTAGTGTGAAGTTTTCAAAAAATCGATTTTTTTTTTTCATATTTCGATAGGTTATACCTTTAAAAATAACATACTAAAATTTTAAATCGATATCTTAAATAGCTATAAATATGATTTTAATCCATTTATAACAGTAAAAACGATCATTTTATCTTTGAACGCGTTTTTCTCGAAACAGCATTTTTCGAATTTGCTGGAGTGATTACTCGGAGACAAATGATCCGATCGCTATCAAATTTTTTTCGCATCTTCTCTATATAGTTCTCCATACGATGACCCTCCAGTTTTTTGATCTGATCAAAAATCGAATTTCGGCAGGCCAAAAACGATCAAAATTTTGGGTAAAATTTAACTTTTTTTTTCAACATGCCGCCATTTTGTCAATTTTTGATTTTTTTGTTCGTCCGAGGGTCATCGTACAGACAATATGTTTTAGCTTAACGAGAATTTTTTTTTTTTAAGTTTTATCAACGGAGAAGGCTGCAATCCCTCCAGCAGTAGAGGACCTTTTTTTTGGCACCGCCGGAGATCGCGTGTCATTTCAAAAATATTTAATATTTTATTTCTAAAATTTTACTGTGTATTCTCAAAACATGTATAAATATACCCTCAAAATTTTAAAACGATTGATTCACTAATTTTTTTTTTTTTAATTCCCAAAAATTGCCTTTTTTTAGGCTGTCACACTAGGTGTGCCCCTTAAGTTAAAATTAAGTTTTATTTTCGACCCTGGTGAGAAATTATCTCCTTTATAAAGAGGAAAAGTTATTAGGTTAATAAACTGTCCTTACTTCATTCAACAGTACAATTACTTATTTGAAGAACTTGAATTTCTTGTAAGTTGAGTAATTGTCTTGTTTTGACTGGCTCAATGATCTTTAAACATTTTTTTTTATTGCGTTACGCTCATTCATAAGATATAAACATCGGCCGGAAATGTTTTTATTAATACTAGGCAATCGTTCACGTAAAATTTACTCTAAAAATTGAAAAAATATGATGAATCAGTCAAAAAAAATTTAATGCCAACGGTGTTATGTTTAATGGTATTCAATGCAATTTTCGCTGAGCTAAGCTATAGCATGAGGCCGCTTTTACAAAGTTTGTTGTTCCAAGTTATTGGAATAGTGGCAAAATGCCAAAATAGCACTCCTCGTTTATGCAAATATCTTATAGACTTTTCTGGTCTACAACAATAGTTGTAATTTTATCATAATTAAAAATAACAATACATTATTACGATTATGTAGTGTCGAACTAACTTATAAAAAACTGAATTTCTTCCGTAAAACGAAATAACTTTAACATGCCGAATATTTCGATGAGTAATATATCAGAAGACTATCTATGGTTACTTTGGCCATTTACTTAGAATTTTACTAAAAATAATTTTTTGCAATATAATAAAAGAACGATTTTGACTGTCAAATATCCGACCAGATGTAATTCATTAATAATTGAATTTCCTCTGCTTGAATATTTCTTTTCAGAATATGTCAGAATAATTTTTGATGTCACAGTTCCTGCATGAATTATTAATTTTATAAATGTACTCTATCTCAATATTATATTGTATTTTATTTAAAAAAAAAAAAATAAAAAAGTTCAGAAAATCCGAATGTAGGATTTTATACTCATTTCATTAAAAATAGAAAAAAAAGAAAGCAAAGGGCATAATGATAAAAAAAAATTGATTGAAGTGAAATTATGTTTAATGTTTTAAAAATAGTTATTTTCTATACATGTGTGTGAATTAAGGGTTCTTCGTAAGCTTGAATTTGCGATACGAGCTTAAGGTAATAGTGCATTCATACACGTTTGAGTACGTCGTTTCACAAAAAAGCAAAACGAGTCCGAATAAACGTATGACACATCCTGTAATGGATGTGAGCATAACCTTAAAGGCTAGTTTCGCAAATTTAAGGGTAACAAAGTCTTCACATTACATATAACGTATTAAACAAAATTTTTTGTTACAACTATGAAAGTATGACTTGAGAAAAAAATATAACTGAGAATTTTAATAATTATATGTATTATTAACTTTACAAGTTAACGTTAAACTCATTTGCATGTGTCGGTGTATGCAAACTGTAAGTTATTGTAAGATTTTAATGCTCCTTAGCAAGCAATCTTAGTAACAATACAAATTTCAAATTAATTATACTATTTTAAAGATCTGTGTTAAAAAGTAGAGAGGGAAAATAAAAACAAAACAGAGTGAGTTGAAGTTTTTCGATACTTAAACCTGAAAAGTGTTAAAAGTATTGTTTGCCAATAAAAGGTATACTATAGAACCGATGAACATCACTATAAACTATAATATAAAGTTATACTTTTGCAATTAGTATTATAAAAACTTAAAAATTGTTCATTAGTATCATAAATTTCTTTTGAACAAATGAAAATTTATAAAAATATGCTCTGATATTTGATGAATAATTTATAAACCTACTTCTTAGTAAAACGCTTTTTTTAGAATTTCCATTCGATAACAAGAAAATTGATTTCTGAGTTTCCATTCACTGTTCAAGTGCAATAAAGATAGTGCGGTTTCTCTCAATGAGTGCGAGTAGAAAATAAAACCAGAACGATTATTAAAGGCAGGAGTAACAAAATAGTACATGCAAGAAAAAAAAAAAATTACATTACCTGTGAAAGAATTCTCTGATTAGGCTAATTTTTAAATCAGGCTTATGTGAGTATATCAGGACATAGTAGAAATTATATTTGGACTTATAAAAAAAAAACTGAACATACTGACGATAAATTTCACGGGGGAGACCTAGAAATCTTATTTACTTTCATCAGTATCTTTTTTAGATGGTTATGAGTTAGATTCACGTTCAAAATCATATTTACATGAACTTGAAATCTAACTCAGTGTATAAAAACGATTCTATGTTGCAAAATAATATCATAACGGCATAGCGAAATTAGTGCAGTCTCTTACGATAGTGCGTTGTGAGGTGCGTAATAAATATTAATTTTTATTTTATTTAATTTTTGTGAATTTCGTTCGATCAATTTAAATGAGATTTCAGTATTTTTATGATTGGAAAACTTGTTTTTTTTTCCAATCAATATATTGCATGTAGAACCAAATAAGGATTTTAGAATAAAGTATCTCCAAGAAACTTGAAAAAAATCAATTTTTCTACATTTTGTATTTACGAGGAGCAAAGTGGTCGTTTACTGCAAAATGAATTCTTGGAACCATTCCAAAAACAAAAAAAATATAAAATTCTCTCTTGTTCATTTTTTTCAAGTATCATCAAAATTGTATGATTGAAAAAAAAAAAATCTGGAAAACGGTTGACCCTAAAGGCCATCCCTGCAACTTTCCGCCAATTCCATACCTAAACGCTTGAAATTGCACTTATGACGTTTCTGAGCTCTTCGAGCTCAAAAATACAATTTGTGTGTTATTTTGAGCTCTCAGAGCTCAAAAAAATAGCTTTTGTATGCTTTTGAGCTCTTCGAGCTCAAAAGGCTGACAGCGGTTTAATAAAACAGTATTTTTGAATTTTCAAACTGCAATAATTTCTAAATGAATCGATTTTCACGCGGTTAGCAGTATTCCACGCACTTTTTCAAAATCTATTGTATACTTTTGAACACAAACTGATCGAACCGAAAATTTTAGAGAAATTTGAAAAATTCACTTTTTCCGAATTTTTTCAACAACAGTAACTCACGAACCAATCAACCAATTTTCACGGTCTTGGTAGCGATCGAAGTGATTTTTTAGGCTCTAATAATTATTTTATTTCGTCAAAAATGATCCAAAAAGAAATCTCGAAGTTATGTGAAAAAAACACTTTTTTCGAAATTTTTTGTTTTCGATAACTCTCGAACGAATAAACCGATTTTGATGGGATTGGTGGCAATCGACGTGGTTTTTTAAACTCAAGAGCTGATTATTTTTTGGAATTGATCGGTGAAGCCGTTTAGAAGTTATTCCAAAAAAACGATTTTTTCAAAATTTTATTTTTGAGATTTCTCAAAATCTAGCGAACCGAATCAAATTTTCACGAAATTTAATGGTAATGATACTCTTTGGATCGCCACCTATTTCGATCCGACCGGCCGAGCCGTTCAAAAGTTATAAAAGGTTTACATACATACACGGAGAAAAAAATTTTGCTATAGGAACTCTATAGTAGTTAGTTAGTTGTAAAAAGTTCCAGTAGGTTAACGTATTCTTATAGTAACAATACCGTTTGGCTCCTGCAACTCTACATCGTTGAGCTCTGAGAGCTAAACGTTATTTACCTCTCACAACTCTACAGGATCGTTCTGAGACTATAACAAATTTTTGGAAGTCTGCTTAATAATTTTTTTTTACGATTTAGCATTGATAATTTAATAAATAAATGCGGCAGAACGAATTTATATTGCCAACAATAATTGTATATGACAAATAAGAATAGTATTATAATAGAAATAAAATAATAATAGAACTTATATTACAAATAAAAATTATTTGTAAAATAAAAATATGGTCGTCACAAAATTATCTTATTTTTTTAATTATATCAATAAATATTGGACATAAAATCACTACCGTATATGCACAAGAAAAGATAAATAAACGAAAACAAATTTTATTTTGTGTTAAATGGGGTCTTTTTAATGTATTCCGATAACATTACTTGTCACAATATATTTAACTAATAAATTAAATTAACAGTCACTGCAAATGAACCTTGAAAAACCATAAATACAAAACTGTTCTAACGAACTTTAATTTCACAAAAAAAAAAAACCTATTTCCTTAAATAAATAAACTAGAAACTTAATTGTCCTCATATATTTTTAATAATATGGATGAGTAACAAAATAATTCTGTTTGTCATTTTAGAAGGTTATGAAATATGTCAGCGCACTCCACTACTGCGCTACATAGAGTGCTCCCAACTATACCGTTTGGCTCTGAGAACAATCCCGTAGAGCTCTGAGAGCTGAACAACATTGAGTTATCAGAACTAAATTACATTGTTACTGTAACTCTACAATGAATAGTAAACTGTGTATAGTTGTGGTAACTCTACAGTTAGGTTACCAGAACGAAATTTTTTTTTCCGTGTACACACACACACACATACACACACACACACACATACATACATACATACAGCCGCACGGAAACCATCGCGGGAATAGTCAGAGAAGCTTCCTGTGACCTTAAAACGTCGAGATCTGATGAAAACTCGATTTTCGAAAAACGGGGTAAAACCAATAACTTCCTGATTTTTGAAAAATTTCAATTTTCTTAGCGGGAAGTTAAAAATAAACGTTAATTATCTACAGTTCAAAAATTAATTACCTGATGACTTAAAACAATGATTAAGCATTAAAATTCGATTAATTTTTATAATTTGTAATAATTGCCATTAAGTTTAATCACTATTGATTTTTACAGTAAATAATAATCATTTATTTATTTTTATTTTATTTATTCAATTTTTATGTCAAGGCAAACTAGCCGAATGATAATAATATACATAATTTTTATAATAAAGTACACGTATAACAATATTAAATATATAAGACTAACATCATCATATTTTAAGGAAGTTAATAATTTTGAATGATTTAATAATATAGTTGCAAAATTCAATAGTACTGTACTATTTATAAGAATGAGAACAACAATAGAATCAATGAGCAATATCTGAAAGCTAATTTTTTCAATGGTAACATATTAGATACTTCAGTAATTTAGAATGTAAATTTTTTATTTTAAATTTTGAAATGGGCTGTTTGACATTTATAGTACATTTTCTCGTTCTAGTTTCACAAAAAATTCAAAAGCTTTATTTTTGAAGGAGTCTAGGCTGAGTGATTCTATGACTTCAGTGGGTAGCTCTTTCCAGATTCGAATTGCAGAGATTACAAATGAATGCTCGTAGATTGTAGTCGAGAAATTTGGCATTTTGAAAAGAATGTTATTAAATTTCGCTGAAATTCTGTCAGATCTTCTGATATCAGATGGTTCTTCTATAAAAAGACTCCTAAGGAACTTGGGTTCACCCGAGTTTAGAAGCTTGAACATAAAGCAAGCTAAAGCGTAAAGTCTATTGGATTTAATTGTGAGCCAATTTAATTTATGCCTCTAAGGAGTGATATGTTCATCACGTCTAAGATTGAATATGAATCTGATAGTGTTATTCACGAGACGCTGCAGTTTGTAGTCTAACTTTTTTGGTGAATTAAGAAAGACTAATGAACAATATTCAATAATTGGGATGATCATGTTATTAAATTAATTTATGACGAAGTAAATTTATCCTGGAAATAGTTAATACAGATGATAATGAAAAAATCGGCTTGATAATTTTCGCTTTCTGTCAATGAATTACTTTTACCCATTCACGCGATTCACACGCACGCTTGCATATGAGAGAAAGTGCCTCTTCCTTTCTTTTCCTCTCACGATCGAGTCGCGAAAGCCATACAAGTATATATATTTCATGTATACTTTTATCGGTATCTTTTCCTATACATAAATAAAATATAAGTACCTTCATCATATAGCGAAAATTCATACAGAGTACAGTAAATGTACATACTTGCACACATACATTCTACTACCATTTTTACCAGCACTACTATTAGAGTTCAAGAGCCTTTTAAGACATTGACTCCACTTACAATAGCTTATTGCTATTTTATCGATTGGATTAATCGGATTACAGACGAAATCGTATCTCATAAATAATCGCACTTCAAAGAATATACATTTATGGCACATGGTAGTAAAATCTTCTTATTTTTAACTTTACATTTCTTTGTACTTTTTCAAGAACTTTAAAAATAATGGACTGTTACATTCATGTTCTTCAAATTGAGCTTGTTTTGAATGCTTAAAGACACTGAACTTCAAGTCTTTTCATGAAAATATGTAGTTATTTCATATTTATCCTCACAGATAGAAAGCATTAAAGCGATTGTTATTGCGCGATTTATAATGCAAAATTGTTAGAGAGTGCTTTACTATCGATAAATTTGTTTAATATTTTCTCCTGAAATATTTTTAATGATATGCTCTTCTTAGCTCAAAGAGCAATAAAGTTTGCTTAACTTTGTATATACAATCTGATACATTAATTCTGTAATCTTGAAAATTCATTTGATGCGATAGAAACAAAAAAGAAATCAAAATAATCCAAGAACTTTTTTCGTTAAATGAGATCGTACGAAGTTATCTAACTCGGTCGTTTAATAAATTATTGTAGTTAATAATGAAAAGAAAATTGACTTTATTAGTCTTCTATATGTCTATCTTATACATAAGTAAATCTTTTTCCTAACGCACATGCACGGTATAATGTCAGCTACCCTTAGAGAAAAGGACAATCGGCCCGAGCTTGGCCAAGGCTTGGCAAAATGCTCGTTAACTCTGGGGCAAGCTTGAAATCCAAGCTTGGCCCAAGTCCGTCTAAGCATACAAATGATAACTTCCTGCCAAGACTGAATATTAGTACTGTGCCAAGACTGAGAATAAGTATTGCGCCAAGGCTGAAAATAAGTATTGTGCCAAGACTGAATTTTAGTATTGAATCAATACCGATTTTCAAGTCTGACCCATGCCTGGTTACCAGGACTGGGCCACAGTTACTATTCAAGTCTGGCCCATGCCATTTGATAAAAAGTGATAAAAAGAAATTTTTTATTTGTAATTTTTTTTTATTTTAATTTCTATGCAGGGCTAACGCAAGTTTAATTTCTTTGACTCTTTATTTAGACCTAACTTTTATTAATTATGAAAATAAAGTGAAAATTGCATTTGCCCTAACCGAGATTCGAACCCGAGCCGCACGCTTGCTAGACTGATAACTAACCCCTACGCCGTACGACTGATAAATTGATCTACATCTCATCATTTTTATAATCTAACTCTTTATAGTGACAGAGTGTGACGGTTTATTGTTTTCACAATTTATGTTATTTAATATTGTGTTTTAATGAAAATTAACGATTTTTCACAAATGTTTATTAATTTTAAAAAATACAAAAGTCAAGTCCTTGTATTACTTTAGTATTTATACATCGTTCTGAATACTTTTAATATTTTGTTATAAATTTTAATGTTTAAAATTATCAACACTAAAAACTCCACTGTAAATTATTATATTTTAATTTTTTTAAGACCGTATCAATCTTGACGATATGTAATTGTTTTTGTTAAATAATAAATTTTCAATTTAAGCATTTTCTAACAAATATTCATTAAACAAGAAATATCTACATTATTGCTCTAATCAGGTCTAAATTCTTCTATAATTAATTTAAATCAGGATGTTTACAAACAAATAAATCATTAACAATTTTCATGTAAAATCAAAAACTCAATACAAATATCTAAAAAAATAATAAATATCTTAAAATTTTACAATATAAAAACACATACACTGTAAAAAATCCGGAGTGAATCGGGAGTGAATTTCACTCCCATTTCACTCCCATCACTCGGAGTTCCGGAGTGAAGTAATTAATCACTCCGCGTAGGGAGTGAACCCAGAGTTTTTTTTTGCGGAGTGATTTCGGAGTGATTTCGAATTTCACTCCGAAAAACATCCGCGATCGCAGTTTTTAAAATAAATAAAATAAGATTTTAATGAAATTTTTTGTGTGTCTTCCGGTGGATTCCAGAATGGTTTAGATTCACAATTCAGTCCACGAGAAAATGTTTATTTAATAGATTTTTTATTTATAAATTGTTGTTGATCTTGACTAACCACATACACTTTTCATATATTTTATAAGTATCATATATATAAGATATATGAAAAAATTCATGTGGGTACTCAAATGAAAGGTCTCGATGAGTATAAAATCATAATGGACTTATATTTATGAAAATGTTAATAATTAACGAATGATAATGTATTTTGTTAACTAATGATGTTTTTAACGATATAAGCTCGTTCCGATGTTACACTCATCAAGAGCTTTCATTTGAGTAGCCACATGCATTTTTGATATATTTTTCATATATACATATATATAATATATATAAATATTGATGTGGGTACTCAAATGAAAGGTCTTGATGAGTGTAACATCGGGATGAGCTTATATCTTTAAAAATATCATTAGTTGACAAGATACAATGTCATTTCTTAATTATTTAAGTTTTGAAAGATATAAGCTCATCCCGATGTTACACTCATCGAGTTCTTTCATTTAAGTACCCACATAACATTTTTTATATATTTTATATTTATGTTATTTGTGAAATATATAAATATATAAAATATATCAAAAATGCATGTGGGTACTCAAATGAAAGCTCTTGATGAGTATAAAATCAGAATGGGCTTATATTTACGAAAATGTTAATTATTGAAGAATGCCCATTGCATATTGTTAACTTATGATGTTTTTAACTATACAAGCTCATTCCTAAAATTTATAAATTTAAGACGTGTGTACATGACAACGTCTGTCGGGTCCGCTAATATATATATATATATATATATATATATATATATATATATATATATATATATATATATATATATATATATATATATATATATCTACATATTTTTTTTGACAATTTTTAATTATAATTAATTAATAAAAAAAAATAAATAAAAACTTTATAATAATAATTGAAATGAAATATTATTGAAAATAATAATCTAAATTTTTAATAATTAAATATAAAAAGGATTTATAAAAATTTATTTATTTCTAAATTCATTTATTTTGGGAGTGAATGCGGAGTGAATTTTATTATTAATAAAAATTAAGTCCTCGGAGTAAATATCACTCCCGCTGGGAGTGAATCAATTAAAAATCATTCACTCTTCATTCACTCCGCGTTCACTCCGCAAATTTTTTACAGTGTAGTCCTCAATTTACAAAAAATTACTGCGCATGACATTTTAATATATAAACAAATTTTTTTATTTTATTTTTATATTTAGAGTCCGTAATAGTTCGTAAAGTTTGTCCGCCATAAGAGCCCGTGTATAAGAAGATAAAATATGTGATTTTTAAAATTTAATAACTAAGTAACTAAACTGTGAATCTTTTTAAAATTTTGGGATTAGATAAATTACGTATTTATTTATACGTATACTTAATTTCAAAGCTCAAAATTGGAAATTATTTTTTACATTAGATTCGCTCGAACCTCCTTAAGTAAAAAAATTCTTAAACCCAGAAATTTTTCTTGGTTTAAATAATTTCAACTTGATTAAAGAATTTTTCGTCTTGATTTAAAACAATAAAACTTTTCAAAATTATTTTCTTTTGGTTCAAGAATTTTTCACTTGATTCAACTTTTTTTTTTCTGTGAAGCCTTGTTAATTAAATATTGGTTAACTCTTGAATCAAGGCTGGCAAACCAAGACTCGTTACATAGATATTGGCTGGGTCTTGGTCCAAGAGTAGTAAACCAAGACTTGTCACTTGAATATTGGCTGGGACTTGGTTCAAGACTGGCAAACCAAGGCTTGTCAGTTAAATATTGGCTGGATCTTGGTTCAAGACTGGCAAACCAAGACTTGTCACATAGACATTGGCTAGATCTTGGTCCAAGAGTAGCTTAACAAGACTTGTCAATTGAATATTGGCTGAGTCTTGGTTCAAGACTGGCAAACCAAGACTTGTCAGTTGAGTAGTGGTCCAATCGTGAGCCAGTATTGTTCGGCTGAGTCTGGGCAACCCATTATTGTGCCCAGACAGGCCCCGTTGTAGATAATTTTTTTCCTACAAGGGTAATGCTCAATATATTAAGTGAGGCGAAAATCGGGGCATTTCTAAAATAATGACTACGTAATTTATAGACTGTAAATTTCTTTTTTGTTTTATAAATGACCAATAGAACATTGATTTTTAGTAGAAATTTACTGAGAGTTATGACTCGTGCTTTTTTGGATATACTAAATTTTTCTAATTCCTAACAACATATTATTGAAACCAACTGCTTGTAATAGATACTGATTTAAAGAAATTTTTAAAATACTCATAAAAAATAATAGTTTAAAAAAACTAAAAACACGCTTTTTATAGAAAACCAAACTAAAAAATAGAAAATAAATTTGAATTAAGAATAGTGTTAAAAATTTCAATAAATATAAATTAATAATAGTGTAAATAAAAAAAATGTATTTTATTTTAAAAAAAGCGTGAGGTGCATGGTGTCAATAGTTAGAAATATTTTATTGACAGATATGAGTAGAGTGATTATCATTTTGATAATATCTTAAAAAGCACCCACGCTTTTTAAAATAAAATACATTTTTATTTACACTATTATTAATTTATATTTATTGAAATTTTTAACACTATTCTTAATTTAAATTTATTTTCTATTTTTAGTTTGGTTTTCTATAAAAAGCGTGTTTTAGTTTTTAAACTATTATTTATTTTTTACTTTTTAGTTTGGTTTATTTATAAAAGCGTGATTTTTTAGTTTTTTTAAACTATTATTTGTTGATTATCAAAAATATTCAGGCGCGCAAATTACCCACGGAGAGTTACATACTGACATACTGACATACAAGTGAAGCTAATAAAAAATAATTATTTATAAATATTATAAATACGGGGAATCAGAGTTCGATTTCGGAGAGCGAGCCTGAGAAACGGCTACCAGAACCAAGGAAGGCCGCAGGCGCGCAGATTACCCACGGAGAGTTACTGACATACTGACAAACTGACATACAAACTGACATACAAGTGAAGCTAATATAAAGCGTGTAAAAAACAAAATAAGTGTAAGTATTTTAAAAGCTTTCGAAACAAAATTTTAAGCTCAGGTCATTTTATCCAAAATCATGAAAAAAAAAAATCTGGAAAACGGTTGACCTTGACGGCCATTTCCGAAACTATTTGCTATGTACGAGTTTAAAACGCTCGATAAATTTTTCATTCTAAAGTTTTGAGCCTTAAAGCTCAAAAATACAACTTTTATACTTTTTCGAGCTCGAAAATTTAGTGGTTGTAAATAGATACGTTTTTGAAAATTCTAAATTGCGATATCTTCTGAACGAATCAATCGTCTTTGATAGAACTTGTAGTATTCGACGCAGTTTTTCAAACGCAAAGAGATTATTCTTTATCTACCAAATGATTTGACGTAAAATTTTAAAGTTATGTACAAAAAACACTTTTTTGGAATTGTTTAAAATTGAATATCTCTTGAACAATTCGACCGATTCTGATGCGGTTTATGGCAATCGACGCAAATTATTGAGCACAAAATGATTATTTCTTACTTACTAAGTGATCCGGAAAGAAATTTCGAAGTTACATAAAAAAAACACTTTTTTCCAAATTTTTCTACAACGACTTCTCTAAACGAATGAACCGATTTTAATGCAGTTGGTAGCAATCAATTTTGTTTTTTGAGATTAAGAGCTGATTAGTTTTTGGAATTGATCGATACACTAGCTTGAAAGGTATTCCAAAAAAACATTTTTTTTAAATTTTATTTTTGAGATTTCTCAAAATTTACCTAGCCGAATTGATTTAAACTCAAAAATCTAATGGCAACGAAACTCTTTTGAACGCCACCAACCTCGTTTCGATCGGTCAAGCCGTTCAGAAGTTATAAGAAGTTTACACACACACACACATACCAAGAGACACTCTCATAGAAATAGTCAAAATAGCTTCTATATAAGAACCTTAAAACGTGGAAATCTGGTGAGAACTAGATTCTCGAAAATCGGGGTGAAACCAATAACTTCCCGATTTTCTGAAAATCATCGATTTTCATAGCAGGAAGCTAAAAAGAAACAAAAAAAACGTTGTTTTCAATCATAATCAATGTTTAATTGGTGTTGAAGAGGCAGTAAGCTTTGAAAATATTTTACTAACAACAAAAAGAATATTTCAAAGCTTCTGAAGAAAAACTTTTCGCGACTTGAAGTTTAATATAGCAGAACATTTCATTTTCAAGTATACCACATAATTAAGTTTAACATTTCTAAAAAACTTGTATTTTTATTAAATCGCGTATTATTATTTGAAATAACAGTTTGAAGCTTGTATGTCACTTTCATTAATTATTTCATAGGTATACATATGTGCCCTTTGATTGCTCCAAGTAGAAGGTAATTAATTATTGAGGGTTTTTCCAGGTCACTGATTACCAACTTGAGCTGAAGCACTCTAGTTATATGTACAGGTAATTCAATGCAATGAATTAAAACGCAACATTTATACATCACGCTATAACTCAAAATTATGCAACCAAAGCAGATTAAATTCTAATAATTTTATACATTGTGCGTTACAATTACAAACGACTACTTCATAATGAATTTTTGAAAAGCAATTTTAATGCAAATTAAATGAACAGAAAAATGTATAACCTAGAAAAATCAAATAAAAAAAAAATCTTCAGATTTATAAAGCTAGTTTTCAAGGCGTAATTGTATCTGTAATATTGGAGTGAGAAGCTTCCATATCTGACTTTGTTCAACAGAAATACTTTTTATTTTTCTCTTTAAACTTTTCTTCATTATATCGCATCCGAATTTTTGTGGATTACAATCAACATTCATGCAGTTTGAAGTGTATAAATGTTGGAAAATTTTAACTAACAAATGGAAAAAAATTTTTTTTTATTAAAAATGACTTTCTAAAAAAATTGATGTCGCGTTTAACATAAAAACAAAAATTCAACAATTATAACCAAAATTTGAAAATCAGTTGATCTGCATGCCTTTCCGTTTATTTTTAAGCTCGAAAATCTTCCGACTGATTGATTTTTGAGCTCGTCAAGCTAAAAAATTCAAAAGTTCTATCAAACATGCGATTATTTACAAATTTTTAAATGGCTCTAACTTTTGAACGCGTCATTCGATCTTGAATTACTTGACGGCATTCGACGCAGTTTTTAAAATACAAAATAGTGATTGAAATGTCTAGAGTTGATAAGTCAAATATTTTAAAAATTATTAAGAAAAATCTTAGAAGAATTGTTTTTAATTTTTATTCAGTCGTTTTGTTTGATTCAAAATTGGTTTTTAGTCCACGCGTCGGACATCCAGCTGGGAATATAGTCGGAACGGCTTTCTAGGACCTCAAAACATGGATATCAGATGAAAACTCGCATTTCCAAAATCAGACCAAAATCAATAACTTTTTACTTTTAAAAATCATTAATTTTCAAAATGGGATCTTAAAAATACAATATTTTCAGTACCGAGCAAAATATATTATCAAAAATGAACATCCTCGTAACTAACAAGCTCTAAGGCTATCCTTATATCCATATATCGGTAAGTTTAACAATTGCCCCATTTAAAATGAATTTCCTTTTATTCGATAGTCAAAATAAATCCCAGTTGTCAGTTAAAACAGATAATGGAACAATTGAATTGTTACATTACAGAAAATAATAAAACAAAAGTTACTACTACGTTCACCCTTTATCTCATATTTTACAGCCATTGAAATGATAATTTCCACTCGCTGTGTTATTTTTATTAATTTGTCTTTTATGATTTTCCATACGCAAGCATTTATACTTTAAGCTTATCACGGATTTCTGAAAACAAAATAATAATCGCCAAACAAAAACTCGTAAATTTGAAACTGCGAGTTAAAAAAAAACCATATGCTAATTTATTTTCAAGATGTATTGATTTTTTTTTTTTTTTTTTTTCAAATTAAAATTAGATAATCACGTACACGGAAAAAAAAATTTTGTTTTGGTAACGTAACTGTAGAGTTACCACAACTATACACAGTTTACTGTTCGTTGTAGAGTGACAGTAACAAAATGTTATTTAGTTCTGATAACTCAATGTTGTTGAGCTCTCAGAGCTCTACGGGATTGTTCTCAGAGCCAAACGGTATAGTTGAGAGCGCTCTACGTTGCACAGTAGTAGAGTGCGCTGACATATTTCATAACCTTCTAAAATGCCAAACATAATTATTTTGTTACTAATCTATATTATCAAAAATATATGAGGACAATTAAGTTCCCAATTTATTTATTTAAGGAAATAGGTTTTTTTTTGTCAAATTGAATTTCGTTAGAACAGTTTTGTATTTATGGTTTTTCAAGGTTCATTTGCAGTGACTATTAATTTAATTTATTGGTTGAATATATTGTGATAAGTGATAAGTTATCGGAATACATTAAAAAGACCCAATTTAACACAAAATTTGTTTTCGTTTATTTATCTTTTCTCGTGCGTATACGGTAATGATTTTATGTCCAATATTTATTGATATAATTAAGAAAATAAGATAATTTTGTGACGACCATATTTTTATTTTACAAATAATTTTTATTTGCAATATAAGTTCTATTATTATTTTATTTCTATTATAATACTATTCTTATTTGTCATATACAATTATTGTTGGCAATATAAATTCATTCTGCTGCATGTATTTATTAAATTGTCAATGCTAAATCGTAAAAAAAAATTACTAAGCAGACTTCCAAAAATTTGTTATAGTCTCAGAACGATCCTGTAGAGTTGTGAGAGGTAAATAACGTTTAGCTCTCAGAGCTCAACGATGTAGAGTTGCAGGAGCCAAACGGTATTGTTACTATAAGAATACGTTAACCTACTGGAACTTTTTACAATTAACTAACTACTATAGGATTCCTATAGCAAAATTTTTTTCTCCGTGTAGAAGTTATTATTTTCTTTTTTATGTAAAAACGTCGAAAAATTATCTTATCACTTCAAAATCGTTGAGTAAACGTCAAAATTTATAAATTTTTTGATAATTCATATAAAATTTTTAAATCGCGATATTATGACATATTTATATCAAATTATTCTACTTTCAATGTGTAACATAAAAAAAATAAATGCATCATCTCAAAATTGTTAATAAAAGGTCAAACTTTCTACTTAAGAATTTTTCAAATTCTCTAATCAACATAAAATTCGATTTTTTGAAATACCAACTAAGTTTTATGTTCAATCCGCTGAAGAGTAGATCATGTTATGAAAAAAATTTTTTGAAAATGTTCATTTTTCGATTGCTTATGGTTGAAAATAGTTATACTTCTATATAATTACCTCAAATTAATTCATAGACTCATTGGAGTTGAAATATAAACTTGGTGCATAAAACTGATGTTGGCTAGATAACTTTTAATAAAAATATTGCGATACAATTTCTATTACTAAAACTACACTAATTAAAAAATTTCCAATTCGGTCAAAAGTTTTCGCTGTAATAACTTTAATTTCAGACATAAATGTCATGTTTTCGTTCAGTTCAGAGTTATCGCTTTGAAGTGTTTTCTAATATACCATTCTCAAAGTTAAAACTAACTAACAAGTTATGACGTAGCAAAAAAAGTTTTGATAGTACCACACAACATATACAAGCAAAGTGTAAGAGCGTATTTTATTGTCATGTCCTGTACCTCTCTGCTTAATGCTTAACCATACCACGGTGATTTGATCGGCGAGAATGCAAGTTGTAACGTACTTTTTTTCGATGGTTATACATTTTGAATATTTTTAATATCATAAATACACTCGGATGAGTAGTGGTTTTTTGTCTAGCACTCATTCTAATTGGTGCATTTCATTTCGTAATGAGACGAGTTAATGTATTGTTAAAGTGCAAAGAGGCACACGAGCATGAGGGTGTACAATATTAAGAGAGGTAAAGTAGAAGCAAGAAATAATTTTAGTTTGTAGGCTGAATTGCCAGTATGCGATGCGATGGTGTGAACTTTGTGCATTATATTACGGTCAAAGATTATACTGAGCGTATACACACTCACCTTTATAAACATATATTTACATTTTTTATATCCTTTCTTTTTTTTATTACTTTCATTTCATTTTTTACTCATTTCATTACATAATACATTTGTACTGTTAATTAAATGTACCGTATGAACAAAGGCTTTTAATAAAGTTGGATAAAACAGAATTATTATCATGATTTCTTTATTGCATTTTATCAGCAGACTTGTTTACTTACACTAATTAAAATATCTGACTGACAATGGTTTAATGTTACTATTATTTTATAATTATATTCATGCCACTAAAATTACTAAATTAGTTGAAAACATCACAAAAGATTCTTTCTTTTAGTCATTTTTTATTTCACTGTCCATTACCCAAGTGGTTGTTCATATTTTCCGAATATAGTAATTTTGAATATCTGAATATTGCCCCTTCAGCCGGGTTCATTCTTTGATAGACGCCAATTCAAGAGAAAAAGAAAAAGCGCCCGATCAATTTTCTATAATTCTAACGCGACAACTTATGTTTACTATCATAAGTTTCCAAAATAAGAACTTCAAAGCGATTTTGTCTCTGGCTTTTACCAGTCTGAAGTTCAAAGTGTAAAGTGTATTATAAAAAGAGTTTATAGGAACCGTTCAATGAACTAACTGAGATCCATGCGAAAAGATCATAAAAATCGAAAAAATTGAATTATTTTGAGGAAGAAAAAATTTGTAGCATTAGACGTAACGAAGGAACAACGTGAAAAGCTGTGCAACATTTTTCTTTTGTACTCCCATTCTCATACGACCCGACTTTCCGAATATTCTCTATGTAAATTACATCCAACATAGTCTCGTGTAGATTACACAGACTACATTTATATACTTGTGTCAATGTTTTTACAAACAAAGATGCAAGGCATTAATGCAAATCCTACCTACACTACTCTTTTTTTTCACTTAATTTATGAGTTTTCTTTTTCTCTTTTCTTCTTATGTTTCTTTATCTGCAAAGTTGACTTCTTTTCTATATTAATTGTGACAAATAGTAAATGAACAATTCGGATTATACTCAAATGAGAATTGAAGACGAGCAGAATTTAAATAAGAAAAAAGTAAAATAAATTAAAAAAATTTTCCTTGAGAAGTAATAAACAACAAAATAAGTAAGAGTTTATGCAAAACAAAAAATTGTAATAGAAGAAAGCGAAATAAAACGTATTCTTTTTCCAGCAAAAAGACGACGGTGTATTGTACGTTATGAAAATTACAACCTTAGTGTCTAACGGATCTCGGTCTTTGTGACGAAATATTTTCCTAATTGAAAATTGTTTGCAAATGACGTTGTAAAGTCCGCTTTGTGATAAAAAGAATTTTCTTATATGAGCATGATTTGCATATTCTATTTTTTAATCGTTTATGTGAATATTCATTGAACTCGCCCCAAAAAAACCAATTACTTTTTTCGAGTTTACTCTGAAAACGTGAAAATTATATGAAGTTTTATAAAAAAAATTGATGTAATAGTGAATTTAAAAATTAAAGATATTCAAATCACATCATCACTATATTATTAAGGTAGTTCTTTCCCAACCTATATAGTTTATGCTACTGCTGTCTTTTTCATTCGCTAGTGTCGCCTCTCTTACGGGCTATCGCTCACTTACTTCCATGCATGACTTTATTTGTTTACTTTACTAGTTTATCAATGATTTCTCAAAAACTATGTGGTAGGGAATTCCAGAATTTTGTAGGGTAATTATACATGTATTAATCTAAGTAATATTAGTTTTTCGTGAAATTCTTAAAATTTCTTCAATACAAAAATAATAAAACCGCGGTTTTCTCTCTCTTTTCCCATACCACCTGTGTAAAAATGTCATTTTCAATTGCAATTATCTTCGGTTGAACGTGGTAAATCATCTCTAAATTTTAACAGCGTATGTATTATATATTTAAATACTTCTATACGGAGTTTGGGAGATTTTTTGAATTTTGGCTTTTTGAGCCCAACTACCTTAAAGCTTAAAATACGGTAAAAAGGGAGAATTCTCTTTCGTTGTTTTTTTTTTTTTTTTTTTTTTTTTTGTAATTCAATTGCAAGACGTAAAATTATCCATATTACTATTTTATTCTTTCAAATCAATTAGAAGTCACAAATTGTTAAAACTGATCGTTGCGCTGCTTTTCAAAATTTAATAAAATTCATTATTCACGAACTTTTACTGATTGAAAACTACGCATTTACTTTTAATTTTATTTCAATAACTGTAAAAATTATGAAAATAAAAAAATATAATGTTATAAAGTTAATGAGTTTGACATGGAAGATAGTCCAAGTCCAAATCATTGTTAATGTAGGAAATGATAAAATATCAAGAAAAGTGACTGAAAAAAAAAAAATTTTTGTTTCTTAAGAAATTGGGAAATATTTATTTGTTTTTATGCACAACATTATAGTTAATGTTACTCTTATATTCCTTTGATTAAAACTAGCATCCTGATAGAACCTTATTTTACTTCAGAATTACAAAAAATTGTACATATTAATCTAAACGTATGTAAAGAGAGATATAAATTTCCAGAAATAAAAAACAATGAAAAGACGGCAATGAAAAAAAAAAAAAAAAAAAATACAAGCAGAACAAAAGTATTCAAAAAACAGAAAATCATGGAAATACCCTTTTTCTATTTCTTAACACTACTTGTAGACCATTACACAAACTCCTATTCCCGGTTTAGTATTTACGGATGGCTCGTCACTTAAGAGAAAAAGAGCAAGTAGTAAGTAAATAAAAAAAAAAAAACAAGCTATACATCGTTTGTTTCCGCTCGTTACCGCGGCGCCTTATTTTTAGCTGGGGGCGCCGCTGTCTACTACAGCGATCGACAGAGACACGTTCACCCTCGCTTTCGATGTTCTACATTTCAAAAGAGAACTATAAAAAAAGGCCGTCGCGACAACTATTTTTCCCTTATGATTTTTCCACTCTATATTAAGCTTCTTTTTTCATACTTTGAAACCATTTTTTCCGACACAATAGTTATTCAACGTGTTTCTTTGACATAATGGTTATGATAACTTTTTTTGCCGCTCCAATCACTTCGTATTTAAAAACCGTACTCCTATGTGAGAGATATTCCCTTTTAAGAAAAGACAGTTAGTTTTTCTTTTTATTATTTATTCATCTAAAATGAATTTTTGCTTTCTTATAAGGTTGTTCCATTAACTCAAAAACTGTGTTCTTGAAAAAAATTCACACGAAATTTTTAACTTTTTTCTCTCATAGTAAACAGTATTTCATCCAATTCAAAATTTTGCTATCTCTCTGCTATCTTTACTATCTCATTCGTTATTTAAATCTAGCAAGAGATGCCTTGAAGAATTTGAAGATTAGAACTAATTCGAAGCAGTGGCTGAGAAACAAAAAAAACCGCTCAATTAGGAGGTTTTCCCAGTTTTTCCATAACAACTTAAATTCTATTATAATTACAGAAAATTTCATTGCTTAAAATTGTAGAGCATTAACTTCCCAATACTGATCAAAAAATCAACTTAATTTAAGAGAAAATTTTTGAACCTAGAGTATCATTTTGGAGAGTTTAATCATCTTGAATGAAGTGAAAAAATTCTTTGATTAAGAAGTTGTTCTT
The DNA here is from genome assembly GCF_020080835.1 of Cotesia glomerata. Taxonomy (NCBI): domain Eukaryota; kingdom Metazoa; phylum Arthropoda; class Insecta; order Hymenoptera; family Braconidae; genus Cotesia; species Cotesia glomerata. Next base: position 10,145,362 of record NC_058159.1, on the reverse strand, counting down.
GATTTAAGTAAATTTCACTTGATTCAAAGATTTTTCTACTAGCTTCAAAAAAATCAAACTCTTTAAATTGACATTTTGAGTTCAAGAAGTTTCCTCTTAAATCAAATTAATTTTTGTATCAGTGTATAAACATTGTCTGAAACAATTTCCCATGTCAATTTGTTTAAATAATAGATCACACCAATGTTGCATCTGCCACGGCTTATCGCTGAGGAATAGTTACTCATAATTTTTTTTTTTTTATTTTTGTAATATCGTACAAATTCATTGATATTTTCTTAAAAACTGTGTGTTTAATTAACGTTTTTAAATGCTTCAAGTCCGATCTCCATGATATCGACAATTAAATATTCCATAGCGGGAAGGTAAAAAACTTTTTTTCATTTAATACACGGAAAAAAAATATCGCCCTCAAAGCAATACTGTATTGCTATAGTGGCTATCCCCACTTAATTATCTATTTGATTTTCTTAAGATTGTTGAACTTCTGGCTATAATTATACTTATTGGTAATAAATAACATAAAACCATGTTTTTATTAGTAGATTTCATAGAAATCTTACTATTGCATTGGTCCTCATGACGGAACTTTTGAAAAATTTTGCTATATTTCGACTCAGCTCGTCAAGCGGATTCAGAAAATGCATATGATTCAAAAGTTTATAAATGTATGTATTTATATATATATATATATATATATATATATACGATGTAATCGGCATTGTCTCTTCTCTAACTCCTGTAATTCTATACAGATCTCAATAAAACGTAACATACTTATTCTTAGGACGATTTCCGAGGTTAAGTTCTAAGATGAGCCAAATCTGTCGATTAGTTTAGAAATGAGAGCAATTCAAAAATTTTCAAAAATCGCAAAAATTTTCACTTTCACCGTATTTCTGTGCAATTACAATTGAACGCGATATCTTATCAAAATTCTATAAATGGCATCTGAAAGCTTATTAAATAAGCTTTAATTTGTGTACCTCATTATCAGTCTAGGCCAAAAATTATCTACTTTCTCAGACAGATTTAATGAAATTTTACTTTTGCATTCGTTTTGACGTCATTATTGTTTAATCAAACAAAAATTTATTTTTTTTTTTTCGTATGCAACCCTAGTAGTATTTTCATTATTCATCATGAAATCTCCTTCCATTTTGGCTGCCGAATGGCCTTTTTTAAATTATAATTTATAATAATTCTTTATGACAATAATCTAAAGTTTTTATTGACTTTTTTAATATTCTTCAATTTAATTTTTTTACTCAATAAAAATAAAATAAATAATCCAAATTTATTCAATTGATAAATTTAATTTTTTATAGATTTTTTATAAAGTCTTTTGAAATCATTATGTATAAATATTGTTACTCAATTAATCGATATTGGAATGTATGTATGTGATTATGTTAGTAGATGACGCCGTTGAAA